>NC_134587.1:112144220-112475053 GCF_037038515.1 Microtus pennsylvanicus | reverse complement strand
ACACACTGTCTTCACTATGCGTTAGGAATACACTGTCTTCACTCTGCTCTAGGAAGACACTGTCTTAACTCTGCATTAGGAACACACTGTCTTCACTCTGCTCTAGGAACAAACTGTCTTCTCTATGCGTTAGGAACACACTGTCTTCTCTATGCGTTAGGAACACACTGTCTTCACTATGCGATAGGAATACACTGTCTTCACAGTGCTCTAGGAAGACACTGTCTTCACTCTGCATTAGGAACACACTGTCTTCACTCTGCATTAGGAACACACTGTCTTCACTATGCTCTAAAAACACTGTGTTCACTCGGCTTCAGGAACACACTGTCTTCACTCTGCAATCGGGACACACTGTCTTAACTCTGAATTAGGAACACATTGTCTTCACTATGCATTAGGAACACACTCTCTTCACTCTGCTCTAGGAACACACTGTCTTCTCTATCCGTTAGGAACACACTGTCTTCCCTCTGCTCTAGGAAGACACTGTCTTCACTCTGCATTAGGAACACACTGTCGTCACTCTGCATTAGGAAGACACTGTCTTCACTCTGCTCTAGGATAACGCTGTCTTCACTCTGCTCCATGCACGTACACCACAATTCTGCGTTAGGAACACACTGTCTTCACTTTGCTCTAGATACACACTGTCTTCACTATGCATTAGGAACAAACTGTCTTCACTCTGCTCTAGGAAGACACTGTCTTCACTCTGCATTATGAACACACTGTCTTCACTCTGCACTAGGAAAACACTGTCTTCTCTATGCGTTAGGAACACACTGTCTTCTCCATGCGTTAGGAACACACTGTCTTCACTATGCGTTAGGAACACCCTGTCTTCACTCTGCTCTAGGAAGACACTGTCTTAACTCTGCATTAGGAACACACTGTCTTCACTCTGCTCTAGGAACACACTGTCTTCACTCTGCTCTAGGAAAATACTGTCTTCACTCTGCATTAGGAACACACTGTCTTCATTCTGCTCTAAAAACACTGTGTTCACTCGGCTTCAGGAACACACTGTCTTCACTCTGCAATCGGAACACACTGTCTTCACTCTTCTCCATGCACATACACCGCAACTCTGCGTTAGGAACACACTGTCTTCACTATGCGTTAGGAACATAGTGTCTTCAGTAGGCGTTAGGAACACACTGTCTTCACTATCCGTTAGGAACACACTGTCTTCACTCTGCTCTAGGAAGACACTGTCTTCACTCTGCATTAGGAACACACTGTATTGACTCTGCGTTAGGAACAAACTGTTTTCACTCTGCTCTAGGAACACACTGCCTTCACTCTTCGCTAGGAACATACTGTCTTAACTCTGCTTCAAGCACATACACCGCAACTCTGCGTTAGGAACACACTGTCTTCACTCTGCTCTAGGAACATGCTGTCTTCACTCTGCTCTAGGAACACACTGTCTTCACTCTGCATTAGGAACACACTGTCTTCACTCTGCTCTAGGAACATACTGTCTTCACTCTGCATTAGGAACACACTGTCTTCACTCTGCATTAGGAACACACTGTCTTCACTCTGCATTAGGAACACACTGTCTTCACTCTGCTCCATGCACATACACAGCAACTCTTTGTTAGGAACACACTGTATTCACTCTGGTGTAGGAACATACTGTATTAACTGTGCATTAGGAACACACTGTCTTCACTCTGCATTAGGAACACACTGTCATCACTCTGCATTAGGAACACACTGTCTTCACTCTGCTCTAGGAACACACGGTCTTCACTCTGCTCCATGCACGTACACCACAATTCTGCGTTAGGAACACACTGTCTTCACTTTGCTCTAGGAACATACTGTCTTCACTATGCATTAGGAACAAACTGTCTTCACTCTGCTCTAGGAGGACACTGTCTTCACTCTGCATTAGGAACACACTGTCTTCACTCTGCACTAGGAACACACTGTCTTCTCTATGCGATAGGAACACACTGTCTTCACACTGCTCTAGGAAGACACTGGCTTCACTCTGCATTAGGAACACACTGTCTTCACTCTGCTCTAAAATACACTGTCTTCACTCGGCTTCAGGAACACACTGTCTTCACTCTGCAATAGGAACACATTGTCTTCACTATGCATTAGGAACACACTCTCTTCACTCTGCTCTAGGAACACACTGTCTTCACTCTGCTCCATGATCATACACCGCAACTCTGCTCTAGGAACACACTGTCTTCACTATGCGATTGGAACATACTCTATTCACTCTGCTCTAGGAACACACTGTCTTCACTCTGCTCCATTCACATACACCGCATCTCTGCATTAGGAACACACTGCCTTCACTCTGCATTAGGAACACACTGTCTTCACTCTGCTCTAGGAACACACTGTCTTCTCTATGCGTTAGGAACACACTGTCTTCTCTATGCGTTAGGAACACACTGTCTTCACTATGCGTTAGGAATACACTGTCTTCACTCTGCTCTAGGAAGACACTGTCTTAACTCTGCATTAGGAACACACTGTCTTCACTCTGCATTAGGAACACACTGTCTTGACTCTGCTCTAGGACCACACTGTCTTCACTCTGCTCCATGCACGTACACCACAATTCTGCGTTAGGAACACACTGTCTTCGCTTTGCTCTAGATACACACTGTCTACACTATGCATTAGCAACAAACTGTCTTCACTCTGCTCTAGGAAGACACTGTCTTCAGTCTGCATTATGAACACACTGTCTTCACTCTGCACTAGGAACATACTGTCTTCTCTATGCGTTAGGAACACACTGTCTTCTCTATGCGTTAGGAACACACTGTCTTCACTATGCGTTAGGAACACCCGGTCTTCACTCTGCTCTAGGAAGACATGTCTTAACTCTGCATTAGGAACACACTGTTCACTCTGCTCTAGGAACACACTGTCTTCTCTATGCGTTAGGAACACACTGTCTTCTGTATACGTTAGGAAAACACTGTCTTCACTATGCGATAGGAATACACTGTCTTCACTCTGCTCTAGTAAGACACTGTCTTCACTCTGCATTAGGAACACACTGTCTTCACTCTGCATTAGGAACACACTGTCTTCACTCTGCTCTAGGAACACACTGTCTTCACTTTGCTCTAGGAAGACACTGTCTTCACTCTGCATTATGAACACACTGTCTTCACTCTGCATTAAGAACACACTGTCTTCACTCTGCTCTAAAAACACTATGTTCACTCGGCTTCAGGAACACACTGTCTTCACTCTGCAATCGAAACACACTGTCTTAACTCTGAATAAGGAACACATTGTCTTCACTATGCATTAGGAACACACTCTCTTCACTCTGCTCTAGGAACACACTGTCTTCTCTATGCGTTAGGAACACACTGTCTTCTCTATGCGTTAGGAACACACTGTTTTCACTATGCGTTTGGAATACACTGTCTTCACTCTGCTCTAGGAAGACACTGTCTTCACTCTGCATTAGGAACACACTGTCTTCACTCTGCATTAGGAACACACTGTCTTCACTCTGCTCTAGGATCACACTGTCTTCACTCTGTGTTAGGAACATACTGTCTTCACTCTGCTCTAGGAACACACTGTCTTCACTCTTCGCTAGGAACATACTGTCTTAACACTGCTTCAAGCACATACACCGCAACTCTACGTTAGGAACACACTGTCTTCACTCTGCATTAGGAACACACTGTCTTCACTCTGCTCTAGGAACACACTGTCTTCACTCTGCATTAGGAACACACTGTCTTCACTCTGCATTAGGAACACACTGTCTTCACTCTGCTCCATGCACATACACAGCAACTCTTTGTTAGGAACACACTGTATTCACTCTGGTGTAGGAACATACTGTATTAACTGTGCATTAGGAAGACACTGTCTTCACTCTGCATTAGGAACACACTGTCATCACTCTGCATTAGGAACACACTGTCTTCACTCTGCTCTAGGAACACACTGTCTTCACTCTGCTCCATGCACGTACACCACAATTCTGCGTTAGGAACACACTGTCTTCACTTTGCTCTAGGAACACACTGTCTTCACTATGCATTAGGAACAAACTGTCTTCACTCTGCTCTAGGAAGACACTGTCTTCACTCTGCATTAGGAACACACTGTCTTCACTCTGCACTAGGAACACACTGTCTTCTCTATGCGTTAGGAACACACTGTCTTCACTCTGCTCTAGGAAGACACTGGCTTCACTCTGCATTAGGAACACACTGTCTTCACTCTGCTCTAAAATACACTGTCTTCACTCGGCTTCAGGAACACACTGTCTTCACTCTCCATTAGGAACACATTGTCTTCACTATGCATTAGGAACACACTCTCTTCACTCTGCTCTAGGAACACACTGTCTTCACTCTGCTCCATGATCATACACCGCAACTCTGCTCTAGGAACACACTGTCTTCACTATGCGATAGGAACATACTTCTTCACTATGCGGTAGGAACATACTCTATTCACTCTGCTCTAGGAACACACTGTCTTCACTCTGCTCCATTCACATACACCGCATCTCTGCGTTAGGAACACACTGTCTTCACTCTGCTCTAGGAACACACTGTCTTCACTCTGCATTAGGAACACACTGCCTTCACTCTGCATTAGGAACACAGTCTTCACTCTGCACTACGAACACACTGTCTTCAGTCTGCTCCATTCACATACACCGCAACTCTGCGTTACGAAAACACTGTCTTCACTATGCGTAACGAACATAATGTCTTCACTGTGCGTTAAGAACACACTGTCTTCACTCTGCTTTAGGAACATACTGTCTTCACTCTGCTCTAGGAAGACACTGTCTTCACTCTGCATTAGGAACACACTGTCTTCACTCTGCACTAGGAACACACTGTCTTCTCTATGCCTTAGGAACACACTGTCTTCACAATGCGTTAGGAACACACTGTCTTCACTCTGCTCTAGGAAGACACTGTCTTCACTCTGCATTAGGAACACACTGTATTCACTCTGCGTTAGGAACAAACTGTTTTCACTCTGCTCTAGGAACACACTGTCTTCACTCTGCTCTATAAACACACTCTCTACACTCTGCTCTAAGAACACACTGTCTTCACTCTGCATTAGGAACACTCTGTCTTCATTCTGCATTAGGAACAAACTGTCTTCACTCTGCTCTAGGAAGACACTGTCTTCACTCTGCTCTAGGTACACACTGTCTTCACTGTGCTCTAGGAACACACTGTCTTCTTTCTCTTCTTGGATCACACTGTCTTCACTCTGATGTATTAACACAGTGTCTGACCTCTGCTTTAGGAACACACTGTCTTCACTCTGCTCTAGGTACACACTGTCTTCACTGTGCTCTAGGAACACACTGTCTTCACTCTCCTCTAGGACACACTGTCTTCACTCTGCTCCATGCACATACTTCACAACTCTGCATTAGGAACGCACTGTTTTCACTCTGCGTTTGGAACACACTGTCTTCATTCTGGTCTAGGAACACACTGTCTTCACTCTGTGTTAGGAACATACTGTCTTCACTCTGCTCTAGGAACACACTGTCTTCTCTCTGCGTTAGGAACATACTGTCTTCACTCTGCTCTAGGAACACACTGTCTTCACTCTGCTCCATGCACGTACACAGCAATTCTGCGTTAGGAACACACTGTCTTTTCTTTGCTCTAGGAACACACTGTCTTCACTATGCATTAGGAACACACTGTCTTCACTCTGCTCTAGAAAGACACTGTCTTAACTCTGCATTAGGAACACACTGTCTTCACTCTGCTCTAGGAACACACTGTCTTCTCTATTCGTTAGGAACACACTGTCTTCTCTGTGCGTTAGGAACACACTGTCTTCACTATGCGTTAAGAATACACTGTCTTCACTCTGCTCTAGGAAGACACTGTCTTCACTCTGCATTAGGAACACACTGTCTTCACTCTGCATTAGGAACACCCTGTCTTAACTCTGCTCTAGGAACACACTGTCTTCACTCTGCTCTAGGAAGACACTGTCTTCACTCTGCATTAGGAACACACTGTCTTCACTCTGCATTAGGAACACACTGTCTTCACTCTGCTCTAAAAACACTGTGTTCACTCGGCTTCAGGAACACACTGTCTTCACTCTGCAATCGGAACACACTGTCTTAACTCTGAATTAGGAACACATTGTCTTCACTATGCATTAGGAACACACTCTCTTCACTCTGCTCTAGCAACACACTGTCTTCTCTCTGCGTTAGGAACACACTGTCTTCTCTATGCGTTAGGAACACACTGTCTTCACTATGCGTTAGGAATACACTGTCTTCACTCTGCTCTAGGAAGACACTGTCTTCACTCTGCATTAGGAACACACTGTCTTCACTCTGCATTAGGAACACATTGTCTTCACTCTGCTCTAGGAACACACTGTCTTCACTCTGCGTTAGGAACATACTGTTTTCACTCTGCTCTAGGAACACACTGTCTTCACTCTGCTCCATGCACGTACACAGCAATTCTGCGTTAGGAACACACTGTCTTCACTTTGCTCTAGGAACACACTCTCTTCACTATGCATTAGGAACACACTGTCTTCACTCTGCTCTAGGAAGACACTGTCTTAACTCTGCATTAGGAACACACTGTCTTCATTCCGCTCTAGAAACACACTGTCTTCTCTATGCGTTACGAACACACTGTCTTCTCTATGCGTTAGGAACACACTGTCTTCACTATGCTATAGGAATACACTGTCTTCACTCTGCTCTAAGAAGACACTGTGTTCACTCTGCATTAGGAATACACTGTCTTCACTCTGCATTAGGAACACACTGTCTTCATTCTGCTCTAGGAACACACTGTCTTCACTCTGCTCTAGGAAAACACTGTCTTCACTCTGCATTAGGAACACACTGTCTTCACTCTGCTCTAGGAACACACTGTCTTCATTCTGCTCTAAAAACACTGTGTTCACTCGGCTTCAGGAACACACTGTCTTCACTCTGCAATCGGAACACACTGTCTTAACTCTGAATTAGGAACAATTTGTCTTCACTATGCGTTAGGAATACACTGTCTTCACTCTGCTCTAGGAAGACACTGTCTTCACTCTGCATTAGGAACACACTGTCTTCACTCTGCTCTAGGAATACACTGTCTTCACTCTGCATTAGGAACACACTGTATTCACTCTGCGTTAGGAACAAACTGTTTTCACTCTGCTCTAGGAACACACTGTCTTCACTCTTCGCTAGGAACATACTGTCTTCACTCCTCTTCAAGCACATACAAAGCAACTCTGCGTTAGGAACACACTGTCTTCACTCTGCTCTAGGAACACACTGTCTTCACTCTGCTCCATGCACGTACACCACAATTCTGCGTTTGGAACACACTGTCTTCACTTTGCTCTAGGAACACACTGTCTTCACTATGCATTAGGAACAAACTGTCTTCACTCTGCTCTTGGAAGACACTGTCTTCACTCTGCATTAGGAACACACTGTCTTCACTCTGCACTAGGAACACACTGTCTTCTTTATGCGTTAGGAACACACTGTCTTCTCTATGCGTTAGGAACACACTGTCTTCACTATGCGTTAGGAACACCCTGTCTTCACTCTGCTCTAGGAAGACACTATCTTCACTCTGCATTAGGAACACACTGTCTTCACTCTGCATTAGGAGCACACTGTCTTCACTCTGCTCTAGGAACACACTGTCTTCACTCTGCTCTAGGAAGACACTGTCTTCACTCTGCATTAGGAACACACTGTCTTCACTCTGCATTAGGAGCACACTGTCTTCACTCTGCTCTAGGAACACACTGTCTTCACTCTGCTCTAGGAAGACACTGTCTTCACTCTGCATTAGGAACACATTGTCTTCACTCTGCATTAGGAACACACTCTCTTCACTCTGCTCTAGGAACACACTGTCTTCACTCTTCGCTAGGAACATACTGTCTTCACTCCTCTTCAAGCACATACAAAGCAACTCTGCGTTAGGAACACACTGTCTTCACTCTGCTCTAGGAACACACTGTCTTCACTCTGCATTAGGAACACACTGTCTTCACTCTGCATTAGGAACACACTGTCTTCACTCTGCTCTAGGAACACACTGTCTTCACTCTGCATTAGGAACACACTGTCTTCACTCTGCATTAGGAACACACTGTCTTCACTCTGCATTAGGAATACACTGTCTTCACTCTGCTCTAGGAACACACTGTCTTCACTCTGCTCCATGCACATACACAGCAACTCTTTGTTAGGAACACACTGTATTCACTCTGGTGTAGGAACATACTGTATTAACTGTGCATTAGGAACACACTGTCTTCACTCTGCATTAGGAACACACTGTCATCACTCTGCATTAGGAACACACTGTCTTCACTCTGCTCTAGGAACACACTGTCTTCACTCTGCTCCATGCACGTACACCACAATTCTGCGTTAGGAAACACTGTCTTCACTTTGCTCTAGGAACACACTGTCTTCACTATGCATTAGGAACAAACTGTCTTCACTCTGCTCTAGGAAGACACTGTCTTCACTCTGCATTAGGAACACACTGTCTTCACTCTGCACTAGGAACACACTGTCTTCCTTATGCGTTAGGAACACACTGTCTTCTCTATGCGTTAAGAACACACTGTCTTCACTATGCGTTAGGAACACCCTGTCTTCACTCTGCTCTAGGAAGACACTATCTTCACTCTGCATTAGGAACACACTGTCTTCACTCTGCATTAGGAGCACACTGTCTTCACTCTGCTCTAGGAACACACTGTCTTCACTCTGCTCTAGGAAGACACTGTCTTCACTCTGCATTAGGAACACACTGTCTTCACTCTGCATTAGGAACACACTGTCTTCACTCTGCTCTAAAATACACTGTCTTCACTCGGCTTCAGGAACACACTGTCTTCACTCTGCATTAGGAACACATTGTCTTCACTATGCATTAGGAACACACTCTCTTCACTCTGCTCTAGGAACACACTGTCTTCACTCTGCTCCATGACCCTACACCGCAACTCTGCTCTAGGAACACACTGTCTTCACTATGCGATAGGAACATACTTCTTTACTATGCGTTAGGAACATACTGTATTCACTCTGCTCTAGGAACACACTGTCACACTCTGCTCCATTCACATACACCGCAACTCTGCGTTAGGAACACACTGTCTTCACTCTGCTCTAAGAACACACTGTCTTCACTCTGCATTAGGAACACACTGCCTTCACTCTGCATTAGGAACACACTGTCTTCACTCTGCACTACAAACACACTGTCTTCAGTCTGCTCCATTCACATACACCGCAACTCTGCGTTACGAACACACTGTCTTCACTATGCGTAAGGAACATAATGTCTTCACTATGCGTTAAGAACACACTGTCTTAACTCTGCGTTAGGAACATACTGTCTTCACTCTGCATTAGGAACACACTGTCTTCACTCTGCATTAGGAACACACTGTCTTCACTCTGATCTAAAACACTGTGTTCACTCAGCTTCAGGAACACACTGTCTTCACTCTGCAATCGGAACACACTGTCTTAACTCTGAATTAGGAACACATTGTCTTCACTATGCATTAGGAACACACTCTCTTCACTCTGCTCTAGGAACACACTGTCTTCTCTATGCGTTAGGAACACACTGTCTTCTCTATGCGTTAGGAACACACTGTCTTCACTATGCGTTAGGAATACACAGTCTTCACTGTGCTCTAGGAAGACACTGTCTTCACTCTGCATTAGGAACACACTGTCTTCACTCTGCTCTAGGAACACACTGTCTTTACTCTGCATTAGGAACACACTGCCTTCACTCTGCATTAGGAACACACTGTCTTCACTCTGCTCTAGGAACACACTGTCTTCACTCTGCTCCATGCACATACACCGCAACTCTGCGTTAGGAACACACTGTCTTCACTATGCGTGAGGAACATAGTGTCTTCAGTAGGCGTTAGGAACACACTGTCTTCACTATCCGTTAGGAACACACTGTCTTCACTCTGCTCTAGGAAAACACTGTCTTCACTCTGTATTAGGAACACACTGTATAAACTCTGCGTTAGGAACAAACTGTTTTCACTCTGCTCTAGGAACACACTGTCTTCACTCTTTGCTAGGAACATACTGTCTTCACTCTGCTTCAAGCACATACACCGCAACTCTGCATTAGGAACACACTGTCTTCACTCTGCTCTAGGAAGACACTGTCTTCACTCTGCATTTGAACACACTGTCTTCACTCTGCATTAGGAACACACTGTCTTCACTCTGCTCTAGGAACACACTGTCTTCACTCTGCATTAGGAACACACTGTCTTCACTCTGCATTAGGAACACACTGTCTTCACTCTGCATTAGGAACACACTGTCTTCACTCTGCTCTAGGAACACACTGTCTTCACTCTGCTCTAGGAACACACTGTCTTCACTCTGCTCTAGGAAGACACTGTCTTCACTCTGCATTAGGAACACACTGTCTTCACTCTGCATTAGGAACACACTGTCTTCACTCTGCTCTAAAATACACTGTCTTCACTCGGCTTCAGGAACACCCTGTCTTCACTCTGCATTAGGAACACATTGTCTTCACTATGCATTAGGAACACACTCTCTTCACTCTGCTCTAGGAACACACTGTCTTCACCCTGCTCCATGACCAAACACCGCAACTCTGCTCTAGGAACACACTGTCTTCACTATGCGATAGGAACATACTTCTTCACTATGCGTTAGGTACATACTGTATTCACTCTGCTCTAGGAACACACTGTCTTCACTCTGCATTAGGAACACACTGCCTTCACTCTGCATTAGGAACACACTGTCTTCACTCTGCACTACGAACACACTGTCTTCAGTCTGCTCCATTTACATACACCGCAACTCTGCGTTACGAACACACTGTCTTCACTATGCGTAAGGAACATGATGTCTTCACTATGCGTTAAGAACACACTGTCTTAACTCGGCGTTAGGAACATACTGTCTTCACTCTGCTCTAGGAAGACACTGTTTTCACTCTGATCTAGGAACACCCTGTCTTCACTCTGCTCCATGCACATACACCGCAACTCTGTGTTAGGAACACACTGTCTTCACTATGCGTTAGGAACATAGTGTCTTCAGTAGGCGTTAGGAACACACTGTCTTCACTATCCGTTAGGAACACACTGTCTTCACTCTGCTCTAGGAAGACACTGTCTTCACTCTGCTTTAGGAACACACTGTATTCACTCTGCGTTAGGAACAAACTGTTTTCACTCTGCTCTAGGAACAAACTGTCTTCACTCTTCGCTAGGAACATACTGTCTTCACTCTGCTCTAGGAACACACTGTCTTCATTCTTCGCTAGGAACATACTGTCTTCACTCTGCTCTAGGAACACACTGTCTTCACTCTGCATTAGGAACACACTGTCTTCACTCTGCATTAGGAACACACTGTCTTCACTCTACATTAGGAACACACTGTCTTCACTCTGCTCTAGGAACACACTGTCTTCACTCTGCTCCATGCACATACACAGCAACTCTTTGTTAGGAACACACTGTATTCACTCTGGTGTAGGAACATACTGTATTAACTGTGCATTAGGAACACACTGTCTTCACTCTGCATTAGGAACACACTGTCATCACTCTGCATTAGGAACACACTGTCTTCACTCTGCTCTAGGAACACACTGTCTTCACTCTGCTCCATGCACGTACACCACAATTCTGTGTTAGGAAACACTGTCTTCACTTTGCTCTAGGAACACACTGTCTTCACTATGCATTAGGAACAAACTGTCTTCACTCTGCTCTAGGAAGACACTGTCTTCAATCTGCATTAGGAACACACTGTCTTCACTCTGCACTAGGAACACACTGTCTTCACTTTGCTCTAGGAACACACTGTCTTCACTATGCATTAGGAACAAACTGTCTTCACTCTGCTCTAGGAAGACACTGTCTTCACTCTGCATTAGGAACACACTGTCTTCACTCTGCACTAGGAACACACTGTCTTCTTTATGCGTTAGGAACACACTGTCTTCTCTATGCGTTAAGAACACACTGTCTTCACTATGCGTTAGGAACACCCTGTCTTCACTCTGCTCTAGGAAGACACTATCTTCACTCTGCATTAGGAACACACTGTCTTCACTCTGCATTAGGAGCACACTGTCTTCACTCTGCTCTAGGAACACACTGTCTTCACTATGCGATAGGAACATACTTCTTTACTATGCGTTAGGAACATACTGTATTCACTCTGCTCTAGGAACACACTGTCACACTCTGTTCCATTCACATACACCGCAACTCTGCGTTAGGAACACACTGTCTTCACTCTGCTCTAAGAACACACTGTCTTCACTCTGCATTAGGAACACACTGCCTTCACTCTGCATTAGGAACACACTGTCTTCACTCTGCACTACAAACACACTGTCTTCAGTCTGCTCCATTCACATACACCGCAACTCTGCGTTACGAACACACTGTCTTCACTATGCGTAAGGAACATAATGTCTTCACTATGCGTTAAGAACACACTGTCTTAACTCTGCGTTAGGAACATACTGTCTTCACTCTGCATTAGGAACACACTGTCTTCACTCTGCATTAGGAACACACTGTCTTCACTCTGATCTAAAACACTGTGTTCACTCAGCTTCAGGAACACACTGTCTTCACTCTGCAATCGGAACACACTGTCTTAACTCTGAATTAGGAACACATTGTCTTCACTATGCATTAGGAACACACTCTCTTCACTCTGCTCTAGGAACACACTGTCTTCTCTATGCGTTAGGAACACACTGTCTTCTCTATGCGTTAGGAACACACTGTCTTCACTATGCGTTAGGAATACACTGTCTTCACTGTGCTCTAGGAAGACACTGTCTTCACTCTGCATTAGGAACACACTGTCTTCACTCTGCTCTAGGAACACACTGTCTTTACTCTGCATTAGGAACACACTGCCTTCACTCTGCATTAGGAACACACTGTCTTCACTCTGCTCTAGGAACACACTGTCTTCACTCTGCTCCATGCACATACACCGCAACTCTGCGTTAGGAACACACTGTCTTCACTATGCGTGAGGAACATAGTGTCTTCAGTAGGCGTTAGGAACACACTGTCTTCACTATCCGTTAGGAACACACTGTCTTCACTCTGCTCTAGTAAAACACTGTCTTCACTCTGTATTAGGAACACACTGTATAAACTCTGCGTTAGGAACAAACTGTTTTCACTCTGCTCTAGGAACACACTGTCTTCACTCTTTGCTAGGAACATACTGTCTTCACTCTGCTTCAAGCACATACACCGCAACTCTGCATTAGGAACACACTGTCTTCACTCTGCTCTAGGAAGACACTGTCTTCACTCTGCATTTGAACACACTGTCTTCACTCTGCATTAGGAACACACTGTCTTCACTCTGCTCTAGGAACACACTGTCTTCACTCTGCATTAGGAACACACTGTCTTCACTCTGCATTAGGAACACACTGTCTTCACTCTGCATTAGGAACACACTGTCTTCACTCTGCTCTAGGAACACACTGTCTTCACTCTGCTCCATGCACATACACAGCAACTCTTTGTTAGGAACACACTGTATTCACTCTGGTGTAGGAACATACTGTATTAACTGTGCATTAGGAACACACTGTCTTCACTCTGCATTAGGAACACACTGTCATCACTCTGCATTAGGAACACACTGTCTTCACTCTGCTCTAGGAACACACTGTCTTCACTCTGCTCCATGCACGTACACAGCAATTCTGCGTTAGGAACACACTGTCTTCACTTTGCTCTAGGAACACACTGTCTTCACTATGCATTAGGAACAAACTGTCTTCACTCTGCTCTAGGAAGACACTGTCTTCAACTGCATTAGGAACACACTGTCTTCACTCTGCACTAGGAACACACTGTCTTCTCTATGCGTTAAGAACACTCTGTCTTCTCTATGCGTTAGGAAGACACTGTCTTCACTCTGCATTAGGAGCACACTGTCTTCACTCTGCTCTAGGAACACACTGTCTTCACTCTGCTCTAGGAAGACACTGTCTTCACTCTGCATTAGGAACACACTGTCTTCACTCTGCATTAGGAACACACTGTCTTCACTCTGCTCTAAAATACACTGTCTTCACTCGGCTTCAGGAACACCCTGTCTTCACTCTGCATTAGGAACACATTGTCTTCACTATGCATTAGGAACACACTCTCTTCACTCTGCTCTAGGAACACACTGTCTTCACCCTGCTCCATGACCATACACCGCAACTCTGCTCTAGGAACACACTGTCTTCACTATGCGATAGGAACATACTTCTTCACTATGCGTTAGGTACATACTGTATTCACTCTGCTCTAGGAACACACTGTCTTCACTCTGCATTAGGAACACACTGCCTTCACTCTGCATTAGGAACACACTGTCTTCACTCTGCACTACGAACACACTGTCTTCAGTCTGCTCCATTTACATACACCGCAACTCTGCGTTACGAACACACTGTCTTCACTATGCGTAAGGAACATGATGTCTTCACTATGCGTTAAGAACACACTGTCTTAACTCTGCGTTAGGAACATACTGTCTTCACTCTGCTCTAGGAAGACACTGTTTTCACTCTGATCTAGGAACACCCTGTCTTCACTCTGCTCCATGCACATACACCGCAACTCTGTGTTAGGAACACACTGTCTTCACTATGCGTTAGGAACATAGTGTCTTCAGTAGGCGTTAGGAACACACTGTCTTCACTATCCGTTAGGAACACACTGTCTTCACTCTGCTCTAGGAAGACACTGTCTTCACTCTGCTTTAGGAACACACTGTATTCACTCTGCGTTAGGAACAAACTGTTTTCACTCTGCTCTAGGAACACACTGTCTTCACTCTTCGCTAGGAACATACTGTCTTCACTCTGCTCTAGGAACACACTGTCTTCATTCTTCGCTAGGAACATACTGTCTTCACGCAGCTCTAGGAACACACTGTCTTCACTCTGCATTAGGAACACACTGTCTTCACTCTGCATTAGGAACACACTGTCTTCACTCTACATTAGGAACACACTGTCTTCACTCTGCTCTAGGAACACACTGTCTTCACTCTGCTCCATGCACATACACAGCAACTCTTTGTTAGGAACACACTGTATTCACTCTGGTGTAGGAACATACTGTATTAACTGTGCATTAGGAACACACTGTCTTCACTCTGCATTAGGAACACACTGTCATCACTCTGCATTAGGAACACACTGTCTTCACTCTGCTCTAGGAACACACTGTCTTCACTCTGCTCCATGCACGTACACCACAATTCTGCGTTAGGAAACACTGTCTTCACTTTGCTCTAGGAACACACTGTCTTCACTATGCATTAGGAACAAACTGTCTTCACTCTGCTCTAGGAAGACACTGTCTTCAACTGCATTAGGAACACACTGTCTTCACTCTGCACTAGGAACACACTGTCTTCACTTTGCTCTAGGAACACACTGTCTTCACTATGCATTAGGAACAAACTGTCTTCACTCTGCTCTAGGAAGACACTGTCTTCACTCTGCATTAGGAACACACTGTCTTCACTCTGCACTAGGAACACACTGTCTTCTTTATGCGTTAGGAACACACTGTCTTCTCTATGCGTTAAGAACACACTGTCTTCACTATGTGTTAGGAACACCCTGTCTTCACTCTGCTCTAGGAAGACACTATCTTCACTCTGCATTAGGAACACACTGTCTTCACTCTGCATTAGGAGCACACTGTCTTCACTCTGCTCTAGGAACACACTGTCTTCACTCTGCTCTAGGAAGACACTGTCTTCACTCTGCATTAGGAACACACTGTCTTCACTCTGCATTAGGAACACACTGTCTTCACTCTGCTCTAAAATACACTGTCTTCACTCGGCTTCAGGAACACACTGTCTTCACTCTATATTAGGAACACATTGTCTTCACTATGCATTAGGAACACACTCTCTTCACTCTGCTCTAGGAACACACTGTCTTCCTCTGCTCCATGACCCTACACCGCAACTCTGCTCTAGGAACACACTGTCTTCACTATGCGATAGGAACATACTTCTTTACTATGCGTTAGGAACATACTGTATTCACTCTGCTCTAGGAACACACTGTCACACTCTGCTCCATTCACATACACCGCAACTCTGCGTTAGGAACACACTGTCTTCACTCTGCTCTAAGAACACACTGTCTTCACTCTGCATTAGGAACACACTGCCTTCACTCTGCATTAGGAACACACTGTCTTCACTCTGCACTACAAACACACTGTCTTCAGTCTGCTCCATTCACATACACCGCAACTCTGCGTTACGAACACACTGTCTTCACTATGCGTAAGGAACATAATGTCTTCACTATGCGTTAAGAACACACTGTCTTAACTCTGCGTTAGGAACATACTGTCTTCACTCTGCATTAGGAACACACTGTCTTCACTCTGCATTAGGAACACACTGTCTTCACTCTGATCTAAAACACTGTGTTCACTCAGCTTCAGGAACACACTGTCTTCACTCTGCAATCGGAACACACTGTCTTAACTCTGAATTAGGAACACATTGTCTTCACTATGCATTAGGAACACACTCTCTTCACTCTGCTCTAGGAACACACTGTCTTCTCTATGCGTTAGGAACACACTGTCTTCTCTATGCGTTAGGAACACACTGTCTTCACTATGCGTTAGGAATACACTGTCTTCACTGTGCTCTAGGAAGACACTGTCTTCACTCTGCATTAGGAACACACTGTCTTCACTCTGCTCTAGGAACACACTGTCTTTACTCTGCATTAGGAACACACTGCCTTCACTCTGCATTAGGAACACACTGTCTTCACTCTGCTCTAGGAACACACTGTCTTCACTCTGCTCCATGCACATACACTGCAACTCTGCGTTAGGAACACACTGTCTTCACTATGCGTGAGGAACATAGTGTCTTCAGTAGGCGTTAGGAACACACTGTCTTCACTATCCGTTAGGAACACACTGTCTTCACTCTGCTCTAGGAAAACACTGTCTTCACTCTGTATTAGGAACACACTGTATAAACTCTGCGTTAGGAACAAACTGTTTTCACTCTGCTCTAGGAACACACTGTCTTCACTCTTTGCTAGGAACATACTGTCTTCACTCTGCTTCAAGCACATACACCGCAACTCTGCATTAGGAACACACTGTCTTCACTCTGCTCTAGGAAGACACTGTCTTCACTCTGCATTTGAACACACTGTCTTCACTCTGCATTAGGAACACACTGTCTTCACTCTGCTCTAGGAACACACTGTCTTCACTCTGCATTAGGAACACACTGTCTTCACTCTGCATTAGGAACACACTGTCTTCACTCTGCTCTAGGAACACACTGTCTTCACTCTGCTCCATGCACATACACAGCAACTCTTTGTTAGGAACACACTGTATTCACTCTGGTGTAGGAACATACTGTATTAACTGTGCATTAGGAACACACTGTCTTCACTCTGCATTAGGAACACACTGTCATCACTCTGCATTAGGAACACACTGTCTTCACTCTGCTCTAGGAACACACTGTCTTCACTCTGCTCCATGCACGTACACAGC
Organism: Microtus pennsylvanicus; assembly: GCF_037038515.1. Taxonomy (NCBI): domain Eukaryota; kingdom Metazoa; phylum Chordata; class Mammalia; order Rodentia; family Cricetidae; genus Microtus; species Microtus pennsylvanicus. The sequence goes on along the minus strand of NC_134587.1, from coordinate 112,457,401 downwards.
AATTCTGCGTTAGGAACACACTGTCTTCACTTTGCTCTAGGAACACACTGTCTTCACTATGCATTAGGAACAAACTGTCTTCACTCTGCTCTAGGAAGACACTGTCTTCAACTGCATTAGGAACACACTGTCTTCACTCTGCACTAGGAACACACTGTCTTCTCTATGCGTTAAGAACACTCTGTCTTCTCTATGCGTTAGGAAGACACTGTCTTCACTCTGCATTAGGAGCACACTGTCTTCACTCTGCTCTAGGAACACACTGTCTTCACTCTGCTCTAGGAAGACACTGTCTTCACTCTGCATTAGGAACACACTGTCTTCACTCTGCATTAGGAACACACTGTCTTCACTCTGCTCTAAAATACACTGTCTTCACTCGGCTTCAGGAACACCCTGTCTTCACTCTGCATTAGGAACACATTGTTTTCACTATGCATTAGGAACACACTCTCTTCACTCTGCTCTAGGAACACACTGTCTTCACCCTGCTCCATGACCATACACCGCAACTCTGCTCTAGGAACACACTGTCTTCACTATGCGATAGGAACATACTTCTTCACTATGCGTTAGGTACATACTGTATTCACTCTGCTCTAGGAACACACTGTCTTCACTCTGCATTAGGAACACACTGCCTTCACTCTGCATTAGGAACACACTGTCTTCACTCTGCACTACGAACACACTGTCTTCAGTCTGCTCCATTTACATACACCGCAACTCTGCGTTACGAACACACTGTCTTCACTATGCATAAGGAACATGATGTCTTCACTATGCGTTAAGAACACACTGTCTTAACTCTGCGTTAGGAACATACTGTCTTCACTCTGCTCTAGGAAGACACTGTTTTCACTCTGATCTAGGAACACCCTGTCTTCACTCTGCTCCATGCACATACACCGCAACTCTGTGTTAGGAACACACTGTCTTCACTATGCGTTAGGAACATAGTGTCTTCAGTAGGCGTTAGGAACACACTGTTTTCACTATCCGTTAGGAACACACTGTCTTCACTCTGCTCTAGGAAGACACTGTCTTCACTCTGCTTTAGGAACACACTGTATTCACTCTGCGTTAGGAACAAACTGTTTTCACTCTGCTCTAGGAACACACTGTCTTCACTCTTCGCTAGGAACATACTGTCTTCACTCTGCTCTAGGAACACACTGTCTTCATTCTTCGCTAGGAACATACTGTCTTCACTCTGCTCTAGGAACACACTGTCTTCTCTCTGCATTAGGAACACACTGTCTTCACTCTGCATTAGGAACACACTGTCTTCACTCTACATTAGGAACACACTGTCTTCACTCTGCTCTAGGAACACACTGTCTTCACTCTGCTCCATGCACATACACAGCAACTCTTTGTTAGGAACACACCGTATTCACTCTGGTGTAGGAACATACTGTATTAACTGTGCATTAGGAACACACTGTCTTCACTCTGCATTAGGAACACACTGTCATCACTCTGCATTAGGAACACACTGTCGTCACTCTGCTCTAGGAACACACTGTCTTCACTCTGCTCCATGCACGTACACCACAATTCTGCGTTAGGAAACACTGTCTTCACTTTGCTCTAGGAACACACTGTCTTCACTATGCATTAGGAACAAACTGTCTTCACTCTGCTCTAAGAAGACACTGTTTTCACTCTGCATTAGGAACACACTGTCTTCACTCTGCACTAGGAACACACTGTCTTCTCTATGCGTTAGGAACACACTGTCTTCTCTATGCGTTAGGAACACACTGTCTTCACTCTGCTCTAGGAAGACACTGTCTTCACTCTGCATTAGGAACACACTGTCTTCACTCTGTATTAGGAACACACTGTCTTCACTCTGCTCTAGGAAGACACTGTCTTCACTCTGCATTAGGAACACACTGTCTTCACTCTGCATTAGGAACACACTGTCTTCACTCTGCTCTAAAATACACTGTCTTCACTCGGCTTCAGGAACACACTGTCTTCACTCTATATTAGGAACACATTGTCTTCACTATGCATTAGGAACACACTCTCTTCACTCTGCTCTAGGAACACACTGTCTTCCTCTGCTCCATGACCCTACACCGCAACTCTGCTCTAGGAACACACTGTCTTCACTATGCGATAGGAACATACTTCTTTACTATGCGTTAGGAACATACTGTATTCACTCTGCTCTAGGAACACACTGTCACACTCTGCTCCATTCACATACACCGCAACTCTGCGTTAGGAACACACTGTCTTCACTCTGCACTAAGAACACACTGTCTTCACTCTGCATTAGGAACACACTGCCTTCACTCTGCATTAGGAACACACTGTCTTCACTCTGCACTACAAACACACTGTCTTCAGTCTGCTCCATTCACATACACCGCAACTCTGCGTTACGAACACACTGTCTTCACTATGCGTAAGGAACATAATGTCTTCACTATGCGTTAAGAACACACTGTCTTAACTCTGCGATAGGAACATACTGTCTTCACTCTGCATTAGGAACACACTGTCTTCACTCTGCATTAGGAACACACTGTCTTCACTCTGATCTAAAACACTGTGTTCACTCAGCTTCAGGAACACACTGTCTTCACTCTGCAATCGGAACACACTGTCTTAACTCTGAATTAGGAACACATTGTCTTCACTATGCATTAGGAACACACTCTCTTCACTCTGCTCTAGGAACACACTGTCTTCTCTATGCGTTAGGAACACACTGTCTTCTCTATGCGTTAGGAACACACTGTCTTCACTATGCGTTAGGAATACACTGTCTTCACTGTGCTCTAGGAAGACACTGTCTTCACTCTGCATTAGGAACACACTGTCTTCACTCTGCTCTAGGAACACACTGTCTTTACTCTGCATTAGGAACACACTGCCTTCACTCTGCATTAGGAACACACTGTCTTCACTCTGCTCTAGGAACACACTGTCTTCACTCTGCTCCATGCACATACACCGCAACTCTGCGTTAGGAACACACTGTCTTCACTATGCGTGAGGAACATAGTGTCTTCAGTAGGCGTTAGGAACACACTGTCTTCACTATCCGTTAGGAACACACTGTCTTCACTCTGCTCTAGGAAAACACTGTCTTCACTCTGTATTAGGAACACACTGTATAAACTCTGCGTTAGGAACAAACTGTTTTCACTCTGCTCTAGGAACACACTGTCTTCACTCTTTGCTAGGAACATACTGTCTTCACTCTGCTTCAAGCACATACACCGCAACTCTGCATTAGGAACACACTGTCTTCACTCTGCTCTAGGAAGACACTGTCTTCACTCTGCATTTGAACACACTGTCTTCACTCTGCATTAGGAACACACTGTCTTCACTCTGCTCTAGGAACACACTGTCTTCACTCTGCATTAGGAACACACTGTCTTCACTCTGCATTAGGAACACACTGTCTTCACTCTGCTCTAGGAACACACTGTCTTCACTCTGCTCCATGCACATACACAGCAACTCTTTGTTAGGAACACACTGTATTCACTCTGGTGTAGGAACATACTGTATTAACTGTGCATTAGGAACACACTGTCTTCACTCTGCATTAGGAACACACTGTCATCACTCTGCATTAGGAACACACTGTCTTCACTCTGCTCTAGGAACACACTGTCTTCACTCTGCTCCATGCACGTACACAGCAATTCTGCGTTAGGAACACACTGTCTTCACTTTGCTCTAGGAACACACTGTCTTCACTATGCATTAGGAACAAACTGTCTTCACTCTGCTCTAGGAAGACACTGTCTTCAACTGCATTAGGAACACACTGTCTTCACTCTGCACTAGGAACACACTGTCTTCTCTATGCGTTAAGAACACTCTGTCTTCTCTATGCGTTAGGAAGACACTGTCTTCACTCTGCATTAGGAGCACACTGTCTTCACTCTGCTCTAGGAACACACTGTCTTCACTCTGCTCTAGGAAGACACTGTCTTCACTCTGCATTAGGAACACACTGTCTTCACTCTGCATTAGGAACACACTGTCTTCACTCTGCTCTAAAATACACTGTCTTCACTCGGCTTCAGGAACACCCTGTCTTCACTCTGCATTAGGAACACATTGTCTTCACTATGCATTAGGAACACACTCTCTTCACTCTGCTCTAGGAACACACTGTCTTCACCCTGCTCCATGACCATACACCGCAACTCTGCTCTAGGAACACACTGTCTTCACTATGCGATAGGAACATACTTCTTCACTATGCGTTAGGTACATACTGTATTCACTCTGCTCTAGGAACACACTGTCTTCACTCTGCATTAGGAACACACTGCCTTCACTCTGCATTAGGAACACACTGTCTTCACTCTGCACTACGAACACACTGTCTTCAGTCTGCTCCATTTACATACACCGCAACTCTGCGTTACGAACACACTGTCTTCACTATGCATAAGGAACATGATGTCTTCACTATGCGTTAAGAACACACTGTCTTAACTCTGCGTTAGGAACATACTGTCTTCACTCTGCTCTAGGAAGACACTGTTTTCACTCTGATCTAGGAACACCCTGTCTTCACTCTGCTCCATGCACATACACCGCAACTCTGTGTTAGGAACACACTGTCTTCACTATGCGTTAGGAACATAGTGTCTTCAGTAGGCGTTAGGAACACACTGTTTTCACTATCCGTTAGGAACACACTGTCTTCACTCTGCTCTAGGAAGACACTGTCTTCACTCTGCTTTAGGAACACACTGTATTCACTCTGCGTTAGGAACAAACTGTTTTCACTCTGCTCTAGGAACACACTGTCTTCACTCTTCGCTAGGAACATACTGTCTTCACTCTGCTCTAGGAACACACTGTCTTCATTCTTCGCTAGGAACATACTGTCTTCACTCTGCTCTAGGAACACACTGTCTTCTCTCTGCATTAGGAACACACTGTCTTCACTCTGCATTAGGAACACACTGTCTTCACTCTACATTAGGAACACACTGTCTTCACTCTGCTCTAGGAACACACTGTCTTCACTCTGCTCCATGCACATACACAGCAACTCTTTGTTAGGAACACACCGTATTCACTCTGGTGTAGGAACATACTGTATTAACTGTGCATTAGGAACACACTGTCTTCACTCTGCATTAGGAACACACTGTCATCACTCTGCATTAGGAACACACTGTCGTCACTCTGCTCTAGGAACACACTGTCTTCACTCTGCTCCATGCACGTACACCACAATTCTGCGTTAGGAAACACTGTCTTCACTTTGCTCTAGGAACACACTGTCTTCACTATGCATTAGGAACAAACTGTCTTCACTCTGCTCTAAGAAGACACTGTTTTCACTCTGCATTAGGAACACACTGTCTTCACTCTGCACTAGGAACACACTGTCTTCTCTATGCGTTAGGAACACACTGTCTTCTCTATGCGTTAGGAACACACTGTCTTCACTCTGCTCTAGGAAGACACTGTCTTCACTCTGCATTAGGAACACACTGTCTTCACTCTGTATTAGGAACACACTGTCTTCACTCTGCTCTAGGAACACACTGTCTTCACTCTGCTCTAGGAAGACACTGTCTTCACTCTGCATTAGGAACACACTGTCTTCACTCTGCATTAGGAACACACTGTCTTCACTCGGCTTCAGGAACACACTGTCTTCACTCTGCATTAGGAACACATTGTCTTCACTATGCATTAGGAACACACTCTCTTCACTCTGCTCTAGGAACACACTGTCTTCACTCTGCTCCATGACCATACAACGCAACTCTGCTCTAGGAACACACTGTCTTCACTATGCGATAGGAACATACTTCTTCACTATGCGTTAGGAACATACTGTATTCACTCTGCTCTCGGAACACACTGTCTTCACTCTGCTCCATTCACATACACCGCAACTCTGCGTTAGGAACACACTGTCTTCACTCTTCTTTAGGAGAACACTGTCTTCACTCTGCATTAGGAACACACTGCCTTCACTCTGCATTAGGAACACACTGTCTTCACTCTGCACAACGAACACACTGTCTTCACTCTGCTCCATTCACATACACCGCAACTCTGCGTTACGAACACACTGTCTTCACTATGCGTAAGGAACATAATGTCTTCACAATGCGTTAAGAACACACTGTCTTAACTCTGCGTTAGGAACATACTGTCTTCACTCCGCTCTAGGAAGACACTGTTTTCACTCTGATCTAGGAACACACTGTCTTCACTCTGCTCCATGCACATACACCGCAACTCTGCGTTACGAACACACTGTCTTCATTATGCGTAAGGAACATAATATCTTCACTCTGCATTAGGAACACACTGTCTTCAATCTGCTTTAGGAACACATTGTCTTCACTCCGCATTAAGAACACACTGTCTTCACTCTGCTCTAGGAACCCACTGTCTTCACTCTGCTCTAGGAACACACTGTCTTCCTTCTCCTTTAGGAACACACTGTCTTCACTCTGCTCAAGGAAGACACTGTCTTCACTCTGCATAGGAACACACGGTCTTCACTCTACATTAGGAACACACTGTCTTCATTCTGCTCTAGGAACACACTGTCTTAACTCTATTCCAGGAACACACTGTCCTCACTCCTCATTAGGAACACACTGTCTTCACTCTGCATTAGGAACACCCTGTCTTCACTCCTATTTAGGAACACTGTTTTCACTCTGCTCTAGGAACTCACTGTCTTCACTCTGCATTACGAACACAATGTCTTCACTCTTCTCTAGGAACACACTGTCTTCACTCTGCATTAGGAACACACTGTCTTCACTCTACATTAGGAACACACTGTCTTCACTCTGCTCTAGGAACACACTGTCTTCACTCTGCTCCATGCACATACACAGCAACTCTTTGTTAGGAACACACCGTATTCACTCTTGTGTAGGAACATACTGTATTAACTGTGCATTAGGAACACACTGTCTTCACTCTGCATTAGGAACACACTGTCATCACTCTGCATTAGGAACACACTGTCGTCACTCTGCTCTAGGAACACACTGTCTTCACTCTGCTCCATGCACGTACACCACCATTCTGCGTTAGGAAACACTGTCTTCACTTTGCTCTAGGAACACACTGTCTTCACTATGCATTAGGAACAAACTGTCTTCACTCTGCTCTAGGAAGACACTGTCTTCACTCTGCATTAGGAACACACTGTCTTCACTCTGCACTAGGAACACACTGTCTTCTCTATGCGTTAGGAACACACTGTCTTCACTATGCGTTAGGAACACCCTGTCTTCACTCTGCTCTAGGAAGACACTGTCTTCACTCTGCATTAGGAACACACTGTCTTCACTCTGCTCTAGGAACACACTGTCTTCACTCTGCTCTAGGAAGACACTGTCTTCACTCTGCATTAGGAACACACTGTCTTCACTCTGCATTAGGAACACACTGTCTTCACTCGGCTTCAGGAACACACTGTCTTCACTCTGCATTAGGAACACATTGTCTTCACTATGCATTAGGAACACACTCACTTCACTCTGCTCTAGGAACACACTGTCTTCACTCTGCTCCATGATCATACACCGCAACTCTGCTCTAGGAACACACTGTCTTCACTATGCGATAGGAACATACTTCTTCACTATGTGGTAGGAACATACTCTATTCACTCTGCTCTAGGAACACACTGTCTTCCCTCTGCTCCATTCACATACACCGCAACTCTGCGTTAGGAACACACTGTCTTCACTCTGCTTTAGGAGAACACTGTCTTCACTCTGCATTAGGAACACACTGCCTTCACTCTGCATTAGGAACACACTGTCTTCACTCTGCACTACGAACACACTGTCTTCACTCTACTCCATTCACATACACCGCAACTCTGCGTTACGAACACACTGTCTTCACTATGCGTAAGGAACATAATGTCTTCACTATGCGTTAAGAACACACTGTCTTAACTCTGCGTTAGGAACATACTGTCTTCACTCTGCTCTAGGAAGACACTGTTTTCACTCTGATCTAGGAACACACTGTCTTCACTCTGCTCCATGCACATACACCGCAACTCTGCGTTACGAACACACTGTCTTCACTATGCGTAAGGAACATAATATCTTCACTCTGCATTAGGAACACACTGTCCTCAATCTGCTTTAGGAACACATTGTCTTCACTCCGCATTAAGAACACACTGTCTTCACTCTGCTCTAGGAACACACTGTCTTCACTCTGCTCTAGGAACACACTGTCTTCCTTCTCATTTAGGAACACACTGTCTTCACTCTGCTCGAGGAAGACACTGTCTTCACTCTGCATAGGAACACACGGTCTTCACTCTACATTAGGAACACACAGTCTTCATTCTGCTCTAGGAACACACTGTCTTAACTCTGCTCTAGGAACACACTGTCCTCACTCCTCATTAGGAACACACTGTCTTCACTCTGCATTAGGAACACCCTGTCTTCACTCTTATTTAGGAACACTGTTTTCACTCTGCTCTAGGAACTCACTGTCTTCACTCTGCATTACGAACACACTGTCTTCACTCTTCTCTAGGAACACGCTGTCTTTACTCTGCATTAGGAACACACTGTCCTCACTCTGCTCTAGGAACACACTGTCTTCACTCTGGCTTAGGAACGCACTGTCTTCCTTATGCGTTAGGAACACACTGTCTTCACTATGCGTTAGGAACACACTGTCTTCACTCTGCTCTAGGAAAACACTGTCTTCACTCTGCATTAGGAACACACTGTCTTCACTCTGCATTAGGAACACACTGTCTTCACTCTGCTCTAGGAACACACTGTCTTCACTCTGCTCTAGGAAGACACTGTCTTCACTCTGCATTAGGAACACACTGTCTTCACTCTGCATTAGGAACACACTGTCTTCACTCTGCTATAAAACACACTGTCTTCACTCTGCTTCAGGAACACACTGTCTTCACTCTTCAATCGGAACACACTGTCTTAACTCTGCATTAGGAACACACTTTCTTCACTCTGCTCTAGGAACACACTGTCTTCACTGTGCGTTAGGAACACACTGTTCACTCTACTGTAAGAACACAATGTATTCACTCTGCATTAGGAACACACTTTCTACACTCTGCTCTAGGAACACACTGTCTTCACTCTGCTCAATGCACATACAAATGCAACTCTGCGTTAGGAACTCACTGTCTTCACTATGCGTTAGGTACATACTGTCTTCTTTATGCTCTAGGAACACAATGTCTTCACTCTGCTCCATACACATACACCGCAACTCTGTGTAAGGAACACACTTTCTTGACTCTGTGTTAGGAACAAACTGTCTTTATTCTGCTCTAGGAACACACTGTCTTCACTATGCGATAGGAACATACTGTCTTCACTCTGCTCTAGGAACACATTGTCTTCAATCTGCTCCATGCACATACAGCGCAACTCTGCCTTAGGAACACACTTTCATTACTATGCGTTAGGAACATACTGTCTTCACTATGTGTTAGGAACACACGGTCTTCACTATGCGTTAGGACCTCACTGTCTTCACTCTGCTCTAGGAAGACACTATCTTCACTGAGCTCTATGCGTATACACCGAAACTCTGCCTTTGGAACACACTGTCTTCACTCTACCGTAAGAACACACTGTATTCACTCTGCATTAGGAACACACTTTCTTCACTCTGCTCTAGGAACACACTGTCTTCACTCTGCATTAGGAACACACTGTCTTCACTCTGCATTAGGAACACACTGTCTTCACTCTGCTCTAGGAACACACTGTCTTCACTCTGCTCCAAGCACATACACCGCAACTCAGCGTTAGGAACTCTGTTCTAGGAACACACTGTCTTCACTCTGCTCTAGGAACACACTGTCTTCACTCTGCATTAGGAACACACTGTCTTCACTCTGCATTAGGAACACACTGTCTTCACTCTGCATTAGGAACACACTGTCTTCACTCTGCATTAGGAACACACTGTCTTCACTCTGCTCTAGGAACACACTGTCTTCACTCTGCTCCATGCACATACACAGCAACTCTTTATTTGGAACACACTGTCTTCAATCTGCTGTAGGAACACACTGTATTCACTCTGCATTAAAAACACACTGTCTTCACTCTGCACTAGGAACACACTGTCTTCATTCTGCTCCATGCACATACACCGCAACTCTGCGTTACAAACACACTGTCTTCACTCTGCTCCATGCACATACACCGCAACTCTGCGTTACGAACACACTGTCTTCATTATGCGTAAGGAACATAATATCTTCACTCTGCATTAGGAACACACTGTCTTCAATCTGCTTTAGGAACACATTGTCTTCACTCCGCATTAAGAACACACTGTCTTCACTCTGCTCTAGGAACCCACTGTCTTCACTCTGCTCTAGGAACACACTGTCTTCCTTCTCCTTTAGGAACACACTGTCTTCACTCTGCTCAAGGAAGACACTGTCTTCACTCTGCATAGGAACACACGGTATTCACTCTACATTAGGAACACACTGTCTTCATTCTGCTCTAGGAACACACTGTCTTAACTCTATTCCAGGAACACACTGTCCTCACTCCTCATTAGGAACACACTGTCTTCACTCTGCATTAGGAACACCCTGTCTTCACTCTTATTTAGGAACACTGTTTTCACTCTGCTCTAGGAACTCACTGTCTTCACTCTGCATTACGAACACACTGTCTTCACTCTTCTCTAGGAACACACTGTCTTCACTCTGCATTAGGAACACACTGTCTTCACTCTACATTAGGAACACACTGTCTTCACTCTGCTCTAGGAACACACTGTCTTCACTCTGCTCCATGCACATACACAGCAACTCTTTGTTAGGAACACACCGTATTCACTCTTGTTTAGGAACATACTGTATTAACTGTGCATTAGGAACACACTGTCTTCACTCTGCATTAGGAACACACTGTCATCACTCTGCATTAGGAACACACTGTCGTCACTCTGCTCTAGGAACACACTGTCTTCACTCTGCTCCATGCACGTACACCACAATTCTGCGTTAGGAAACACTGTCTTCACTTTGCTCTAGGAACACACTGTCTTCACTATGCATTAGGAACAAACTGTCTTCACTCTGCTCTAGGAAGACACTGTCTTCACTCTGCATTAGGAACACACTGTCTTCACTCTGCACTAGGAACACACTGTCTTCTCTATGCGTTAGGAACACACTGTCTTCACTATGCGTTAGGAACACCCTGTCTTCACTCTGCTCTAGGAAGACACTGTCTTCACTCTGCATTAGGAACACACTGTCTTCACTCTGCTCTAGGAACACACTGTCTTCACTCTGCTCTAGGAAGACACTGTCTTCACTCTGCATTAGGAACACACTGTCTTCACTCTGCATTAGGAACACACTGTCTTCACTCGGCTTCAGGAACACACTGTCTTCACTCTGCATTAGGAACACATTGTCTTCACTATGCATTAGGAACACACTCTCTTCACTCTGCTCTAGGAACACACTGTCTTCACTCTGCTCCATGATCATACACCGCAACTCTGCTCTAGGAACACACTGTCTTCACTATGCGATAGGAACATACTTCTTCACTATGCGGTAGGAACATACTCTATTCACTCTGCTCTAGGAACACACTGTCTTCACTCTGCTCCATTCACATACACCGCAACTCTGCGTTAGGAACACACTGTCTTCACTCTGCTTTAGGAGAACACTGTCTTCACTCTGCATTAGGAACACACTGCCTTCACTCTGCATTAGGAACACACTGTCTTCACTCTGCACTACGAACACACTGTCTTCACTCTACTCCATTCACATACACCGCAACTCTGCATTACGAACACACTGTCTTCACTATGCGTAAGGAACATAATGTCTTCACTATGCGTTAAGAACACACTGTCTTAACTCTGCGTTAGGAACATACTGTCTTCACTCTGCTCTAGGAAGACACTGTTTTCACTCTGATCTAGGAACACACTGTCTTCACTCTGCTCCATGCACATACACCGCAACTCTGCGTTACGAACACACTGTCTTCACTATGCGTAAGGAACATAATATCTTCACTCTGCATTAGGAACACACTGTCCTCAATCTGCTTTAGGAACACATTGTCTTCACTCCGCATTAAGAACACACTGTCTTCACTCTGCTCTAGGAACACACTGTCTTCACTCTGCTCTAGGAACACACTGTCTTCCTTCTCATTTAGGAACACACTGTCTTCACTCTGCTCGAGGAAGACACTGTCTTCACTCTGCATAGGAACACACGGTCTTCACTCTACATTAGGAACACACTGTCTTCATTCTGCTCTAGGAACACACTGTCTTAACTCTGCTCTAGTAACACACTGTCCTCACTCCTCATTAGGAACACACTGTCTTCACTCTGCATTAGGAACACCCTGTCTTCACTCTTATTTAGGAACACTGTTTTCACTCTGCTCTAGGAACTCACTGTCTTCACTCTGCATTACGAACACACTGTCTTCACTCTTCTCTAGGAACACGCTGTCTTTACTCTGCATTAGGAACACACTGTCCTCACTCTGCTCTAGGAACACACTGTCTTCACTCTGGCTTAGGAAAGCACTGTCTTCCTTATGCGTTAGGAACACACTGTCTTCACTATGCGTTAGGAACACACTGTCTTCACTCTGCTCTAGGAAAACACTGTCTTCACTCTGCATTAGGAACACACTGTCTTCACTCTGCATTAGGAACACACTGTCTTCACTCTGCTCTAGGAACACACTGTCTTCACTCTGCTCTAGGAAGACACTGTCTTCACTCTGCATTAGGAACACACTGTCTTCACTCTGCTCTAGGAACACACTGTCTTCACTCTGCTATAAAACACACTGTCTTCACTCTGCTTCAGGAACACACTGTCTTCACTCTTCAATCGGAACACACTGTCTTCACTCTGCATTAGGAACACACTTTCTTCACTCTGCTCTAGGAACACACTGTCTTCACTGTGCGTTAGGAACACACTGTTCACTCTACTGTAAGAACACAATGTATTCACTCTGCATTAGGAACACACTTTCTTCACTCTGCTCTAGGAACACACTGTCTTCACTCTGCTCAATGCACATACAAATGCAACTCTGCGTTAGGAACTCACTGTCTTCACTATGCGTTAGGTACATACTGTCTTCTTTATGCTCTAGGAACACACTGTCTTCACTCTGCTCCATACACATACACCGCAACTCTGTGTAAGGAACACACTTTCTTGACTCTGTGTTAGGAACAAACTGTCTTCATTCTGCTCTAGGAACACACTGTCTTCACTATGCGATAGGAACATACTGTCTTCACTCTGCTCTAGGAACACATTGTCTTCAATCTGCTCCATGCACATACAGCGCAACTCTGCCTTAGGAACACACTTTCATTACTATGCGTTAGGAACATACTGTCTTCACTATGTGTTAGGAACACACGGTCTTCACTATGCGTTAGGACCTCACTGTCTTCACTCTGCTCTAGGAAGACACTATCTTCACTGAGCTCTATGCGTATACACCGAAACTCTGCGTTAGGAACACACTGTCTTCACTCTACTGTAAGAACACACTGTATTCATTCTGCATTAGGAACACACTTTCTTCACTCTGCTCTAGGAACACACTGTCTTCACTCTGCATTAGGAACACACTGTCTTCACTCTGCATTAGGAACACACTGTCTTCACTCTGCTCTAGGAACACACTGTCTTCACTCTGCTCCAAGCACATACACCGCAACTCAGCGTCAGGAACTCTGTTCTAGGAACACACTGTCTTCACTCTGCTCTAGGAACACACTGTCTTCACTCTGCATTAGGAACACACTGTCTTCACTCTGCATTAGGAACACACTGTCTTCACTCTGCATTAGGAACACACTGTCTTCACTCTGCATTAGGAACACACTGTCTTCACTCTGCATTAGGAACACACTGTCTTCACTCTGCTCCATGCACATACACAGCAACTCTTTGTTTGGAACACACTGTCTTCAATCTGCTGTAGGAACACACTGTATTCACTCTGCATTAAAAACACACTTTCTTCACTCTGCACTAGGAACACACTGTCTTCACTCTGCTCCATGCACATACACCGCAACTCTGCGTTACAAACACACTGTCTTCACTCGGCTCCATGCACATACACCGCAACTCTGCGTTAGGAACACACTGTCTTCACTATGCGTTAGGAACATACTGTCTTCACTCTGCTCTAGGAACACACTGTCTTAACTCTACTCTAGGAACACACTGTCCTCACACCTCATAAGGAACACACTGTCTTCACTCTGCATTAGGAACACACTGTCTTCACTCTGATTGAGGAACACTGTCTTCACTGTGCTCTAGGAACTCACTGTATTCACTCTGCATTACGAACACACTGTCTTCACACCTCTCTAGGAACACACTGTCTTCACTCAGCTCCATGCACATACTTCACAATTCTTCATTAGGAACGCACTGTCTTCACTCTGCGTTAGGAACACACTGTCTTCATTCTGCTCTAGGAACACACTGTCTTCACTCATCATTAGGAACATACTGTCTTCAGTCTGCTCTAGGAACACACTGTCTTCACTCTTCATTAGGAAGACACTGTCTTCACTATGCATTAGGAACACACTGTCTTTACTCTGCATTAGGAACACACTGTCTTCACTCTGCTCTAGGAACACCCTGTCTTCACTCTGCCTTAGGGACAAACTGTCTTCACTATGCATTAGGAACACACTGTCTTCACTCTGCTCTAGGAAAACACTGTCTCCACTCTGCATTAGGAACACACTGTCTTCACTCTGCATTAGGAACACACTGTCTTCACTCTGCTCTAGGAACACACTGTCTTCACTCCGTTCTAGGAACACACTGTATTCACTCTGCTGTAGGAACATACTGTATTAACTCTGCATTAGGAACACACTGTCTTCACTCTGCTCCATGTACATACACCGCAACTCTGCCTTAGAAACACACTTTCTTCACTATGGGTTAGGAACATACTGTCTTCACTATTTTTTAGGAACACACTGTCTTCACTCTGCGTTAGGAACACACTGTCTTCACTCTGCTCTAGGAAAACACTGTCTTCACTCAGCTCCATGCATATACTCTGAAACTCTGCTTTAGGAACACACTGTCTTCACTCTGCTCTAGGAACACACTGTCTTCACTCTACTGTAAGAACACACTGTATTCACTCTGCATTACGAAGACACTTTCTTCACTTTGCTCTAGGAACACACTGTCTTCACTCTGCTCCATGCACATACACCGCAACTCTGCGTTAGGAACACACTGTCTTCACTTTGCTCTAGGAACACACTGTCTTCACTGTGCATTAGGAACAAACTGTCTTCACTCTGCACTAGGAACACACTGTCTTCACTCAGCTCCATGCACATACACAGCAACTCTTTGTTAGGAACACACTGTCTTCAATCTGCTGTAGGAACACACTGTATTCACTCTGTATTAAAAACATACTGTCTTCACTCTGCTCTAGGAACAACTGTCTTCACTCTGCTCTAGGAACACACTGTCTTCACTGTGCCTTAGGAACACACTGTCTTCACTCTACTGTAAGAACACACTGTATTCACTCTGCATTAGCAACACACGTTCTTCACTCTTCTCTAGGAACACAGTGGCTTCACTCTGCTCAATGCACATACAAATGCAACTCTGCGTTAGGAACACACTGTCTTCACTATGTGTTAGGTAATACTGTCTTCATTCTGCTCTAGGAACACACTGTCTTCACTATGCGTTAGGTACATACTGTCTTCATTCTGCTCTAGGAAAACAGTGTCTTCACTCAGCTCCATGCATATACACCGAAATTCTGTTTTAGGAACACACTGTCTTCACTCTGCTCTAGGAACACACTGTCTTCACTCTGCTACATATACATAGAAACGCAACTCTGCGTTAGGAACAAACTGTCTTCACTATGCATTAGTAACATACTGTCTTCACTCTACTGTAGGAACACACTGTCTTCACTCTGCTCTAGGAATACACTGTCTTCACTCTGCATTAGGAACACACTGTCTTCACTCTGCATTAGGAACACACTGTCTTCACTCTGCTTTAGTAACACACTGTCTTCACTCTGCTCTATTAACACACTGTCTGCCCTCTGAATTAGGAACACACTGTCTTCACTCTGCTCTAGGAACACACTGTCTTCACTCTGCTCTAGGAACACATTGTATTCACTCTGCTCTAGGAACACGCTGTCTTCACTATGTATTAGTAACAAACTGTCTTCACTCTGCTCTAGGAACACACTGTCTTCATTCTGCTCTAGGAACACACTGTCTTCACTCTGCTCTAGGAACACATTGTATTCGCTCTGCTCAAGGAACACGCTGTCTTCTCTCTGCATTAGGAACACACTGTCTTCACTCTGCTCCATGAACATATACTGCAACTCTGCGTTAGGAACACACTGTCTTCACTCTGCGTTTAGAACAAACTGTCTTCATTCTGCTCTAGGAACACACTGTCTTCACTATGCAATAGGAACATACTGTCTTCACTATGCGATAGGAACACACTGTCTTCACTCTGCTCCATGCACATACACCGCAACTCTGCATTAGGTACACACTTTCTTCACTATGCGTTAGGAACACACTGTCTTCACTCTGCTCTAGGAAAACACTGTCTTCACTTAGCTCCATGCATATACAACGAAACTCTGCTTTAGGAACACACTGTCTTCACTCTGCTCTATGAACAAACTGTCTTCACTCTGCTACATGCACATAGTAACGCAATTCTGCATTAGGAACACACTGTCTTCACTATGCGTTAGGAACATACTGTCTTCACTCTACTGTAGGAACACACTGTCTTCACTCTGCTCCAAGCACATACACCATAACTCAGCGTTAGGAACACACTGTCTTCACTCTGCTCTAGGAACACACTGTCTTCACTCTGCATTAGGAACACACTGTCTTCACTCTGCTCCATGCACATACACAGGAACTCTTTGTTAGGAACACACTCTCTTCAATCTGATGTAGGAACACAGTGTATTTACTCTGCATTAAAAACACACTATCTTCACACTGCTCTTGGAACACACTGTCTTCACTCTGCTCCATGCACATACACTGCAACTCTGCGTTAGGAACACACTGTCTTCACTATGCGTTAGGAACATACTGTCTTCACTGTGGGTTAGGAACACACTGTCTTCACTCTGCTCTAGGAATACACTGTCTTCACTCTGCATTAGGAACACACTGTCTTCTCTCTGCATTAGGAACAAACTGTCTTCACTCTGCTGTAGGAACACACTGTCTTCACTCTGCTATAGGAAAACACTGTCTTCAGTCTGCATTAGGAACACTCGGTTTTCACTCTGCATTATGAACAAACTGTCTTCACTCTGCTCTAGGAAGACACTGTCTTCACTCTGCTCTAGGAACACACTGTCTTCACTGTGCTATGGGAACACAGTGTCTTCTTACTCCTCTAGGACCACACTGTCTTCACTCTGTTCTATTAACACACTGTCTGCCCTCTGCATTAGGAACACACTGTCTTCACTCTGCTCTAGGAACACACTGTCTTCACTCAGCATTAGGAACACACAAACTTCACTCTCCTTTAGGAACACACTGTCTTCATTCTGTTCTAGGAACACACTGTCTTCACTCGGCTCTAGAAACACACTGTCTTCACTCTGCTCTAGGAACACACTGTCTTCACTCTGCATTAGGAACACACAATCTTCACTCTGCATTAGGAACACACTGTCTTCACTCTGCTCCATGCACATACACCGAACTCTGCGTTAGGAACACACTTTCTTCACTATGCGTTAGGAACATACTGTCTTCACTATGTGTTAGGAACACACTGTCTTCACTATGCGTTAGGAACACACTGTCTTCACTCTGCTCTAGGAAAACACTGTCTTCACTCAGCTCCATGCATATACACCGAAACTCTGCTCTAGGAACACACTGTCTTCACAGTGCGTTAGGAACACACTGTCTTCATTCTACTGTAAGAACACACTATATTCACTCTGCATTACGAACACACTTTCTTCACTTTGCTCTAGGAACACACTGTCTTCACTCTGCTCCATGCACATACAAACGCAATTCTGCGTTAGGAACACCCTATCTTCACTATGCGTTAGGAACATACTGTCTTCACTATGCCTTAGGAACAAACAGTCTTCACTATGCGTTAAGAACACACTGTCTTCACTCTGCTCTAGGAACACACTGTCTTCACTCTGCTCTAGGAACACACTGTCTTCACACTGCTCCATGCACATACACTGCAACTCTGCGTTAGGAACACACTGTCTTCACTATGCGTTAGGAACATACTGTCTTCACTCTGCTGTAGGAACACACTGTCTTCACTCTGCTCTAGGAATACACTGTCTTCACTCTCCATTAGGAACACACTGTCTTCACTCTGCATTAGGAACAAACTGTCTTCACTCTGCTATAGGAAAACACTGTCTTCAGTCTGCATTAGGAACAATCTGTTTTCACTCTGCATTAGGAAACAAACTGTCTTCACTCTGCTCTAGGAAGACATTGTCTTCACTCTGCTCTAGGAACACACTGTCTTCACTGTGCTATAGGAACACACTGTCTTCTTTCTCCTCTAGGACCACACTGTCTTCACTCTGTTCTATTAACACACTGTCTGCCCTGTGCATTAGGAACACACTGTCTTCACTCTGCTCTAGGAACACACTGTCTTCACTCCGTTCTAGGAACACACTGCATTCACTCTGCTCTAGGAACATACTGTATTAACTCTGCATTAGGAACACACTGTCTTCACTCTTCTCCATGCACATACACCGTAACTCTGCCTTAGGAACACACTTTCTTCACTATGCGTTAGGAACATACTGTCTTCACCATGTGTTAGGAACACACGGTCTTCACTATGCGTTAGGAACACACTGTCTTCACTCTGCTCTAGGAAAACAGTGTCTTCACTCAGCTCCATGCATATACACCGAAACTCTGCTTTAGGAACACACTGTCTTCACTCTGCTCTAGGAACACACTGTCTTCACTCTGCTCTAGGAACACACTGTCTCACAGTGCGTTAGGAACACACTGTCTTCATTCTACTGAGGAACACACAGTATTCACTCTGCATTACGAACACACATTCTTCACTTTGCTCTAGGAACACACTGTCTTCACTCTGCTCCATGCACATACAAACGCAATTCTGCGTTAGGAACACACTGTCTTCATTCTGCTCTAGGAACACACTGTCTTCCCTCTGCTCTAGGAACACATTGTATTCGCTCTGCTCTAGGAACACGCTGTCTTCACTCTGCATTAGGAACACACTGTCTTCACTCTGCTCCATGAACATACACTGCAACTCTGCGTTAGGAACACACTGTCTTCACTCTGCGTTTAGAACAAACTGTCTTCATTCTGCTCTAGGAACACACTGTCTTCACTATGCAATAGGAACATACTGTCTTCACTATGCGATAGGAACACACTGTCTTCACTCTGCTCCATGCACATACACCGCAACTCTGCATTAGGAACACACTTTCTTCACTATGCGTTAGGAACACTCTATCTTCACTCTGCTCTAGGAAAACACTGTCTTCACTCAGCTCCATGCATATACAACGAAACTCTGCTTTAGGAACACACTGTCTTCACTCTGCTCTAGGAACACACTGTCTTCACTCTGCTACATGCACATAGAAACGCAACTCTGCATTAGGAACACACTGTCTTCACTATGCGTTAGGAACATACTGTCTTCACTCTACTGTAGGAACACACTGTCTTCACTCTGCTCCAAGCACATACACCATAACTCAGCGTTAGGAACACCTGTCTTCACTCTGCTCTAGGAACACACTGTCTTCACTCTGCTCTAGGAACACACTGTCTTCACTGTGCCTTAGGAACACACTGTCTTCACTCTACTGTAAGAACACACTGTATTCACTCTGCATTAGCAACACACGTTCTTCACTCTTCTCTAGGAACACAGTGGCTTCACTCTGCTCAATGCACATACAAATGCAACTCTGCGTTAGGAACACACTGTCTTCACTATGTGTTAGGTAATACTGTCTTCATTCTGCTCTAGGAACACACTGTCTTCACTATGCGTTAGGTACATACTGTCTTCATTCTGCTCTAGGAAAACAGTGTCTTCACTCAGCTCCATGCATATACACCGAAATTCTGTTTTAGGAACACACTGTCTTCACTCTGCTCTAGGAACACACTGTCTTCACTCTGCTACATATACATAGAAACGCAACTCTGCGTTAGGAACAAACTGTCTTCACTATGCATTAGTAACATACTGTCTTCACTCTACTGTAGGAACACACTGTCTTCACTCTGCTCTAGGAATACACTGTCTTCACTCTGCATTAGGAACACACTGTCTTCACTCTGCATTAGGAACACACTGTCTTCACTCTGCTTTAGTAACACACTGTCTTCACTCTGCTCTATTAACACACTGTCTGCCCTCTGAATTAGGAACACACTGTCTTCACTCTGCTCTAGGAACACACTGTCTTCACTCTGCTCTAGGAACACATTGTATTCACTCTGCTCTAGGAACACGCTGTCTTCACTATGTATTAGTAACAAACTGTCTTCACTCTGCTCTAGGAACACACTGTCTTCATTCTGCTCTAGGAACACACTGTCTTCACTCTGCTCTAGGAACACATTGTATTCGCTCTGCTCAAGGAACACGCTGTCTTCTCTCTGCATTAGGAACACACTGTCTTCACTCTGCTCCATGAACATATACTGCAACTCTGCGTTAGGAACACACTGTCTTCACTCTGCGTTTAGAACAAACTGTCTTCATTCTGCTCTAGGAACACACTGTCTTCACTATGCAATAGGAACATACTGTCTTCACTATGCGATAGGAACACACTGTCTTCACTCTGCTCCATGCACATACACCGCAACTCTGCATTAGGTACACACTTTCTTCACTATGCGTTAGGAACACACTGTCTTCACTCTGCTCTAGGAAAACACTGTCTTCACTTAGCTCCATGCATATACAACGAAACTCTGCTTTAGGAACACACTGTCTTCACTCTGCTCTATGAACAAACTGTCTTCACTCTGCTACATGCACATAGTAACGCAATTCTGCATTAGGAACACACTGTCTTCACTATGCGTTAGGAACATACTGTCTTCACTCTACTGTAGGAACACACTGTCTTCACTCTGCTCCAAGCACATACACCATAACTCAGCGTTAGGAACACACTGTCTTCACTCTGCTCTAGGAACACACTGTCTTCACTCTGCATTAGGAACACACTGTCTTCACTCTGCTCCATGCACATACACAGGAACTCTTTGTTAGGAACACACTCTCTTCAATCTGATGTAGGAACACAGTGTATTTACTCTGCATTAAAAACACACTATCTTCACACTGCTCTTGGAACACACTGTCTTCACTCTGCTCCATGCACATACACTGCAACTCTGCGTTAGGAACACACTGTCTTCACTATGCGTTAGGAACATACTGTCTTCACTGTGGGTTAGGAACACACTGTCTTCACTCTGCTCTAGGAATACACTGTCTTCACTCTGCATTAGGAACACACTGTCTTCTCTCTGCATTAGGAACAAACTGTCTTCACTCTGCTGTAGGAACACACTGTCTTCACTCTGCTATAGGAAAACACTGTCTTCAGTCTGCATTAGGAACACTCGGTTTTCACTCTGCATTATGAACAAACTGTCTTCACTCTGCTCTAGGAAGACACTGTCTTCACTCTGCTCTAGGAACACACTGTCTTCACTGTGCTATGGGAACACAGTGTCTTCTTACTCCTCTAGGACCACACTGTCTTCACTCTGTTCTATTAACACACTGTCTGCCCTCTGCATTAGGAACACACTGTCTTCACTCTGCTCTAGGAACACACTGTCTTCACTCAGCATTAGGAACACACAAACTTCACTCTCCTTTAGGAACACACTGTCTTCATTCTGTTCTAGGAACACACTGTCTTCACTCGGCTCTAGAAACACACTGTCTTCACTCTGCTCTAGGAACACACTGTCTTCACTCTGCATTAGGAACACACAATCTTCACTCTGCATTAGGAACACACTGTCTTCACTCTGCTCCATGCACATACACCGAACTCTGCGTTAGGAACACACTTTCTTCACTATGCGTTAGGAACATACTGTCTTCACTATGTGTTAGGAACACACTGTCTTCACTATGCGTTAGGAACACACTGTCTTCACTCTGCTCTAGGAAAACACTGTCTTCACTCAGCTCCATGCATATACACCGAAACTCTGCTCTAGGAACACACTGTCTTCACAGTGCGTTAGGAACACACTGTCTTCATTCTACTGTAAGAACACACTATATTCACTCTGCATTACGAACACACTTTCTTCACTTTGCTCTAGGAACACACTGTCTTCACTCTGCTCCATGCACATACAAACGCAATTCTGCGTTAGGAACACCCTATCTTCACTATGCGTTAGGAACATACTGTCTTCACTATGCCTTAGGAACAAACAGTCTTCACTATGCGTTAAGAACACACTGTCTTCACTCTGCTCTAGGAACACACTGTCTTCACTCTGCTCTAGGAACACACTGTCTTCACACTGCTCCATGCACATACACTGCAACTCTGCGTTAGGAACACACTGTCTTCACTATGCGTTAGGAACATACTGTCTTCACTCTGCTGTAGGAACACACTGTCTTCACTCTGCTCTAGGAATACACTGTCTTCACTCTCCATTAGGAACACACTGTCTTCACTCTGCATTAGGAACAAACTGTCTTCACTCTGCTATAGGAAAACACTGTCTTCAGTCTGCATTAGGAACAATCTGTTTTCACTCTGCATTAGGAAACAAACTGTCTTCACTCTGCTCTAGGAAGACATTGTCTTCACTCTGCTCTAGGAACACACTGTCTTCACTGTGCTATAGGAACACACTGTCTTCTTTCTCCTCTAGGACCACACTGTCTTCACTCTGTTCTATTAACACACTGTCTGCCCTGTGCATTAGGAACACACTGTCTTCACTCTGCTCTAGGAACACACTGTCTTCACTCCGTTCTAGGAACACACTGCATTCACTCTGCTCTAGGAACATACTGTATTAACTCTGCATTAGGAACACACTGTCTTCACTCTTCTCCATGCACATACACCGTAACTCTGCCTTAGGAACACACTTTCTTCACTATGCGTTAGGAACATACTGTCTTCACCATGTGTTAGGAACACACGGTCTTCACTATGCGTTAGGAACACACTGTCTTCACTCTGCTCTAGGAAAACAGTGTCTTCACTCAGCTCCATGCATATACACCGAAACTCTGCTTTAGGAACACACTGTCTTCACTCTGCTCTAGGAACACACTGTCTTCACTCTGCTCTAGGAACACACTGTCTCACAGTGCGTTAGGAACACACTGTCTTCATTCTACTGAGGAACACACAGTATTCACTCTGCATTACGAACACACATTCTTCACTTTGCTCTAGGAACACACTGTCTTCACTCTGCTCCATGCACATACAAACGCAATTCTGCGTTAGGAACACACTGTCTTCATTCTGCTCTAGGAACACACTGTCTTCCCTCTGCTCTAGGAACACATTGTATTCGCTCTGCTCTAGGAACACGCTGTCTTCACTCTGCATTAGGAACACACTGTCTTCACTCTGCTCCATGAACATACACTGCAACTCTGCGTTAGGAACACACTGTCTTCACTCTGCGTTTAGAACAAACTGTCTTCATTCTGCTCTAGGAACACACTGTCTTCACTATGCAATAGGAACATACTGTCTTCACTATGCGATAGGAACACACTGTCTTCACTCTGCTCCATGCACATACACCGCAACTCTGCATTAGGAACACACTTTCTTCACTATGCGTTAGGAACACTCTATCTTCACTCTGCTCTAGGAAAACACTGTCTTCACTCAGCTCCATGCATATACAACGAAACTCTGCTTTAGGAACACACTGTCTTCACTCTGCTCTAGGAACACACTGTCTTCACTCTGCTACATGCACATAGAAACGCAACTCTGCATTAGGAACACACTGTCTTCACTATGCGTTAGGAACATACTGTCTTCACTCTACTGTAGGAACACACTGTCTTCACTCTGCTCCAAGCACATACACCATAACTCAGCGTTAGGAACACCTGTCTTCACTCTGCTCTAGGAACACACTGTCTTCACTCTGCATTAGGAACACACTGTCTTCACTCTGCACTAGGAACACACTGTCTTCACTCTGCTCTAGGAACACACTGTCTTCACTCTGCTCCAGGCACATACACAGGAACTCTTTGTTAGGAACACACTCTCTTCAATCTGATGTAGGAACACACTGTATTTACTCTGCATTAAAAACACACTATCTTCACTCTGCTCTTGGAACACACTGTCTTCACTCTGCTCCATGCACATACACTGCAACTCTGCGTTTGGAACACACTGTCTTCACTATGCGTTAGGAACATACTGTCTTCACTATGGGTTAGGAACACACTGTCTTCACTCTGCTCTAGGAATACACTGTCTTCACTCTGCATTAGGAACACACTGTCTTCACTCTGCATTAGGAACAAACTGTCTTCACTCTGCTGTAGGAACACACTGTCTTCACTCTGCTATAGGAAAACACTGTCTTCAGTCTGCATTAGGAACACTCTGTTTTCACTCTGCATTAGGAACAAACTGTCTTCACTCTGCTCTAGGAAGACACTGTCTTCACTCTGCTCTAGGAACACACTGTCTTCACTGTGCTATGGGAACACACTGTCTTCTTTCTCCTCTAGGACCACACTGTCTTCACTCTGTTCTATTAACACACTGTCTGCCCTCTGCATTAGGAACACACTGTCTTCACTCTGCTCTAGGAACACACTGTCTTCACTCAGCATTAGGAACCCACAATCTTCACTCTCCTTTAGGAACACACTGTCTTCCTTCTGCTCTAGGAACACACTGTCTTCACTCGGCTCTAGAAACACACAGTCTTCACTCTGCTCTAGGAACACACTGTCTTCACTCTGCATTAGGAACACACAATCTTCACTCTGCATTAGGAACACAGTGTCTTCACTTTGCTCCATGCACATACACCGCAACTCTGCGTTAGGAACACACTTTCTTCACTATGCGTTAGGAACATACTGTCTTCACTATGTGTTAGGAACACACGGTCTTCACTATGCGTTAGGACCTCACTGTCTTCACTCTGCTCTAGGAAGACACTATCTTCACTGAGCTCTATGCGTATACACCGAAACTCTGCGTTAGGAACACACTGTCTTCACTCTACTGTAAGAACACACTGTATTCACTCTGCATTAGGAACACACTTTCTTCACTCTGCTCTAGGAACACACTGTCTTCACTCTGCATTAGGAACACACTGTCTTCACTCTGCATTAGGAACACACTGTCTTCACTCTGCTCTAGGAACACACTGTCTTCACTCTGCTCCAAGCACATACACCGCAACTCAGCGTTAGGAACTCTGTTCCAGGAACACACTGTCTTCACTCTGCTCTAGGAACACACTGTCTTCACTCTGCATTAGGAACACACTGTCTTCACTCTGCATTAGGAACACACTGTCTTCACTCTGCATTAGGAACACACTGTCTTCACTCTGCATTAGGAACACACTGTCTTCACTCTGCACTAGGAACACACTGTCTTCACTCTGCTCTAGGAACACACTGTCTTCACTCTGCTCCATGCACATACACAGCAACTCTTTGTTTGGAACACACTGTCTTCAATCTGCTGTAGGAACACACTGTATTCACTCTGCATTAAAAACACACTTTCTTCACTCTGCACTAGGAACACACTGTCTTCACTCTGCTCCATGCACATACACCGCAACTCTGCGTTACAAACACACTGTCTTCACCTGGCTCCATGCACATACCCCGCAACTCTGCGTTAGGAACACACTGTCTTCACTATGCGTTAGGAACATACTGTCTTCACTCTGCTCTAGGAACACACTGTCTTAACTCTACTCTAGGAACACACTGTCCTCACACCTCATAAGGAACACACTGTCTTCACTCTGCATTAGGAACACACTGTCTTCACTCTGATTTAGGAACACTGTCTTCACTCTGCTCTAGGAACTCACTGTATTCACTCTGCATTACGAACACACTGTCTTCACACCTCTCTAGGAACACACTGTCTTCACTCAGCTCCATGCACATACTTCACAATTCTTCATTAGGAACGCACTGTCTTCACTCTGCGTTAGGAACACACTGTCTTCATTCTGCTCTAGGAACACACTGTCTTCACTCTGCATTAGGAACCTACTGTCTTCAGTCTGCTCTAGGAACACACTGTCTTCACTCTTCATTAGGAAGACACTGTCTTCACTATGCATTAGGAACACACTGTCTTTACTCTGCATTAGGAACACACTGTCTTCACTCTGCTCTAGGAACACCCTGTCTTCACTCTGCCTTAGGGACAAACTGTCTTCACTATGCGTTAGGAACACACTGTCTTCACTCTGCTCTAGGAAAACACTGTCTCCACTCTGCATTAGGAACACACTATCTTCACTCTGCATTAGGAACACACTGTCTTCACTCTCCTCTAGGAACACACTGTCTTCACTCCGTTCTAGGAACACACTCTATTCACTCTGCTGTAGGAACATACTGTATTAACTCTGCATTAGGAACACACTGTCTTCACTCTGCTCCATGCACATACACCGCAACTCTGCCTTAGAAACACACTTTCTTCACTATGGGTTAGGAACATACTGTCTTCACTATTTGTTAGGAACACACTGTCTTCACTATGCGTTAGGAACACACTGTCTTCACTCTGCTCTAGGAAAACACTGTCTTCACTCAGCTCCATGCATATACTCTGAAACTCTGCTTTAGGAACACACTGTCTTCACTCTGCTCTAGGAACACACTGTCTTCACTCTACTGTAAGAACACACTGTATTCACTCTGCATTACGAAGACACTTTCTTCACTTTGCTCTAGGAACACACTGTCTTCACTCTGCTCCATGCACATACACCGCAACTCTGCGTTAGGAACACACTGTCTTCACTTTGCTCTAGGAACACACTGTCTTCACTCTGCATTAGGAACAAACTGTCTTCAATCTGCACTAGGAACACACTGTCTTCACTCAGCTCCATGCACATACACAGCAACTCTTTGTTAGGTACACACTGTCTTCAATCTGCTGTAGGAACACACTGTATTCACTCTGTATTAAAAACATACTGTCTTCACTCTGCTCTAGGAACAACTGTCTTCACTCTGCTCTAGGAACACACTGTCTTCACTGTGCCTTAGGAACACACTGTCTTCACTCTACTGTAAGAACACACTGTATTCACTCTGCATTAGCAACACACGTTCTTCACTCTTCTCTAGGAACACAGTGGCTTCACTCTGCTCAATGCACATACAAATGCAACTCTGCGTTAGGAACACACTGTCTTCACTATGTGTTAGGTACATACTGTCTTCATTCTGCTCTAGGAACACACTGTCTTCACTATGCGTTAGGTACATACTGTCTTCATTCTGCTCTAGGAAAACACTGTCTTCACTCAGCTCCATGCATATACACCGAAATTCTGCTTTAGGAACACACTGTCTTCACTCTGCTCTAGGAACACACTGTCTTCACTCTGCTACATATACATAGAAACGCAACTCTGCGTTAGGAACAAACTGTCTTCACTATGCATTAGTAACATACTGTCTTAACTCTACTGTAGGAACACACTGTCTTCACTCTGCTCTAGGAATACACTGTCTTCACTCTGCATTAGGAACACACTGTCTTCACTCTGCATTAGGGACACACTGTCTTCACTCTGCTTTAGTAACACACTGTCTTCACTCTGCTCTATTAACACACTGTCTGCCCTCTGAAATAGGAACACACTATCTTCACTCTGCTCTAGGAACACACTGTCTTCACTCTGCTCTAGGAACACATTGTATTCACTCTGCTCTAGGAACACGCTGTCTTCACTATGTATTAGTAACAAACTGTCTTCATTCTGCTCTAGGAACACACTGTCTTCATTCTGCTCTAGGAAAACACTGTCTTCACTCTGCTCTAGGAACACATTGTATTCGCTCTGCTCAAGGAACACGCTGTCTTCTCTCTGCATTAGGAACACACTGTCTTCACTCTGCTCCATGAACATATACTGCAACTCTGCGTTAGGAACACACTGTCTTCACTCTGCGTTTAGAACAAACTGTCTTCATTCTGCTCTAGGAACACACTGTCTTCACTATGCAATAGGAACATACTGTCTTCACTATGCGATAGGAACACACTGTCTTCACTCTGCTCCATGCACATACACCGCAACTCTGCATTAGGTACACACTTTCTTCACTATGCGTTAGGAACACACTGTCTTCACTCTGCTCTAGGAAAACACTGTCTTCACTCAGCTCAATGCATATACACCGAAACTCTGCTTTAGGAACACACTGTCTTCACTCTGCTCTATGAACACACTGTCTTCACTCTGCTACATGCACATAGAAACGCAACTCTGCATTAGGAACACACTGTCTTCACTATGCGTTAGGAACATACTGTCTTCACTCTACTGTAGGAACACACTGTCTTCACTCTGCTCCAAGCACATACACCATAACTCAGCGTTAGGAACACACTGTCTTCACTCTGCTCTAGGAACACACTGTCTTCACTCTGCATTAGGAACACACTGTCTTCACTCTGCACTAGGAACACACTGTCTTCACTCTGCTCTAGGAACACACTGTCTTCACTCTGCTCCATGCACATACACAGGAACTCTTTGTTAGGAACACACTCTCTTCAATCTGATGTACGAACACACTGTATTTACTCTGCATTAAAAACACACTATCTTCACTCTGCTCTTGGAACACACTGTCATCACTCTGCTCCATGCACATACACTGCAACTCTGCGTTAGGAACACACTGTCTTCACTCTGCATTAGGAACAATCTGTCTTCACTCTGCTGTAGGAACACACTGTCTTCTCTCTGCTATAAGAACACACTGTCTTCAGTCTGCATTAGGAACACTCTGTTTTCACTCTGCATTAGGAACAAACTGTCTTCACTCTGCTCTAGGAAGACACTGTCTTCACTCTGCTCTAGGAACACACTGTCTTCACTGTGCTATAGGAACAGACTGCCTTCTTTCTCCTCTAGGACCACACTGTCTTCACTCTGTTCTATTAACACACTGTCTGCCCTCTGCATTAGGAACACACTGTCTTTACTCTGCTCTAGGAACACACTGTCTTCACTCCGTTCTAGGAACACACTGTATTCACTCTGCTGTAGGAACATACTGTATTAACTCTGCATTAGGAACACACTGTCTTCACTCTGCTCCATGTACATACACCGCAACTCTGCGTTAGGAACACACTTTCTTCACTATGCCTTAGGAACTTCTGTCTTCACTATGTGTTAGGAACACACTGTCTTCACTATGCGTTAGGAACACACTGTCTTCACTCTGCTCTAGGAAAACACTGTCTTCACTCAGCTCCATGCATATACACCGAAACTCTGCTTTAGGAACACACTGTCTTCACTCTGCTCTAGGAAGACACTGTCTTCACTCTGCTCTAGGAACACACTGTCTTCATTCTGCTCTAGGAACACACTGTCTTCACTCTGCTCTAGGAACACATTGTATTCGCTCTGCTCTAGGAACACGCTGTCTTCTCTCTGCATTAGGAACACACTGTCTTCACTCTGCTCCATGAACATATACTGCAACTCTGCGTTAGGAACACACTGTCTTCACTCTGCGTTTAGAACAAACTGTCTTCATTCTGCTCTAGGAACACACTGTCTTCACTATGCAATAGGAACATACTGTCTTCACTATGCGATAGGAACACACTGTCTTCACTCTGCTCCATGCACATACACCGCAACTCTGCATTAGGAACACACTTTCTTCACTATGCGTTAGGAACATACTGTCTTCACTCTGCTCTAGGAAAACACTGTCTTCACTCAGCTCCATGCATATACAACGAAACTCTGCTTTAGGAACACACTGTCTTCACTCTGCTCTAGGAACACACTGTCTTCACTCTGCTACATGCACATAGAAACGCAACTCTGCATTAGGAACACACTGTCTTCACTATGCGTTAGGAACATACTGTCTTCACTCTACTGTAGGAACACACTGTCTTCACTCTGCTCCAAGCACATACACCATAACTCAGCGTTAGGAACACACTGTCTTCACTCTGCTCTAGGAACACACTGTCTTCACTCTGCATTAGGAACACACTGTCTTCACTCTGCTCCATGCACATACACAGGAACTCTTTGTTAGGAACACTCTCTTCAATCTGATGTAGGAACACACTGTATTTACTCTGCATTAAAAACACACTATCTTCACTCTGCTCTTGGAACACACTGTCTTCAATCTGCTCCATGCACATACACTGCAACTCTGCGTTAGGAACACACTGTCTTCACTATGCGTTAGGAACATACTGTCTTCACTATGGGTTAGGAACACACTGTCTTCACTCTGCTCTAGGAATACACTGTCTTCACTCTGCATTAGGAACACACTGTCTTCACTCTGCATTAGGAACAAACTGTCTTCACTCTGCTGTAGGAACACACTGTCTTCACTCTGCTATAGGAAAACACTGTCTTCAGTCTGCATTAGGAACACTCGGTTTTCACTCTGCATTAGGAACAAACTGTCTTCACTCTGCTCTAGGAAGACACTGTCTTCACTCTGCTCTAGGAACACACTGTCTTCACTGTGCTATGGGAACACAGTGTCTTCTTACTCCTCTAGGACCACACTGTCTTCACTCTGTTCTATTAACACACTGTCTGCCCTCTGCATTAGGAACACACTGTCTTCACTCTGCTCTAGGAACACACTGTCTTCACTCAGCATTAGGAACACACAAACTTCACTCTCCTTTAGGAACACACTGTCTTCATTCTGCTCTAGGAACACACTGTCTTCACTCGGCTCTAGAAACACACTGTCTTCACTCTGCTCTAGGAACACACTGTCTTCACTCTGCATTAGGAACACACAATCTTCACTCTGCATTAGGAACACACTGTCTTCACTCTGCTCCATGCACATACACCGCAACTCTGCGTTAGGAACACACTGTCTTCACTATGCGTTAGGAACACACTGTCTTCACTCTGCTCTAGGAAAACACTGTCTTCACTCAGCTCCATGCATATACACCGAAACTCTGCTCTAGGAACACACTGTCTTCACAGTGCGTTAGGAACACACTGTCTTCATTCTACTGTAAGAACACACTGTATTCACTCTGCATTACGAACACACTTTTCACTTTGCTCTAGGAACACACTGTCTTCACTCTGCTCCATGCACATACAAACGCAATTCTGCGTTAGGAACACCCTGTCTTCACTATGCGTTAGGAACAAACAGTCTTCACTATGTGTTAGGAACACACTGTCTTCACTCTGCTCTAGGAACACACTGTCTTCACTCTGCTCTAGGAACACACTGTCTTCACACTGCTCCATGCACATACACTGCAACTCTGCGTTAGGAACACACTGTCTTCACTATTCGTTAGGAACATACTGTCTTCACTCTGCTGTAGGAACACACTGTCTTCACTCTGCTCTAGGAATACACTGTCTTCACTCTCCATTAGGAACACACTGTCTTCACTCTGCATTAGGAACAAACTGTCTTCACTCTGCTGTAGGAACCCACTGTCTTCACTCTGCTATAGGGAAACACTGTCTTCAGTCTGCATTAGGAACACTCTGTTTATACTCTGCATTAGGAAACAAACTGTCTTCACTCTGCTCTAGGAAGACACTGTCTTCACTCTGCTCTAGGAACACACTGTCTTCACTGTGCTATAGGAACACACTGTCTTCACTCTGCACTAGGAAGACACAGTCTTCACTCTGCTATAGGAACACACTGTCTTTACTCTGCTCTAGGAACACACTGTCCTCACTCTGCTCTAGTAACACATTGTCTTCACTCTGCTCTAGGAACACGCTGTCTTCACTCTGCACTAGGAAGACACTGTCTTCACTCTGCTCTAGGAACACACTGTCTTCACTCTGCTCTAGGAAGACACTGTCTTCACTCTGCTCTAGGAACACACTGTCTTCACTCTTCTCTAGGAACACACTGTCTTCACTCTGCTCTAGGAACACACTATATTCACTCTGCGGTAGGAAAACACTGTCTTCACTCTGCTCTAGGAACACACTGTCTTCACTCTGCCTTAGGAACACACTGTCTTCATTCTGCTATACGAACACACTGTCTTCACTCTGCTCTAGGAACACACGGTCTTCACTCTGTTCTATGAACACACTGTCTTCACTCTGCTATAGGAACACACTGTCTTTACTCTGCTCTAGGAACACACTGTCTTCACTCGGATCTAGGAACACACTGTCTTCACTCTGCTGTAGGAACACACCGTCTTTACTCTGCTTCATGCTAATACACTGCAACTCTGCATTAGGAACATACTTTCATCACTCTCCTCTAGGAACACACTGTCTTCACTCTGCTCTAAGAACACACTGCCTTCACTTGGCTCTAGGAACACACTGTCTTCACTCTGCGTTAGGAACACACTGTCTTCATTCTGCTCTACGAACACACTGTCTTCACTCTGCTCTAGGAACACACTGTCTTCACTCTGCTCCATGCACATACACCGGAACTCTGGGTTAGGAATACGTTGTCTTCACTCTGCATAAGAAACACACTGTCTTCATTCTGCTAAAAGAAAACACACTCTTCACTCTGTGTTAGGAACATACTGTCTTCAATCTGCTCTAAGAACACACTGTCTTCACTCTGCTCCATGAACATACACCGCAACTCTGCGTTCGGGACACACTGTCTTCACTCTGCTTAGGAAAACATTGTCTTCACTCTTCTCTAGGAACACACTCTCTTCACTCTGCAAGAGGAACACACTGTCTTCACTCTGCTCTAGGAACACACTGTCTTCACTCTGCATTAGGAACACACTGTCTTCACTCTGCTCCAGGAACACACTGTCTGCACTCTGCAATAGGAACACACTGTCTTCACTCTGGTCTAGGAACACACTGCCTTCACTCTGCCCTAGGAACACACTGTCTTCACTCTGCTCCATGCAAATACACCGCAACTCTGCTCTAGGAACACACTGTCTTCACTCTGCATTAGAAACACACTGTCTTCACTCTGCATTAGGACCACACTGTCTTCACTCTGCATTAGGAACACACTGTATTCACTCTGCTCTAGGAACACACTGTCTTCATTCTGCATTAGGAAAACACTGTCATCCCTCTGCTCCATGCACACACTCCGCAACTCTGCATTAGGAAAATACAGTCTTCACTCTGCATTAGGAACACACTGTCTTCACTCTGTTCTAGGAACACACTGTCTTCAATCTACATTAGGAACACACTGTCTTCACACTGCGTTAGGAACACACTGTCTTCACTCTGCTCTAGGAACACACTGTCTTCACTCTCTGTTAGGAACACACTGTCTTCACTCTGCTCTAGGAACACACTGTCTTCACTCTGCGTTAGGAACACACTGTCTTCATTCTGCTCTATGAACACACGGTCTTCACTCTGTTCAATGAACACACTGTCTTCACTCTGTCCTAGGAACACACTGACTACAGTCTGCATTAGGAACACAATGTCTTCACTCTGCTCTAGGAACATACTGTCTTCACTTGGCTCTAGGAACACACTGTCTTCACTCTGCTCTAGGAACACACCGTCTTCACTCTGCTTCATGCAAATACACCGCAACTCTGCATTAGGAACACACTGTCTTCACACTGCGTTAGGAACACACTGTCTTCACTCTGCTCTAGGAACACACTGTCTTCACTCTCTGTTAGGAACACACTGTCTTCACTCTGCTCTAGGAACACATTGTCTTCACTCTGCGTTAGGAACACACTGTCTTCATTCTGCTCTATGAACATACTGTCTTCACTCTGCTCTAGGCACACGCTGTCTTCACTCTGCACTAGGAAGACACTGTCTTCACTCTGCTCTAGGAACACACTGTCTTCACTCTGCTCTAGGAACACACTGTCTTCACTCTGCTCTAGGAACACACTGTCTTCACTCTTCTCTAGGAACACACTATCTTCACTCTGCTCTAGGAACACACTATATTCACTCTGCGGTAGGAAAACACTGTCTTCACTCGGATCTAGGAACACACTGTCTTCACTCTGCTTTAGGAACACACCGACTTTACTCTGCTTCATGCTATTACACTGCAACTCTGCATTAGGAACACACTTTCATCACTCTCCTCTAGGAACACACTGTCTTCACTCTGCTCTAGGAACACACTGTCTTCACTCAGCTCTAGGAACACACTGTCTTCACTCTGATCTAGGAACACACAGCCTTCACTCTGCGTTAGGAACACACTGTCTTCACTCTGCTCTAGGAACACACTGTCCTCACTCTGCGTTAGAAACACACTGTCTTCACTCTGCATTAGGAACACACTGTCTTCACTCTGTATTAAGAACACACTGTCTTCAATCTGCTTTAGGAAAACACTTTCTTCACTCTGCTCCATGCACATAAAAGGCAACTCTGCATTAGGAACACACTGTCTTCACACTGCTCTTGGAACACACAGTCTTCACTCTGCTCTAGGAACACACTGTCTTCACTCTGTGTTAGGAACATACTGTCTTCACTCTGCTCTATGTACACACTGTCTTCACTCTGCTCCATGCACATACACCGGAACTCTGGGTTAGGAATACGTTGTCTTCACTCTGCATAAGAAACACACTGTCTTCATTCTGCTATAGGAAAACACAGTCTTCACTCTGTGTTAGGAACACATTGTCTTCACTCTTCTCTAGGAACACACTCTCTTCACTCTGCATTAAGAACACACTGTCTTCACTCTGCTCTAGGAACACACTACCTTCACTCTGCCTTAGGAACACACTGTCGTCACTCTGCTCCAGGAACACACTGTCTGCACTCTGCAATAGGAACACACTGTCTTCACTCTGCCCTAGGAACACACTGTCTTCACTCTGCTCTAGGAACACACTGTCCTCACTCTGCTCTAGGAACATACCATCTTCACTCTGCTCCATTCAATTACACCGCAACTCTGCATTAGGAACACACTGTCTTCACTCTGCTCTAGGAACACACTGTCTTCAATTGGCTCTAGGAACACACTGTCGTCACTCTGCTCTAGGAACACACCGTCTTCACTCTGCTTCATGCAAATACACCGCAATTCTGCATTAGGAACACACTTTTTTCACTCTCCTCTAGGAACACACTGTCTTCACTCTGCTCTAGGAACACACTGTCTTCACTCTGCTCTAGGAACACACAGCCTTCACTCTGGGTTAGGAACACACTGTCTTCACTCTGCTCTAGGAACACACTGTCCTCTCTCTGCTCTAGGAACACACTGTCTTCACTCTGCTCTAGGAACACACTGTCTTCACTCTGCACTAGGAAAACACTGTCTTCACTCTGCTATAGGAACACACTGTCTTTACTCTGCTCTAGGAACACACTGTCCTCACTCTGCTCTAGTAACACACTGTCTTCACTCTGCTCTAGGAACACGCTGTCTTCACTCTGCACTAGGAAGACACTGTCTTCACTCTGCTCTAGGAACACACTGTCTTCACTCTGCTCTAGGAACACACTGTCTTCACTCTGCTCTAGGAACACACTGTCTTCACTCTTCTCTAAGAACACACTGTCTTCACTCTGCTCTAGGAACACACTATATTCACTCTGCGGTAGGAAAACACTGTCTTCACTCTGCTCTAGGAACACACTGTCTTCACTCTGCGTTAGGAACACACTGTTT
The DNA here is from genome assembly GCF_037038515.1 of Microtus pennsylvanicus. Classification (NCBI taxonomy): domain Eukaryota; kingdom Metazoa; phylum Chordata; class Mammalia; order Rodentia; family Cricetidae; genus Microtus; species Microtus pennsylvanicus. Next base: position 112,421,364 of record NC_134587.1, on the reverse strand, counting down.
TCATTCTGCTATACGAACACACTGTCTTCACTCTGCTCTAGGAACACACGGTCTTCACTCTGTTCTATGAACACACTGTCTTCAATCTGCATTAGGATCACACTGTCTTCACTCTGCGTTAGGAACACACTGTCTTCACTCTGCTCTATGTACACACAGTCTTCACTCTGCTCCATGCACATACACCGGAACTCTGGGTTAGGAATACGTTGTCTTCACTCTGCATAAGAAACACACTGTCTTCATTCTGCTATAGGAAAACACAGTCTTCACTCTGTGTTAGGAACACATTGTCTTCACTCTTCTCTAGGAACACACTCTCTTCACTCTGCATTAGGAACACACTGTCTTCACTCTGCTCTAGGAACACACTGTCTTCACTCTGCATTAGGAACACACTGTCGTCACTCTGCTCCAGGAACACACTGTCTGCACTCTGCAATAGGAACACACTCTCTTCACTCTGGTCTAGGAACACACTGCCTTCACTCTCCTCTAGGAACACACTGTCTTCACCCCGCTCCATGCAAATACACCGCAACTCTGCTCTAGGAACACACTGTCTTCACTCTGCATTAGAAACACACTGTCTTCACTCTGCATTAGGAACACACTGTCTTCACTCTGCTCTAGGAACACACTATATTCACTCTGCGGTAGGAAAACACTGTCTTCACACTGCTCTAGGAACACACTGTCTTCACTCTGCTCTAGGAACACACTGTCTTCATTCTGCTATACGAACACACTGTCTTCACTCTGCTCTAGGAACACACGGTCTTCACTCTGTTCCATGAACAGACTGTCTTCAATCTGCATTAGGAACACACTGTCTTACTCTGCTCTAGGAACACACTGCCTTCACTCGGATCTAGGAACACACTGTCTTCACTCTGCTTTAGGAACACACCGACTTTACTCTTCTTCATGCTATAACACTGCAACTCTGCATTAGGAACACACTTTCATCACTCTCCTCAAGGAACACACTGTCTTCACTCTGCTCTAGGAACACACTGTCTTCACTCAGCTCTAGGAACACAGTATCTTCACTCTCATCTAGGAACACACAGCCTTCACTCTGCGTTAGGAACACACTGTCTTCACTCTGCTCTAGGAACATACTGTCCTCACTCTGCTCTAGGAACACACTGTCTTCACTCTGCTCTATGAACACACTGTCTTTACTCTGCTCTAGGAACACACTGTCTTCACTCTGCTCTAGGAACACACTGTCTTCACTCTGCTCTAGGAACACACTGTCTTCACTCTTCTATAGGAACACACTGTCTTCACTCTGCTCTAGGAACACACTGTCTTCACTCTGCGTTAGGAACACACTGTCTTCACTCTGCTGTAGGAACACACTGTCTTCACTCTGCATTAGGAACACACTGTCTTCACTCAGCTCCATGCACTTACACCGCAAATCTGCATTAGGAACACACTGTCCTCACTCTGCGTTAGAAACACACTGTCTTCACTCTGCATTAGGAACACACTATCTTCACTCTGTATTAAGAACACACTGTCTTCAATCTGCTTTAGGAACACACTGTCTTCACTCTGCTCCATGCACATAAAAGGCAACTCTGCATTAGGAACACACTGTCTTCACTCTGCTCTTGGAACACACAGTCTTCACTCTGCTCTAGGAACACACTGTCTTCACTCTGCGTTAGGAACATACTGTCTTCACTCTGCTCTATGTACACACTGTCTTCACTCTGCTCCATGCACATACACCGGAACTCTGGGTTAGGAATACGTTGCCTTCACTCTGCATAAGAAACACACTGTCTTCATTCTGCTATAGGAAAACACAGTCTTCACTCTGTGTTAGGAACACATTGTCTTCACTCTTCTCTAGGAACACACTCTCTTCACTCTGCATTAGGAACACACTGTCTTCACTCTGCTCTAGGAACACACTGTCTTCACTATGCATTAGGAACACACTGTCGTCACTCTGCTCCAGGAACACACTGTCTGCACTCTGCAATAGGAACACACTGTCTTCACTCTGCCCAAGGAACACACTGTCTTCAATCTGCTCTAGGAACACACTGTCTTCACTCTGCTCTAGGAACATACCATCTTCACTCTGCTCCATTCAAATACACCGCAACTCTGCATTAGGAACACACTGTCTTCACTCTGCTCTAGGAACACACAGCCTTCACTCTGGGTTAGGAACACACTGTCTTCACTCTGCTCTAGGAACACACTGTCCTCTCTCTGCTCTAGAAACACACTGTCTTCACTCTGCTCTAGGAACACACTGTCTTCACTCTGCGTTAGGAACATACTGTCTTCACTCTGCTCTATGTACACACTGTCTTCACTCTGCTCCATGCACATACACCGGAACTCTGTTTTAGGAATACGTTGTCTTCACTCTGCATAAGAAACACACTGTCTTCATTCTGCTATAGGAAAACACAGTCTTCACTCTGTGTTAGGAACACATTGTCTTCACTCTTCTCTAGGAACACACTCTCTTCACTCTGCATTAGGAACACACTGTTTTCACTCTGCTCTAGGAACACACTGTCTTCACTCTGCATTAGGAACACACTGTCGTCACTCTGCTCCAGGAACACACTGTCTGCACTCTGCAATAGGAACACACTGTCTTCACTCTGCCCTAGGAACACACTGTCTTCACTCTGCTCTAGGAACACACTGTCTTCACTCTGCTCTAGGAACATACCATCTTCACTCTGCTCCATTCAAATACACCGCAACTCTGCATTAGGAACACACTGTCTTCACTCTGCTCCAAGAACACACTGTCTTCACTTGGCTCTAGGAACACACTGTCTTCACTCTGCTCTAGGAACACACCGTCTTCACTCTGCTTCATGCAAATACACCGCAACTCTGCATTAGGAACACACTTTCTTCACTCTCCTCTAGGAACACACTGTCTTCACTCTGCTCTAGGAACACACTGTCCTCTCTCTGCTCTAGGAACACACTGTCTTCACTCGGATCTAGGAACACACTGTCTTCACTCTGCACTAGGAAAACACTGTCTTCACTCTGCTATAGGAACACACTGTCTTTACTCTGCTCTAGGAACACACTGTCCTCACTCTGCTCTAGTAACACACTGTCTTCACTCTGCTCTAGGAACACGCTGTCTTCACTCTGCACTAGGAACACACTGTCTTCACTGTGCTCTAGGAACACACTGTCTTCACTCTGCTCTAGGAACACACTGTCTTCACTCTCTGTTAGGAACACACTGTCTTCACTCTTTTCTAGGAACACACTGTCTTCACTCTGCTCTAGGAACACAGTATATTCACTCTGCGGTAGGAAAACACTGTCTTCACTCTGCTCTAGGAACACACTGTCTTCACTCTGCGTTAGGAACACACTGTCTTCATTCTGCTATACGAACACACTGTCTTCACTCTGCTCTAGGAACACACGGTCTTCACTCTGTTCTATGAACCCACTGTCTTCAATCTGCATTAAGATCACACTGTCTTCACTCTGCGTTAGGAACACACTGTATTCACTCTGCTCTATGTACACACTGTCTTCACCCTTCTCCATGCACATACACCGGAACTCTGGGTTAGGAATACGTTGTCTTAACTCTGCATAAGAAACACACTGTCTTCATTCTGCTATAGGAAAACACAGTCTTCACTCTGTGTTAGGAACACATTGTCTTCACTCTTCTCTAGGAACACACTCTCTTCACTCTGCATTAGGAACACACTGTCTTCACTCTGCTCAAGGAACACACTGTCTTCACTCTGCATTAGGAACACACTGTCGTCACTCTGCTCCAGGAACACACTGTCTGCACTCTGCAATAGGAACACACTGTCTTCACTCTGGTCTAGGAACACACTGCCTTCACTCTCCTCTAGGAACACACTGTCTTCACTCTGCTCCATGCAAATACACCGCAACTCTGCTCTAGGAACACACTGTCTTCACTCTGCATTAGAAACACACTGTCTTCACTCTGCATTAGGAACACACTGTCTTCACTCTGCATTAGGAACACACTGTCTTCACTCTGCTCTAGGAACACACTGTCTTCATTCTGCATTAGGAAAACACTGTCATCCCTCTGCTCCATGCACACACTCCGCAACTCTGCATTAGGAAAATACCGCATTCACTCTGCATTAGGAACACACTGTCTTCACTCTGTTCTAGGAACACACTGTCTTCAATCTGCATTAGGAACACACTGTCTTCACTCTGCGTTAGGAACACACTGTCTTCACTCTTCTCTAGGAACACACTGTCTTCACTCTCTGTTAGGAACACACTGTCTTCACTCTGCTCTAGGAACACACTGTCTTCACTCTGCGTTAGGAACACACTGTCTTCATTCTGCTCTATGAACATACTGTCTTCACTCTGCTCTAGGAACACATTGTCTTCACTCTGTTTTAGGAAAACACTGTCTTCAGTCTGCATTAGGAACACACTGTCTTCACTCTGCTCTAGGAACACACTGTCTTCACTTGACTCTAGGAACACACTGTCTTCACTCTGCTCTAGGAACACACCGTCTTCACTCTGCTTCATGCAAATACACCGCAACTCTGCATTAGGAACACACTTTCTTCACTCTCCTCTAGGAACACACTGTCTTCACTCTGCGTTAGGAACACACTGTATTCATTCTGCTCTATGAACACACGGTCTTCACTCTGCTCTAGGAACACACTGTCTTCACTCTGCTCTAGGAACACACGGTCTTCACTCTGCCCTAGGAACACACTGTCTTCACTCTGCATTAGGAACACACTGTCGTCACTCTGCTCTAGGAACACACTGTCTGCACTCTGCAATAGGAACACACTGTCTTCACTCTGCCCAAGGAACACACTGTCTTCACTCTGCTCTAGGAACACACTGTCTTCACTCTGCTCTAGGAACATACCATCTTCACTCTGCTCCATTCAAATACACCGCAACTCTGCATTAGGAACACACTGTCTTCACTCTGCTCTAGGAACACACTGTCTTCACTTGGCTCTAGGAACACACTGTCTTCACTCTGCTCTAGGAACACACCGTCTTCACTCTGCTTCATGCAAATACACCGCAACTCTGCATTAGGAACACACTTTCTTCACTCTCCTCTAGGAACACACTGTCTTCACTCTGCTCTAGGAACACACTGTCCTCTCTCTGCTCTAGGAACACACTGTCTTCACTCGGATCTAGGAACACACTGTCTTCACTCTGCACTAGGAAAACACTGTCTTCACTCTGCTATAGGAACACACTGTCTTTACTCTGCTCTAGGAACACACTGTCCTCACTCTGCTCTAGTAACACACTGTCTTCACTCTGCTCTAGGAACACGCTGTCTTCACTCTGCACTAGGAACACACTGTCTTCACTGTGCTCTAGGAACACACTGTCTTCACTCTGCTCTAGGAACACACTGTCTTCACTCTCTGTTAGGAACACACTGTCTTCACTCTTTTCTAGGAACACACTGTCTTCACTCTGCTCTAGGAACACAGTATATTCACTCTGCGGTAGGAAAACACTGTCTTCACTCTGCTCTAGGAACACACTGTCTTCACTCTGCGTTAGGAACACACTGTCTTCATTCTGCTATACGAACACACTGTCTTCACTCTGCTCTAGGAACACACGGTCTTCACTCTGTTCTATGAACCCACTGTCTTCAATCTGCATTAAGATCACACTGTCTTCACTCTGCGTTAGGAACACACTGTATTCACTCTGCTCTATGTACACACTGTCTTCACCCTTCTCCATGCACATACACCGGAACTCTGGGTTAGGAATACGTTGTCTTAACTCTGCATAAGAAACACACTGTCTTCATTCTGCTATAGGAAAACACAGTCTTCACTCTGTGTTAGGAACACATTGTCTTCACTCTTCTCTAGGAACACACTCTCTTCACTCTGCATTAGGAACACACTGTCTTCACTCTGCTCTAGGAACACACTGTCTTCACTCTGCATTAGGAACACACTGTCGTCACTCTGCTCCAGGAACACACTGTCTGCACTCTGCAATAGGAACACACTGTCTTCACTCTGGTCTAGGAACACACTGCCTTCACTCTCCTCTAGGAACACACTGTCTTCACTCTGCTCCATGCAAATACACCGCAACTCTGCTCTAGGAACACACTGTCTTCACTCTGCATTAGAAACACACTGTCTTCACTCTGCATTAGGAACACACTGTCTTCACTCTGCATTAGGAACACACTGTCTTCACTCTGCTCTAGGAACACACTGTCTTCATTCTGCATTAGGAAAACACTGTCATCCCTCTGCTCCATGCACACACTCCGCAACTCTGCATTAGGAAAATACCGCATTCACTCTGCATTAGGAACACACTGTCTTCACTCTGTTCTAGGAACACACTGTCTTCAATCTGCATTAGGAACACACTGTCTTCACTCTGCGTTAGGAACACACTGTCTTCACTCTTCTCTAGGAACACACTGTCTTCACTCTCTGTTAGGAACACACTGTCTTCACTCTGCTCTAGGAACACACTGTCTTCACTCTGCGTTAGGAACACACTGTCTTCATTCTGCTCTATGAACATACTGTCTTCACTCTGCTCTAGGAACACATTGTCTTCACTCTGTTTTAGGAAAACACTGTCTTCAGTCTGCATTAGGAACACACTGTCTTCACTCTGCTCTAGGAACACACTGTCTTCACTTGACTCTAGGAACACACTGTCTTCACTCTGCTCTAGGAACACACCGTCTTCACTCTGCTTCATGCAAATACACCGCAACTCTGCATTAGGAACACACTTTCTTCACTCTCCTCTAGGAACACACTGTCTTCACTCTGCGTTAGGAACACACTGTATTCATTCTGCTCTATGAACACACGGTCTTCACTCTGCTCTAGGAACACACTGTCTTCACTCTGCTCTAGGAACACACGGTCTTCACTCTGCCCTAGGAACACACTGTCTTCACTCTGCATTAGGAACACACTGTCGTCACTCTGCTCTAGGAACACACTGTCTGCACTCTGCAATAGGAACACACTGTCTTCACTCTGCCCAAGGAACACACTGTCTTCACTCTGCTCTAGGAACACACTGTCTTCACTCTGCTCTAGGAACATACCATCTTCACTCTGCTCCATTCAAATACACCGCAACTCTGCATTAGGAACACACTGTCTTCACTCTGCTCTAGGAACACACTGTCTTCACTTGGCTCTAGGAACACACTGTCTTCACTCTGCTCTAGGAACACACCGTCTTCACTCTGCTTCATGCAAATACACCGCAACTCTGCATTAGGAACACACTTTCTTCACTCTCCTCTAGGAACACACTGTCTTCACTCTGCTCTAGGAACACACTGTCTTCACTCTGCTCTAGGAACACACAGCCTTCACTCTGGGTTAGGAACACACTGTCTTCACTCTGCTCTAGGAACACACTGTCCTCTCTCTGCTCTAGGAACACACTGTCTTCACTTGGATCCTGGAACACACTGTCTTCACTCTGCCTTAGGAAAACACTGTCTTCACTCTGCTATAGGAACACACTGTCTTTACTCTGCTCTAGGAACACACTGTCCTCACTCTGCTCTAGTAACACACTGTCTTCACTCTGCTCTAGGAACACGCTGTCTTCACTCTGCACTAGGAACACACTGTCTTCACTCTGCTCTAGGAACACACTGTCTTCACTCTGCTCTAGGAACACACTGTCTTCACTCTCTGTTAGGAACACACTGTCTTCACTCTTTTCTAGGAACACACTGTCTTCACTCTGCTCTAGGAACACAGTATATTCACTCTGCGGTAGGAAAACACTGTCTTCACTCTGCTCTAGGAACACACTGTCTTCACTCTGCGTTAGGAACACACTGTCTTCATTCTGCTATACGAACACACTGTCTTCACTCTGCTCTAGGAACACACGGTCTTCACTCTGTTCTATGAACCCACTGTCTTCAATCTGCATTAGGATCACACTGTCTTCACTCTGCGTTAGGAACACACTGTATTCACTCTGCTCTATGTACACACTGTCTTCACCCTTCTCCATGCACATACACCGGAACTCTGGGTTAGGAATACGTTGTCTTAACTCTGCATAAGAAACACACTGTCTTCATTCTGCTATAGGAAAACACAGTCTTCACTCTGTGTTAGGAACACATTGTCTTCACTCTTCTCTAGGAACACACTCTCTTCACTCTGCATTAGGAACACACTGTCTTCACTCTGCTCTAGGAACACACTGCCTTCACTCTGCATTAGGAACACACTGTCGTCACTCTGCTCCAGGAACACACTGTCTGCACTCTGCAATAGGAACACACTGTCTTCACTCTGGTCTAGGAACACACTGCCTTCACTCTCCTCTAGGAACACACTGTCTTCACTCTGCTCCATGCAAATACACCGCAACTCTGCTCTAGGAACACACTGTCTTCACTCTGCATTAGAAACACACTGTCTTCACTCTGCATTAGGAACACACTGTCTTCACTCTGCATTAGGAACACACTGTCTTCACTCTGCTCTAGGAACACACTGTCTTCATTCTGCATTAGGAAAACACTGTCATCCCTCTGCTCCATGCACACACTCCGCAACTCTGCATTAGGAAAATACCGCATTCACTCTGCATTAGGAACACACTGTCTTCACTCTGTTCTAGGAACACACTGTCTTCAATCTGCATTAGGAACACACTGTCTTCACTCTGCGTTAGGAACACACTGTCTTCACTCTTCTCTAGGAACACACTGTCTTCACTCTCTGTTAGGAACACACTGTCTTCACTCTGCTCTAGGAACACACTGTCTTCACTCTGCGTTAGGAACACACTGTCTTCATTCTGCTCTATGAACATACTGTCTTCACTCTGCTCTAGGAACACACTGTCTTCACTCTGTTTTAGGAAAACACTGTCTTCAGTCTGCATTAGGAACACACTGTCTTCACTCTGCTCTAGGAACACACTGTCTTCACTTGACTCTAGGAACACACTGTCTTCACTCTGCTCTAGGAACACACCGTCTTCACTCTGCTTCATGCAAATACACCGCAACTCTGCATTAGGAACACACTTTCTTCACTCTCCTCTAGGAACACACTGTCTTCATTCTGCGTTAGGAACACACTGTATTCATTCTGCTCTATGAACACACGGTCTTCACTCTGCTCTAGGAACACACTGTCTTCACTCTGCTCTAGGAACACACGGTCTTCACTCTGCCCTAGGAACACACTGTCTTCACTCTGCATTAGGAACACACTGTCGTCACTCTGCTCTAGGAACACACTGTCTGCACTCTGCAATAGGAACACACTGTCTTCACTCTGCCCAAGGAACACACTGTCTTCACTCTGCTCTAGGAACACACTGTCTTCACTCTGCTCTAGGAACATACCATCTTCACTCTGCTCCATTCAAATACACCGCAACTCTGCATTAGGAACACACTGTCTTCACTCTGCTCTAGGAACACACTGTCTTCACTTGGCTCTAGGAACACACTGTCTTCACTCTGCTCTAGGAACACACCGTCTTCACTCTGCTTCATGCAAATACACCGCAACTCTGCATTAGGAACACACTTTCTTCACTCTCCTCTAGGAACACACTGTCTTCACTCTGCTCTAGGAACACACTGTCTTCACTCTGCTCTAGGAACACACAGCTTTCACCCTGGGTTAGGAACACACTGTCTTCACTCTGCTCTAGGAACACACTGTCCTCTCTCTGCTCTAGGAACACACTGTCTTCACTCGGATCTAGGAACACACTGTCTTCACTCTGCCTTAGGAAAACACTGTCTTCACTCTGCTATAGGAACACACTGTCTTTACTCTGCTCTAGGAACACACTGTCCTCACTCTGCTCTAGTAACACACTGTCTTCACTCTGCTCTAGGAACACGCTGTCTTCACTCTGCACTAGGAACACACTGTCTTCACTCTGCTCTAGGAACACACTGTCTTCACTCTGCTCTAGGAACACACTGTCTTCACTCTGCTCTAGGAACACACTGTCTTCACTCTGCTCTAGGAACACACTATATTCACTCTGCGGTAGGAAAACACTGTCTTCACTCTGCTCTAGGAACACACTGTCTTCACTCTGCGTTAGGAACACACTGTCTTCATTTTGCTATACGAACACACTGTCTTCACTCTGCGTTAGGAACACACTGTCTTCATTTTGCTATACGAACACACTGTCTTCACTCTGCTCTAGGAACACACGGTCTTCACTCTGTTCTATGAACACACTGTCTTCAATCTGCATTAGGATCACACTGTCTTCACTCTGCGTTAGGAACACACTGTCTTCACTCTGCTCTATGTACACACTGTCTTCACCCTGCTCCATGCACATACACCGGAACTCTGGGTTAGGAATACGTTGTCTTAACTCTGCATAAGAAACACACTGTCTTCATTCTGCTATAGGAAAACACAGTCTTCACTCTGTGTTAGGAACACATTGTCTTCACTCTTCTCTAGGAACACACTCTCTTCACTCTGCAAGAGGAACACACTGTCTTCACTCTGCTCTAGGAACACACTGTCTTCACTCTGCATTAGGAACACACTGTCGTCACTCTGCTCCAGGAACACACTGTCTGCACTCTGCAATAGGAACACACTGTCTTCACTCTGCTACATGCAAATACACCGCAACTCTGCTCTAGGAACACACTGTCTTCACTCTGCATTAGAAACACACTGTCTTCACTCTGCATTAGGAACACACTGTCTTCACTCTGGGTTAGGAACACACTGTCTTCACTCTGCTCTAGGAACACACTGTCCTCTCTCTGCTCTAGGAACACACTGTCTTCACTCGGATCTAGGAACACACTGTCTTCACTCTGCCTTAGGAAAACACTGTCTTCACTCTGCTATAGGAACACACTGTCTTTACTCTGCTCTAGGAACACACTGTCCTCACTCTGCTCTAGTAACACACTGTCTTCACTCTGCTCTAGGAACACGCTGTCTTCACTCTGCACTAGGAACACACTGTCTTCACTCTGCTCTAGGAACACACTGTCTTCACTCTGCTCTAGGAACACACTGTCTTCACTCTCTGTTAGGAACACACTGTCTTCACTCTTTTCTAGGAACACACTGTCTTCACTCTGCTCTAGGAACACAGTATATTCACTCTGCGGTAGGAAAACACTGTCTTCACTCTGCTCTAGGAACACACTGTCTTCACTCTGCGTTAGGAACACACTGTCTTCATTCTGCTATACGAACACACTGTCTTCACTCTGCTCTAGGAACACACGGTCTTCACTCTGTTCTATGAACCCACTGTCTTCAATCTGCATTAGGATCACACTGTCTTCACTCTGCGTTAGGAACACACTGTATTCACTCTGCTCTATGTACACACTGTCTTCACCCTTCTCCATGCACATACACCGGAACTCTGGGTTAGGAATACGTTGTCTTAACTCTGCATAAGAAACACACTGTCTTCATTCTGCTATAGGAAAACACAGTCTTCACTCTGTGTTAGGAACACATTGTCTTCACTCTTCTCTAGGAACACACTCTCTTCACTCTGCATTAGGAACACACTGTCTTCACTCTGCTCTAGGAACACACTGTCTTCACTCTGCATTAGGAACACACTGTCGTCACTCTGCTCCAGGAACACACTGTCTGCACTCTGCAATAGGAACACACTGTCTTCACTCTGGTCTAGGAACACACTGCCTTCACTCTCCTCTAGGAACACACTGTCTTCACTCTGCTCCATGCAAATACACCGCAACTCTGCTCTAGGAACACACTGTCTTCACTCTGCATTAGAAACACACTGTCTTCACTCTGCATTAGGAACACACTGTCTTCACTCTGCATTAGGAACACACTGTCTTCACTCTGCTCTAGGAACACACTGTCTTCATTCTGCATTAGGAAAACACTGTCATCCCTCTGCTCCATGCACACACTCCGCAACTCTGCATTAGGAAAATACCGCATTCACTCTGCATTAGGAACACACTGTCTTCACTCTGTTCTAGGAACACACTGTCTTCAATCTGCATTAGGAACACACTGTCGTCACTCTGCTCTAGGAACACACTGTCTGCACTCTGCAATAGGAACACACTGTCTTCACTCTGCCCAAGGAACACACTGTCTTCACTCTGCATTAGGAACACACTGTCGTCACTCTGCTCTAGGAACACACTGTCTGCACTCTGCAATAGGAACACACTGTCTTCACTCTGCCCAAGGAACACACTGTCTTCACTCTGCTCTAGGAACACACTGTCTTCACTCTGCTCTAGGAACATACCATCTTCACTCTGCTCCATTCAAATACACCGCAACTCTGCATTAGGAACACACTGTCTTCACTCTGCTCTAGGAACACACTGTCTTCACTTGGCTCTAGGAACACACTGTCTTCACTCTGCTCTAGGAACACACCGTCTTCACTCTGCTTCATGCAAATACACCGCAACTCTGCATTAGGAACACACTTTCTTCACTCTCCTCTAGGAACACACTGTCTTCACTCTGCTCTAGGAACACACTGTCTTCACTCTGCTCTAGGAACACACAGCTTTCACTCTGGGTTAGGAACACACTGTCTTCACTCTGCTCTAGGAACACACTGTCCTCTCTCTGCTCTAGGAACACACTGTCTTCACTCGGATCTAGGAACACACTGTCTTCACTCTGCCTTAGGAAAACACTGTCTTCACTCTGCTATAGGAACACACTGTCTTTACTCTGCTCTAGGAACACACTGTCCTCACTCTGCTCTAGTAACACACTGTCTTCACTCTGCTCTAGGAACACGCTGTCTTCACTCTGCACTAGGAACACACTGTCTTCACTCTGCTCTAGGAACACACTGTCTTCACTCTGCTCTAGGAACACACTGTCTTCACTCTGCTCTAGGAACACACTGTCTTCACTCTGCTCTAGGAACACACTATATTCACTCTGCGGTAGGAAAACACTGTCTTCACTCTGCTCTAGGAACACACTGTCTTCACTCTGCGTTAGGAACACACTGTCTTCATTTTGCTATACGAACACACTGTCTTCACTCTGCGTTAGGAACACACTGTCTTCATTTTGCTATACGAACACACTGTCTTCACTCTGCTCTAGGAACACACGGTCTTCACTCTGTTCTATGAACACACTGTCTTCAATCTGCATTAGGATCACACTGTCTTCACTCTGCGTTAGGAACACACTGTCTTCACTCTGCTCTATGTACACACTGTCTTCACCCTGCTCCATGCACATACACCGGAACTCTGGGTTAGGAATACGTTGTCTTAACTCTGCATAAGAAACACACTGTCTTCATTCTGCTATAGGAAAACACAGTCTTCACTCTGTGTTAGGAACACATTGTCTTCACTCTTCTCTAGGAACACACTCTCTTCACTCTGCAAGAGGAACACACTGTCTTCACTCTGCTCTAGGAACACACTGTCTTCACTCTGCATTAGGAACACACTGTCGTCACTCTGCTCCAGGAACACACTGTCTGCACTCTGCAATAGGAACACACTGTCTTCACTCTGCTACATGCAAATACACCGCAACTCTGCTCTAGGAACACACTGTCTTCACTCTGCATTAGAAACACACTGTCTTCACTCTGCATTAGGAACACACTGTCTTCACTCTGGGTTAGGAACACACTGTCTTCACTCTGCTCTAGGAACACACTGTCCTCTCTCTGCTCTAGGAACACACTGTCTTCACTCGGATCTAGGAACACACTGTCTTCACTCTGCCTTAGGAAAACACTGTCTTCACTCTGCTATAGGAACACACTGTCTTTACTCTGCTCTAGGAACACACTGTCCTCACTCTGCTCTAGTAACACACTGTCTTCACTCTGCTCTAGGAACACGCTGTCTTCACTCTGCACTAGGAACACACTGTCTTCACTCTGCTCTAGGAACACACTGTCTTCACTCTGCTCTAGGAACACACTGTCTTCACTCTCTGTTAGGAACACACTGTCTTCACTCTTTTCTAGGAACACACTGTCTTCACTCTGCTCTAGGAACACAGTATATTCACTCTGCGGTAGGAAAACACTGTCTTCACTCTGCTCTAGGAACACACTGTCTTCACTCTGCGTTAGGAACACACTGTCTTCATTCTGCTATACGAACACACTGTCTTCACTCTGCTCTAGGAACACACGGTCTTCACTCTGTTCTATGAACCCACTGTCTTCAATCTGCATTAGGATCACACTGTCTTCACTCTGTGTTAGGAACACACTGTATTCACTCTGCTCTATGTACACACTGTCTTCACCCTTCTCCATGCACATACACCGGAACTCTGGGTTAGGAATACGTTGTCTTAACTCTGCATAAGAAACACACTGTCTTCATTCTGCTATAGGACAACACAGTCTTCACTCTGTGTTAGGAACACATTGTCTTCACTCTTCTCTAGGAACACACTCTCTTCACTCTGCATTAGGAACACACTGTCTTCACTCTGCTCTAGGAACACACTGTCTTCACTCTGCATTAGGAACACACTGTCGTCACTCTGCTCCAGGAACACACTGTCTGCACTCTGCAATAGGAACACACTGTCTTCACTCTGGTCTAGGAACACACTGCCTTCACTCTCCTCTAGGAACACACTGTCTTCACTCTGCTCCATGCAAATACACCGCAACTCTGCTCTAGGAACACACTGTCTTCACTCTGCATTAGAAACACACTGTCTTCACTCTGCATTAGGAACACACTGTCTTCACTCTGCATTAGGAACACACTGTCTTCACTCTGCTCTAGGAACACACTGTCTTCATTCTGCATTAGGAAAACACTGTCATCCCTCTGCTCCATGCACACACTCCGCAACTCTGCATTAGGAAAATACCGCATTCACTCTGCATTAGGAACACACTGTCTTCACTCTGTTCTAGGAACACACTGTCTTCAATCTGCATTAGGAACACACTGTCTTCACTCTGCGTTAGGAACACACTGTCTTCACTCTTCTCTAGGAACACACTGTCTTCACTCTCTGTAAGGAACACACTGTCTTCACTCTGCTCTAGGAACACACTGTCTTCACTCTGCGTTAGGAACACACTGTCTTCATTCTGCTCTATGAACATACTGTCTTCACTCTGCTCTAGGAACACACTGTCTTCACTCTGTTTTAGGAAAACACTGTCTTCAGTCTGCATTAGGAACACACTGTCTTCACTCTGCTCTAGGAACACACTGTCTTCACTTGACTCTAGGAACACACTGTCTTCACTCTGCTCTAGGAACACACCGTCTTCACTCTGCTTCATGCAAATACACCGCAACTCTGCATTAGGAACACACTTTCTTCACTCTCCTCTAGGAACACACTGTCTTCACTCTGCGTTAGGAACACACTGTATTCATTCTGCTCTATGAACACACGGTCTTCACTCTGCTCTAGGAACACACTGTCTTCACTCTGCTCTAGGAACACACGGTCTTCACTCTGCCCTAGGAACACACTGTCTTCACTCTGCATTAGGAACACACTGTCGTCACTCTGCTCTAGGAACACACTGTCTGCACTCTGCAATAGGAACACACTGTCTTCACTCTGCCCAAGGAACACACTGTCTTCACTCTGCTCTAGGAACACACTGTCTTCACTCTGCTCTAGGAACATACCATCTTCACTCTGCTCCATTCAAATACACCGCAACTCTGCATTAGGAACACACTGTCTTCACTCTGCTCTAGGAACACACTGTCTTCACTTGGCTCTAGGAACACACTGTCTTCACTCTGCTCTAGGAACACACCGTCTTCACTCTGCTTCATGCAAATACACCGCAACTCTGCATTAGGAACACACTTTCTTCACTCTCCTCTAGGAACACACTGTCTTCACTCTGCTCTAGGAACACACTGTCTTCACTCTGCTCTAGGAACACACAGCCTTCACTCTGGGTTAGGAACACACTGTCTTCACTCTGCTCTAGGAACACACTGTCCTCTCTCTGCTCTAGGAACACACTGTCTTCACTCGGATCTAGGAACACACTGTCTTCACTCTGCCTTAGGAAAACACTGTCTTCACTCTGCTATAGGAACACACTGTCTTTACTCTGCTCTAGGAACACACTGTCCTCACTCTGCTCTAGTAACACACTGTCTTCACTCTGCTCTAGGAACACGCTGTCTTCACTCTGCACTAGGAACACACTGTCTTCACTCTGCTCTAGGAACACACTGTCTTCACTCTGCTCTAGGAACACACTGTCTTCACTCTGCTCTAGGAACACACTGTCTTCACTCTGCTCTAGGAACACACTATATTCACTCTGCGGTAGGAAAACACTGTCTTCACTCTGCTCTAGGAACACACTGTCTTCACTCTGCGTTAGGAACACACTGTCTTCATTTTGCTATACGAACACACTGTCTTCACTCTGCGTTAGGAACACACTGTCTTCATTTTGCTATACGAACACACTGTCTTCACTCTGCTCTAGGAACACACGGTCTTCACTCTGTTCTATGAACACACTGTCTTCAATCTGCATTAGGATCACACTGTCTTCACTCTGCGTTAGGAACACACTGTCTTCACTCTGCTCTATGTACACACTGTCTTCACCCTGCTCCATGCACATACACAGGAACTCTGGGTTAGGAATACGTTGTCTTAACTCTGCATAAGAAACACACTGTCTTCATTCTGCTATAGGAAAACACAGTCTTCACTCTGTGTTAGGAACACATTGTCTTCACTCTTCTCTAGGAACACACTCTCTTCACTCTGCAAGAGGAACACACTGTCTTCACTCTGCTCTAGGAACACACTGTCTTCACTCTGCATTAGGAACACACTGTCGTCACTCTGCTCCAGGAACACACTGTCTGCACTCTGCAATAGGAACACACTGTCTTCACTCTGGTCTAGGAACACACTGCCTTCACTCTCCTCTAGGAACACACTGTCTTCACTCTGCTACATGCAAATACACCGCAACTCTGCTCTAGGAACACACTGTCTTCACTCTGCATTAGAAACACACTGTCTTCACTCTGCATTAGGAACACACTGTCTTCACTCTGCATTAGGAACACACTGTCTTCACTCTGCTCTAGGAACACACTGTCTTCATTCTGCATTAGGAAAACACTGTCATCCCTCTGCTCCATGCACACACTCCGCAACTCTGCATTAGGAAAATACCGCATTCACTCTGCATTAGGAACACACTGTCTTCACTCTGTTCTAGGAACACACTGTCTTCAATCTGCATTAGGAACACACTGTCTTCACTCTGCGTTAGGAACACACTGTCTTCACTCTTCTCTAGGAACACACTGTCTTCACTCTCTGTTAGGAACACACTGTCTTCACTGTGCTCTAGGAACACACTGTCTTCACTCTGCGTTAGGAACACACTGTCTTCATTCTGCTCTATGAACATACTGTCTTCACTCTGCTCTAGGAACACACTGTCTTCACTCTGTTTTAGGAACACACTGTCTTCAGTCTGCATTAGGAACACACTGTCTTCACTCTGCTCTAGGAACACACTGTCTTCACTTGACTCTAGGAACACACTGTCTTCACTCTGCTCTAGGAACACACCGTCTTCACCCTGCTTCATGCAAATACACCGCAACTCTGCATTAGGAACACGCTTTCTTCACTCTCCTCTAGGAACACACTGTCTTCACTCTGCGTTAGGAACACACTGTATTCATTCTGCTCTACGAACACACGGTCTTCACTCTGCTCTAGGAACACACTGTCTTCACTCTGCTCTAGGAACACACGGTCTTCACTCTGCCCTAGGAACACACTGTCTTCACTCTGCTCTAGGAACACACTGTCTTCACTCTGCTCTAGGAACACACGGTCTTCACTCTGCCCTAGGAACACACTGTCTTCACTCTGCTCTAGGAACATACCATCTTCACTCTGCTCCATTCAAATACACCGCAACTCTGCGTTAGGAACACACTGTCTTCACTCTGCTCTAGGAACACACTGTCTTCACTTGGCTCTAGGAACACACTGTCTTCACTCTGCTCTAGGAACACACCGTCTTCACTCTGCTTCATGCAAATACACCGCAACTCTGCATTAGGAACACACTTTCTTCACTCTCCTCTAGGAACACACTGTCTTCACTCTGCTCTAGGAACACACTGTCTTCACTCTGCTCTAGGAACACACAGCCTTCACTCTGGGTTAGGAACACACTGTCTTCACTCTGCTCTAGGAACACACTGTCCTCTCTCTGCTCTAGGAACACACTGTCTTCACTCTGCTCTAGGAACACACTGTCTTCACTCTGCACTAGGAAAACACTGTCTTCACTCTGCTATAGGAACACACTGTCTTTACTCTGCTCTAGGAACACACTGTCTTCACTCTGATCTAGTAACACACTGTCTTCACTCTGCTCTAGGAACACGCTGTCTTCACTCTGCACTAGTAAGACACTGTCTTCACTCTGCTCAAGGAACACACTGTCTTCACTCTGCTCTAGGAACACACTGTCTTCACTCTGCTCTAGGAACACACTGTCTTCACTCTTCTCTAGGAACACACTGTCTTCACTCTGCTCTAGGAACACACTATATTCACTCTGCGGTAGGAAAACACTGTCTTGACTCTGCTCTAGGAACACACTGTCTTCACTCTGCCCTAGGAACACACTGTCTTCACTCTGCATTAGGAACACACTGTCGTCACTCTGCTCCAGGAACACACTGTCTGCAGTCTGCAATAGGGACACACTGTCTTCACTCTGCCCAAGGAACACACTGTCTTCACTCTGCTCTAGGAACACACTGTCTTCACTCTGCTCTAGGAACATACCATCTTCACTCTGCTCCATTCAAATACACCGCAACTCTGCATTAGGAACACACTGTCTTCACTCTGCTCTAGGAACACACTGTCTTCACTTGGCTCTAGGAACACACTGTCTTCACTCTGCTCTAGGAACACACCGTCTTCACTCTGCTTCATGCAAATACACCGCAACTCTGCATTAGGAACACACTTTCTTCACTCTCCTCTAGGAACACACTGTCTTCACTCTGCTCTAGGAACACACTGTCTTCACTCTGCTCTAGGAACACACAGCCTTCACTCTGGGTTAGGAACACACTGTCTTCACTCTGCTCTAGGAACACACTGTCCTCTCTCTGCTCTAGGAACACACTGTCTTCACTCGGATCTAGGAACACACTGTCTTCACTCTGCACTAGGAAAACACTGTCTTCACTCTGCTATAGGAACACACTGTCTTTACTCTGCTCTAGGAACACACTGTCCTCACTCTGCTCTAGTAACACACTGTCTTCACTCTGCTCTAGGAACACGCTGTCTTCACTCTGCACTAGGAACACACTGTCTTCACTCTGCTCTAGGAACACACTGTCTTCACTCTGCTCTAGGAACACACTGTCTTCACTCTGCTCTAGGAACACACTGTCTTCACTCTTCTCTAGGAACACACTGTCTTCACTCTGCTCTAGGAACACACTATATTCACTCTGCGGTAGGAAAACACTGTCTTCACTCTGCTCTAGGAACACACTGTCTTCACTCTGCGTTAGGAACACACTGTCTTCATTTTGCTATAGAACACACTGTCTTCACTCTGCTCTAGGAACACACGGTCTTCACTCTGTTCTATGAACACACTGTCTTCAATCTGCATTAGGATCACACTGTCTTCACTCTGCGTTAGGAACACACTGTCTTCACTCTGCTCTAGGAACACACGGTCTTCACTCTGCCCTAGGAACACACTGTCTTCACTCTGCTCTAGGAACATACCATCTTCACTCTGCTCCATTCAAATACACCGCAACTCTGCGTTAGGAACACACTGTCTTCACTCTGCTCTAGGAACACACTGTCTTCACTTGGCTCTAGGAACACACTGTCTTCACTCTGCTCTAGGAACACACCGTCTTCACTCTGCTTCATGCAAATACACCGCAACTCTGCATTAGGAACACACTTTCTTCACTCTCCTCTAGGAACACACTGTCTTCACTCTGCTCTAGGAACACACTGTCTTCACTCTGCTCTAGGAACACACTGTCCTCTCTCTGCTCTAGGAACACACTGTCTTCACTCGGATCTAGGAACACACTGTCTTCACTCTGCCTTAGGAAAACACTGTCTTCACTCTGCTATAGGAACACACTGTCTTTACTCTGCTCTAGGAACACACTGTCCTCACTCTGCTCTAGTAACACACTGTCTTCACTCTGCTCTAGGAACACGCTGTCTTCACTCTGCACTAGGAACACACTGTCTTCACTCTGCTCTAGGAACACACTGTCTTCACTCTGCTCTAGGAACACACTGTCTTCACTCTGCTCTAGGAACACACTGTCTTCACTCTGCTCTAGGAACACACTATATTCACTCTGCGGTAGGAAAACACTGTCTTCACTCTGCTCTAGGAACACACTGTCTTCACTCTGCGTTAGGAACACACTGTCTTCATTTTGCTATACGAACACACTGTCTTCACTCTGCGTTAGGAACACACTGTCTTCATTTTGCTATACGAACACACTGTCTTTACTCTGCTCTAGGAACACACGGTCTTCACTCTGTTCTATGAACACACTGTCTTCAATCTGCATTAGGATCACACTGTCTTCACTCTGCGTTAGGAACACACTGTCTTCACTCTGCTCTATGTACACACTGTCTTCACCCTGCTCCATGCACATACACCGGAACTCTGGGTTAGGAATACGTTGTCTTAACTCTGCATAAGAAACACACTGTCTTCATTCTGCTATAGGAAAACACAGTCTTCACTCTGTGTTAGGAACACATTGTCTTCACTCTTCTCTAGGAACACACTCTCTTCACTCTGCAAGAGGAACACACTGTCTTCACTCTGCTCTAGGAACACACTGTCTTCACTCTGCATTAGGAACACACTGTCGTCACTCTGCTCCAGGAACACACTGTCTGCACTCTGCAATAGGAACACACTGTCTTCACTCTGCTACATGCAAATACACCGCAACTCTGCTCTAGGAACACACTGTCTTCACTCTGCATTAGAAACACACTGTCTTCACTCTGCATTAGGAACACACTGTCTTCACTCTGGGTTAGGAACACACTGTCTTCACTCTGCTCTAGGAACACACTGTCCTCTCTCTGCTCTAGGAACACACTGTCTTCACTCGGATCTAGGAACACACTGTCTTCACTCTGCCTTAGGAAAACACTGTCTTCACTCTGCTATAGGAACACACTGTCTTTACTCTGCTCTAGGAACACACTGTCCTCACTCTGCTCTAGTAACACACTGTCTTCACTCTGCTCTAGGAACACGCTGTCTTCACTCTGCACTAGGAACACACTGTCTTCACTCTGCTCTAGGAACACACTGTCTTCACTCTGCTCTAGGAACACACTGTCTTCACTCTCTGTTAGGAACACACTGTCTTCACTCTTTTCTAGGAACACACTGTCTTCACTCTGCTCTAGGAACACAGTATATTCACTCTGCGGTAGGAAAACACTGTCTTCACTCTGCTCTAGGAACACACTGTCTTCACTCTGCGTTAGGAACACACTGTCTTCATTCTGCTATACGAACACACTGTCTTCACTCTGCTCTAGGAACACACGGTCTTCACTCTGTTCTATGAACCCACTGTCTTCAATCTGCATTAGGATCACACTGTCTTCACTCTGTGTTAGGAACACACTGTATTCACTCTGCTCTATGTACACACTGTCTTCACCCTTCTCCATGCACATACACCGGAACTCTGGGTTAGGAATACGTTGTCTTAACTCTGCATAAGAAACACACTGTCTTCATTCTGCTATAGGACAACACAGTCTTCACTCTGTGTTAGGAACACATTGTCTTCACTCTTCTCTAGGAACACACTCTCTTCACTCTGCATTAGGAACACACTGTCTTCACTCTGCTCTAGGAACACACTGTCTTCACTCTGCATTAGGAACACACTGTCGTCACTCTGCTCCAGGAACACACTGTCTGCACTCTGCAATAGGAACACACTGTCTTCACTCTGGTCTAGGAACACACTGCCTTCACTCTCCTCTAGGAACACACTGTCTTCACTCTGCTCCATGCAAATACACCGCAACTCTGCTCTAGGAACACACTGTCTTCACTCTGCATTAGAAACACACTGTCTTCACTCTGCATTAGGAACACACTGTCTTCACTCTGCATTAGGAACACACTGTCTTCACTCTGCTCTAGGAACACACTGTCTTCATTCTGCATTAGGAAAACACTGTCATCCCTCTGCTCCATGCACACACTCCGCAACTCTGCATTAGGAAAATACCGCATTCACTCTGCATTAGGAACACACTGTCTTCACTCTGTTCTAGGAACACACTGTCTTCAATCTGCATTAGGAACACACTGTCTTCACTCTGCGTTAGGAACACACTGTCTTCACTCTTCTCTAGGAACACACTGTCTTCACTCTCTGTAAGGAACACACTGTCTTCACTCTGCTCTAGGAACACACTGTCTTCACTCTGCGTTAGGAACACACTGTCTTCATTCTGCTCTATGAACATACTGTCTTCACTCTGCTCTAGGAACACACTGTCTTCACTCTGTTTTAGGAAAACACTGTCTTCAGTCTGCATTAGGAACACACTGTCTTCACTCTGCTCTAGGAACACACTGTCTTCACTTGACTCTAGGAACACACTGTCTTCACTCTGCTCTAGGAACACACCGTCTTCACCCTGCTTCATGCAAATACACCGCAACTCTGCATTAGGAACACACTTTCTTCACTCTCCTCTAGGAACACACTGTCTTCACTCTGCGTTAGGAACACACTGTATTCATTCTGCTCTATGAACACACGGTCTTCACTCTGCTCTAGGAACACACTGTCTTCACTCAGCTCTAGGAACACACGGTCTTCACTCTGCCCTAGGAACACACTGTCTTCACTCTGCATTAGGAACACACTGTCGTCACTCTGCTCTAGGAACACACTGTCTGCACTCTGCAATAGGAACACACTGTCTTCACTCTGCCCAAGGAACACACTGTCTTCACTCTGCTCTAGGAACACACTGTCTTCACTCTGCTCTAGGAACATACCATCTTCACTCTGCTCCATTCAAATACACCGCAACTCTGCATTAGGAACACACTGTCTTCACTCTGCTCTAGGAACACACTGTCTTCACTTGGCTCTAGGAACACACTGTCTTCACTCTGCTCTAGGAACACACCGTCTTCACTCTGCTTCATGCAAATACACCGCAACTCTGCATTAGGAACACACTTTCTTCACTCTCCTCTAGGAACACACTGTCTTCACTCTGCTCTAGGAACACACTGTCTTCACTCTGCTCTAGGAACACACAGCCTTCACTCTGGGTTAGGAACACACTGTCTTCACTCTGCTCTAGGAACACACTGTCCTCTCTCTGCTCTAGGAACACACTGTCTTCACTCGGATCTAGGAACACACTGTCTTCACTCTGCCTTAGGAAAACACTGTCTTCACTCTGCTATAGGAACACACTGTCTTTACTCTGCTCTAGGAACACACTGTCCTCACTCTGCTCTAGTAACACACTGTCTTCACTCTGCTCTAGGAACACGCTGTCTTCACTCTGCACTAGGAACACACTGTCTTCACTCTGCTCTAGGAACACACTGTCTTCACTCTGCTCTAGGAACACACTGTCTTCACTCTGCTCTAGGAACACACTGTCTTCACTCTGCTCTAGGAACACACTATATTCACTCTGCGGTAGGAAAACACTGTCTTCACTCTGCTCTAGGAACACACTGTCTTCACTCTGCGTTAGGAACACACTGTCTTCATTTTGCTATACGAACACACTGTCTTCACTCTGCGTTAGGAACACACTGTCTTCATTTTGCTATACGAACACACTGTCTTCACTCTGCTCTAGGAACACACGGTCTTCACTCTGTTCTATGAACACACTGTCTTCAATCTGCATTAGGATCACACTGTCTTCACTCTGCGTTAGGAACACACTGTCTTCACTCTGCTCTATGTACACACTGTCTTCACCCTGCTCCATGCACATACACCGGAACTCTGGGTTAGGAATACGTTGTCTTAACTCTGCATAAGAAACACACTGTCTTCATTCTGCTATAGGAAAACACAGTCTTCACTCTGTGTTAGGAACACATTGTCTTCACTCTTCTCTAGGAACACACTCTCTTCACTCTGCAAGAGGAACACACTGTCTTCACTCTGCTCTAGGAACACACTGTCTTCACTCTGCATTAGGAACACACTGTCGTCACTCTGCTCCAGGAACACACTGTCTGCACTCTGCAATAGGAACACACTGTCTTCACTCTGGTCTAGGAACACACTGCCTTCACTCTCCTCTAGGAAC
Source organism: Microtus pennsylvanicus (assembly GCF_037038515.1). NCBI lineage: Eukaryota > Metazoa > Chordata > Mammalia > Rodentia > Cricetidae > Microtus > Microtus pennsylvanicus. Next base: position 112,396,921 of record NC_134587.1, on the reverse strand, counting down.
ACACTGTCTTCACTCTGCTACATGCAAATACACCGCAACTCTGCTCTAGGAACACACTGTCTTCACTCTGCATTAGAAACACACTGTCTTCACTCTGCATTAGGAACACACTGTCTTCACTCTGCATTAGGAACACACTGTCTTCACTCTGCTCTAGGAACACACTGTCTTCATTCTGCATTAGGAAAACACTGTCATCCCTCTGCTCCATGCACACACTCCGCAACTCTGCATTAGGAAAATACCGCATTCACTCTGCATTAGGAACACACTGTCTTCACTCTGTTCTAGGAACACACTGTCTTCAATCTGCATTAGGAACACACTGTCTTCACTCTGCGTTAGGAACACACTGTCTTCACTCTTCTCTAGGAACACACTGTCTTCACTCTCTGTTAGGAACACACTGTCTTCACTGTGCTCTAGGAACACACTGTCTTCACTCTGCGTTAGGAACACACTGTCTTCATTCTGCTCTATGAACATACTGTCTTCACTCTGCTCTAGGAACACACTGTCTTCACTCTGTTTTAGGAACACACTGTCTTCAGTCTGCATTAGGAACACACTGTCTTCACTCTGCTCTAGGAACACACTGTCTTCACTTGACTCTAGGAACACACTGTCTTCACTCTGCTCTAGGAACACACCGTCTTCACCCTGCTTCATGCAAATACACCGCAACTCTGCATTAGGAACACGCTTTCTTCACTCTCCTCTAGGAACACACTGTCTTCACTCTGCGTTAGGAACACACTGTATTCATTCTGCTCTACGAACACACGGTCTTCACTCTGCTCTAGGAACACACTGTCTTCACTCTGCTCTAGGAACACACGGTCTTCACTCTGCCCTAGGAACACACTGTCTTCACTCTGCTCTAGGAACACACTGTCTTCACTCTGCTCTAGGAACACACGGTCTTCACTCTGCCCTAGGAACACACTGTCTTCACTCTGCTCTAGGAACATACCATCTTCACTCTGCTCCATTCAAATACACCGCAACTCTGCGTTAGGAACACACTGTCTTCACTCTGCTCTAGGAACACACTGTCTTCACTTGGCTCTAGGAACACACTGTCTTCACTCTGCTCTAGGAACACACCGTCTTCACTCTGCTTCATGCAAATACACCGCAACTCTGCATTAGGAACACACTTTCTTCACTCTCCTCTAGGAACACACTGTCTTCACTCTGCTCTAGGAACACACTGTCTTCACTCTGCTCTAGGAACACACAGCCTTCACTCTGGGTTAGGAACACACTGTCTTCACTCTGCTCTAGGAACACACTGTCCTCTCTCTGCTCTAGGAACACACTGTCTTCACTCTGCTCTAGGAACACACTGTCTTCACTCTGCACTAGGAAAACACTGTCTTCACTCTGCTATAGGAACACACTGTCTTTACTCTGCTCTAGGAACACACTGTCTTCACTCTGATCTAGTAACACACTGTCTTCACTCTGCTCTAGGAACACGCTGTCTTCACTCTGCACTAGTAAGACACTGTCTTCACTCTGCTCAAGGAACACACTGTCTTCACTCTGCTCTAGGAACACACTGTCTTCACTCTGCTCTAGGAACACACTGTCTTCACTCTTCTCTAGGAACACACTGTCTTCACTCTGCTCTAGGAACACACTATATTCACTCTGCGGTAGGAAAACACTGTCTTGACTCTGCTCTAGGAACACACTGTCTTCACTCTGCCCTAGGAACACACTGTCTTCACTCTGCATTAGGAACACACTGTCGTCACTCTGCTCCAGGAACACACTGTCTGCAGTCTGCAATAGGGACACACTGTCTTCACTCTGCCCAAGGAACACACTGTCTTCACTCTGCTCTAGGAACACACTGTCTTCACTCTGCTCTAGGAACATACCATCTTCACTCTGCTCCATTCAAATACACCGCAACTCTGCATTAGGAACACACTGTCTTCACTCTGCTCTAGGAACACACTGTCTTCACTTGGCTCTAGGAACACACTGTCTTCACTCTGCTCTAGGAACACACCGTCTTCACTCTGCTTCATGCAAATACACCGCAACTCTGCATTAGGAACACACTTTCTTCACTCTCCTCTAGGAACACACTGTCTTCACTCTGCTCTAGGAACACACTGTCTTCACTCTGCTCTAGGAACACACAGCCTTCACTCTGGGTTAGGAACACACTGTCTTCACTCTGCTCTAGGAACACACTGTCCTCTCTCTGCTCTAGGAACACACTGTCTTCACTCGGATCTAGGAACACACTGTCTTCACTCTGCACTAGGAAAACACTGTCTTCACTCTGCTATAGGAACACACTGTCTTTACTCTGCTCTAGGAACACACTGTCCTCACTCTGCTCTAGTAACACACTGTCTTCACTCTGCTCTAGGAACACGCTGTCTTCACTCTGCACTAGGAACACACTGTCTTCACTCTGCTCTAGGAACACACTGTCTTCACTCTGCTCTAGGAACACACTGTCTTCACTCTGCTCTAGGAACACACTATATTCACTCTGCGGTAGGAAAACACTGTCTTCACTCTGCTCTAGGAACACACTGTCTTCACTCTGCGTTAGGAACACACTGTCTTCATTTTGCTATAGAACACACTGTCTTCACTCTGCTCTAGGAACACACGGTCTTCACTCTGTTCTATGAACACACTGTCTTCAATCTGCATTAGGATCACACTGTCTTCACTCTGCGTTAGGAACACACTGTCTTCACTCTGCTCTAGGAACACACGGTCTTCACTCTGCCCTAGGAACACACTGTCTTCACTCTGCTCTAGGAACATACCATCTTCACTCTGCTCCATTCAAATACACCGCAACTCTGCGTTAGGAACACACTGTCTTCACTCTGCTCTAGGAACACACTGTCTTCACTTGGCTCTAGGAACACACTGTCTTCACTCTGCTCTAGGAACACACCGTCTTCACTCTGCTTCATGCAAATACACCGCAACTCTGCATTAGGAACACACTTTCTTCACTCTCCTCTAGGAACACACTGTCTTCACTCTGCTCTAGGAACACACTGTCTTCACTCTGCTCTAGGAACACACAGCCTTCACTCTGGGTTAGGAACACACTGTCTTCACTCTGCTCTAGGAACACACTGTCCTCTCTCTGCTCTAGGAACACACTGTCTTCACTCTGCTCTAGGAACACACTGTCTTCACTCTGCACTAGGAAAACACTGTCTTCACTCTGCTATAGGAACACACTGTCTTTACTCTGCTCTAGGAACACACTGTCTTCACTCTGATCTAGTAACACACTGTCTTCACTCTGCTCTAGGAACACGCTGTCTTCACTCTGCACTAGTAAGACACTGTCTTCACTCTGCTCAAGGAACACACTGTCTTCACTCTGCTCTAGGAACACACTGTCTTCACTCTGCTCTAGGAACACACTGTCTTCACTCTTCTCTAGGAACACACTGTCTTCACTCTGCTCTAGGAACACACTATATTCACTCTGCGGTAGGAAAACACTGTCTTCACTCTGCTCTAGGAACACACTGTCTTCACTCTGCCCTAGGAACACACTGTATTCACTCTGCATTAGGAACACACTGTCGTCACTCTGCTCTAGGAACACACTGTCTTCACTCTGCTTACGAACACACTGTCTTCACTCTGCTCTAGGAACACACCGTCTTCACTCTGCTTCATGCAAATACACGGCAACTCTGCATTAGGAACACACTTTCTTCTCTCTCCTCTAGGAACACACTGTCTTCACTCTGCTCTAGGAACACACTGTCTTCACTCTGCTCTAGGAACACACAGCCTTCACTCTGGGTTAGGAACACACTGTCTTCACTCTGCTCTAGGAACACACTGTCCTCTCTCTGCTCTAGGAACACACTGTCTTCACTCGGATCTAGGAACACACTGTCTTCACTCTGCACTAGGACAACACTGTCTTCACTCTGCTATAGGAACACACTGTCTTTACTCTGCTCTAGGAACACACTGTCCTCACTCTGCTCTAGTAACACACTGTCTTCACTCTGCTCTAGGAACACGCTGTCTTCACTCTGCACTAGGAACACACTGTCTTCACTCTGCTCTAGGAACACACTGTCTTCACTCTGCTCTAGGAACACACTGTCTTCACTCTGCTCTAGGAACACACTGTCTTCACTCTTCTCTAGGAACACACTGTCTTCACTCTGCTCTAGGAACACACTATATTCACTCTGCGGTAGGAAAACACTGTCTTCACTCTGCTCTAGGAACACACTGTCTTCACTCTGCGTTACGAACACACTGTCTTCATTTTGCTATAGAACACACTGTCTTCACTCTGCTCTAGGAACACACGGTCTTCACTCTGTTCTATGAACACACTGTCTTCAATCTGCATTAGGATCACACTGTCTTCACTCTGCGTTAGGAACACACTGTCTTCACTCTGCTCTAGGAACACACTGTCTTCACTCTGCTATAGGAACACACTGTCTTCACTCTGCTCTAGGAACACACTGTCTTCACTCTTCTCTAGGAACACACTGTCTTCACTCTGCTCTAGGAACACACTATATTCACTCTGTGGTAGGAAAACACTGTCTTCACTCTGCTCTAGGAACACACGGTCTTCACTCTGCCCTAGGAACACACTGTCTTCACTCTGCTCTAGGAACACACGGTCTTCACTCTGCTCTAGGAACATACTGTCTTCACTTGGCTCTAGGAACACACTGTCTTCACTCTGCTCTAGGAACACACCGTCTTCACTCTGCTTCATGCAAATACACCGCAACTCTGAATTAGGAACACACTTTCTTCACTCTCCTCTAGGAACACACTGTCTTCACTCTGCTCTAGGAACACACTGTCTTCACTCTGCTCTAGGAACACACAGCCTTCACTCTGGGTTAGGAACACACTGTCTTCACTCTGCTCTAGGAACACACTGTCCTCTCTCTGCTCTAGGAACACACTGTCTTCACTCTGCTCTAGGAACACACTGTCTTCACTCTGCACTAGGAAAACACTGTCTTCACTCTGCTATAGGAACACACTGTCTTTACTCTGCTCTAGGAACACACTGTCTTCACTCTGATCTAGTAACACACTGTCTTCACTCTGCTCTAGGAACACGCTGTCTTCACTCTGCACTAGTAAGACACTGTCTTCACTCTGCTCAAGGAACACACTGTCTTCACTCTGCTCTAGGAACACACTGTCTTCACTCTGCTCTAGGAACACACTGTCTTCACTCTTCTCTAGGAACACACTGTCTTCACTCTGCTCTAGGAACACACTATATTCACTCTGCGGTAGGAATACACTGTCTTCACTCTGCTCTAGGAACACACTGTCTTCACTCTGCCTTAGGAACACACTGTCTTCATTCGGCTATACGAACACACTGTCTTCACTCTCCTCTAGGAACACACTGTCTTCACTCTGCGTTAGGAACACACTGTCTTCACTCTGCTCTAGGAACACACGGTCTTCACTCTGCCCTCGGAACACACTGTCTTCACTCTGCTCTAGGAACACACTGTCTTCACTCTGCTCTAGGAACATACCATCTTCACTCTGCTCCATTCAAATACACCGCAACTCTGCGTTAGGAACACACTGTCTTCACTCTGCTCTAGGAACACACTGTCTTCACTTGGCTCTAGGAACACACTGTCTTTACTTTGCTCTAGGAACACACCGCCTTCACTCTGCTTCATGCAAATACACCGCAACTCTGCATTAGGAACACACTTTCTTCACTCTCCTCTAGGAACACTCTGTCTTCACTCTGCTCTAGGAACACACTGTCTTCACTCTGCTCTAGGAACACATCAGCCTTCACTCTGGGTTAGGAACACACTGTCTTCACTCTGCTCTAGGAACACACTGTCCTCTCTCTGCTCTAGGAACACACTGTCTTCACTCTGCTCTAGGAACACACTGTCTTCACTCTGCACTAGGAAAACACTGTCTTCACTCTGCTATAGGAACACACTGTCTTTACTCTGCTCTAGGAACACACTGTCCTCACTCTGCTCTAGTAACACACTGTCTTCACTCTGCTCTAGGAACACGCTGTCTTCACTCTGCACTAGGAACACACTGTCTTCACTCTGCTCTAGGAACACACTGACTTCACTCTGCTCTAGGAACACACTGTCTTCACTCTGCTCTAGGAACACACTGTCTTCACTCTTCTCTAGGAACACACTGTCTTCACTCTGCTCTAGGAACACACTATATTCACTCTGCGGTAGGAAAACACTGTCTTCACTCTGCTCTAGGAACACACTGTCTTCACTCTGCGTTAGGAACACACTGTCTTCATTCTGCTATTCGAACACACTGTCTTCACTCTGCTCTAGGAACACACTGTCTTCACTCGGATCTAGGAACACACTGTCTTCACTCTGCTCTAGGAACACACTGTCTTCACTCTGCTCTAGGAACACACTGTCTTCACTCTTCTATAGGAACACACTGTCTTCACTCTGCTCTAGGAACACACTGTCTTCACTCTGCGTTAGGAACACACTGTCTTCACTCTGCTGTAGGAACACACTGTCTTCACTCTGCATTAGGAACACACTGTCTTCACTCTGCTCCATGCACTTACACCGCAACTCTGCATTAGGAACACACTGTCCTCACTCTGCGTTAGAAACAAACTGTCTTCGCTCTGCATTAGGAACACACTGTCTTCACTCTGTATTAAGAACACATTGTCTTCAATCTGCTTTAGGAACACCCTGTCTTCACTCTGCTCCATGCACTTAAAAGGCAACTCTGCATTAGGAACACACTGTCTTCACTCTGCTCTTGGAACACACAGTCTTCACTCTGCTCTAGGAACACACTGTCTTCACTCTGCGTTAGGAACACACTGTCTTCACTCTGCTCTATCACACTGTCTTCACTCTGCTCCATGCACATACACCGGAACTCTGGGTTAGGAATACTTTGTCTTCACTCTGCATAAGAAACACACTGTCTTCATTCTGCTATAGGAAAACACAGTCTTCACCCTGTGTTAGGAACACATTGTCTTCACTCTTCTCTAGGAACACACTCTCTTCACTCTGCATTAGGAACACACTGTCTTCACTCTGCATTAGTAACACACTGTCGTCACTCTGCTCTAGGAACACACTGTCTGCAGTCTGCAATAGGAACACACTGTCTTCACTCTGGTCTAGGAACACACTGCCTTCACTCTGCTCTAGGAACACACTGTCTTCACTCTGCTCCATGCAAATACACCGCAACTCTGCTCTAGGAACACACTGTCTTCACTCTGCATTAGAAACACACTGTCTTCACTCTGCATTAGGAACACACTGTCTTCACTCTGCATTAGGAACACACTTTCTTCACTCTGCTCTAGGAACACACTGTCTTCATTCTGCATTAGGAAAACACTGTCATCCCTCTGCTCCATGCACACACTAAGCAACTCTGCATTAGGAAAATACAGCATTCACTCTGCATTAGGAACACACTGTCTTCACCATGTTCTAGGAACACACTGTCTTCAATCTGCATTAGGAATACACTGTCCTCACTCTGCGTTAGGAACACACTGTCTTCACTCTGCTCTAGGAACACACTGTCTTCACTCTCTGTTAGGAACACACTGTCTTCACTCTGCTCTAGGTACACACTGTCTTCACTCTGCGTTAGGAACACACTGTCTTCATTCTGCTCTATGAAAATACTGTCTTCACTCTGCTCTAGGAACACACTGTCTTCACTCTCTTCTAGGAACACACTGTCTTCAGTCTGCATTAGGAACACACTGTCTTCACTCTGCTCTAAGAACACACTGTCTTCACTTGACTCTAGGAACACACTGTCTTCACTCTGCTCTAGGAACACACCGTCTTCACTCTGCTTCATGCAAATACACCGCAACTCTGCATTAGGAACACACTTTCTTCACTCAACTCTAGGAACACACTGTCTTCACTCTGCTTTAGGAACACACTGTCTTCATTCTGCTCTATGAACACACTGTCTTCACTCTGCTCTAGGAACACACTGTCTTCACTCTGCTCTAGGAACACATGGTCTTCACTCTGCCCTAGGAAACACTGTCTTCACTCTGCTCTAGGAACACACTGTCTTCACTCTGCTCTAGGAACATACCATCTTCACTCTGCTCCATTCAAATACACCGCAACTCTGCGTTTGGAACACACTGTCTTCACTCTCCTCTAGGAACACACTGTCTTCACTCTTTGTTAGGAACACACTGTCTTCACTCTGCTCTAGGAACATACCATCTTCACTCTGCTCTATTCAAATACACCGCAACTCTGCGTTAGGAACACACTGTCTTCACTCTGCTCTAGGAACACACTGGCTTCACTCAGCATTAGGAACACACTGTCCTCACTCTGCTCCATGCACATACAGCGCAACTCTGCATTAGGAACACACTGTCTTCACTCTGCGTTAGGGACACACTGTCTTCACTCTGCTCTAGGAACACACAGCCTTCACTCTGCGTTAGGAACACACTGTCTTCACTCTGCTCTAGGAACACACTGTCTTCACTCTGCTTTAAGAACACACTGTCTTTACTCTGCTCTTGGAACACACTGACTTCACTCTGCGTTAGGAACATACTCTCTTCACTCTGCTCTAGTAACACACTGTCTTCACTCTGCTCTAGGAACACACTGTCTTCACTCTGCATTAGGAACACACTGTCTTCACTCTGCTCTAGGAACACACTGTCTTCACTCTGCGTTAGGGACACACTGTCTTCACTCTGCTCTAGGAACACACAGCCTTCACTCTGCGTTAGGAACACACTGTCTTCACTCTGCTCTAGGAACACACTGTCTTCACTCTGCTCTAAGAACACACTGTCTTTACTCTGCTCTTGGAACACACTGACTTCACTCTGCGTTAGGAACATACTCTCTTCACTCTGCTCTAGTAACACACTCTCTTCACTCTGCTCTAGGAACACACTGTCTTCACTCTGCATTAGGAACACACTGTCTTCACTCTGCTCTAGGAACACACTGTCTTCACTCTGCTTACGAACACACTGTCTTCACTCTGCTCTAGGAACACACTGTCTTCACTCTGCTCTAGGAACACACTGTCTTCACTCTGCTCTAGGAAAACACTGTCTTCACTCTACTCTAGGAACACACTGTCTTCACTATGCTCTAGGAACACACTGTCTTCAGTCTGCGTTAGGAACACACTGTCTTCACTCTGCTGTAGGAACACGCTGTATTCACTCTGCATTAGGAACACACTGTCTTCACTCTGCTCTAGGAACACACTGTCTTCACTCTGCATTAGGAAAACATAGTCTTCACTCTGCTCTAGCAACACACTGTCTTCACTCTGTATTAAGAACACACTGTCTTCACTCTGCGTTAGGAACACACTCTCTTCACTCTGTATTTGGAAAACACTGTCTTCACTCTCCTCTAGGAACACACTGTCTTCACTCTGCATTAGGAACACACTGTCTTCACTCTGCTCTAGCAACACACTGTCTTCACTCTGTATTAAGAACACACTGTCTTCACTCTGCGTTAGGAACACACTCACTTCACTCTGTATTTGGAAAACACTGTCTTCACTCTCCTCTAGGAACACACTGTCTTCACTCTGCATTAGGAACACACTGTCTTCACTCTCCTCTAGGAACACACTGTCTTCAATCTGCTCTAGGAACACACTGTCTTCACTCTGCTCTAGGAACACACAGCCTTCACTCTGGGTTAGGAACACACTGTCTTCACTCTGCTCTAGGAACACACTGTCCTCTCTCTGCTCTAGGAACACACTGTCTTCACTCTGCTCTAGGAACACACTGTCTTCACTCTGCACTAGGAAAACACTGTCTTCACTCTGCTATAGGAACACACTGTATTTACTCTGCTCTAGGAACACACTGTTCTCACTCTGCTCTAGTAACACACTGTCTTCACTCTGCTCTAGGAACACGCTGTCTTCACTCTGCACAAGGAACACACTGTCTTCACACTGCTCTAGGAACACACTGTCTTCACTCTGCTCTAGGAACACACTGTCTTCACTCTTCTCTAGGAACACACTGTCTTCACTCTGCTCTAGGAACACACTGTCTTCACTCTGCGTTAGGAACACACTGTCTTCATTCTGCTATTCGAACACACTGTCTTCACTCTGCTCTAGGAACACACTGTCTTCACTCGGATCTAGGAACACACTGTCTTCACTCTGCTGTAGGAACACACCGTCTTTACTCTGCTTCATCCTAATACACTGCAACTCTGCATTAGGAACACACTTTCATCACTCTGCTCTAGGAACACACTGTCTTCACTCAGCTCTAGGAACACACTGTCTTCACTCTGATCTAGGAACACACAGCCTTCACTCTGCGTTAGGATCACACTGTCTTCACTCTGCTCTAGGAACACACTGTCCTCACTCTGCTCTAGGAACACACTGTCTTCACTCTGCTCTATGAACACACTGTCTTTACTCTGCTCTAGGAACACACTGTCTTCACTCTGCTCTAGGAACACACTGTCTTCACTCTGCTCTAGGAACACACTGTCTTCACTCTTCTATAGGAACACACTGTCTTCACTCTGCTCTAGGAACACACTGTCTTCACTCTGCGTTAGGAACACACTGTCTTCACTCTGCTATAGGAACACACTGTCTTCACTCTGCATTAGGAACACACTGTTTTCACTCTGCTCCATGCACTTACACCGCAACTCTGCGTTAGGAACACACTGTCCTCACTCTGCGTTAGAAACACACTGTCTTCACTCTGCATTAGGAACACACTGTCTTCACTCTGTATTAAGAACACACTGTATTCAATCTGCTTTAGGAACACACTGTCTTCACTCTGCTCCATGCACATAAAAGGCAACTCTGCATTAGGAACACACTGTCTTCACTCTGCTCTTGGAACACACAGTCTTCACTCTGCTCTAGGAATACACTGTCTTCACTCTGCGTTAGGAACACACTGTCTTCACTCTGCTCTATACACACTGTCTTCACTCTGCTCCATGCACATACACCGGAACTCTGGGTTAGGAATACGTTGTCTTCACTCTGAATAAGAAACACACTGTCTTCATTCTGCTATAGGAAAACACAGTCTTCACTCTGTGTTAGGAACACATTGTCTTCACTCTTCTCTAGGAAAACACTCTCTTCACTCTGCATAAGGAACACACTGTCTTCACTCTGCATTAGGAACACACTGTCGTCACTCTGCTCCAGGAACACACTGTCTGCACTCTGCAATAGGAACACACTGTCTTCACTCTGGACTAGGAACACACTGCCTTCACTCTGCTCTAGGAACACACTGTCTTCACTCTGCTCCATGCAAATACACCGCAACTCTGCTCTAGGAACACACTGTCTTCACTCTGCATTAGGAACACACTGTCTTCACTCTGCATTAGGAACACACTTTCTTCACTCTGCTCTAGGAACACACTGTCTTCATTCTGCATTAGGAAAACACTGTCATCCCTCTGCTCTAGGAACACACTATATTCACTCTGCGTTAGGAAAACACTGTCTTCACTCTGCTCTAGGAACACACTGTCTTCACTCTGCGTTAGGAACACACTGTCTTCATTCTGCTATTCGAACACACTGTCTTCACTCTGCTCTAGGAACACACTGTCTTCACTCGGATCTAGGAACACACTGTCTTCACTCTGCTGTAGGAACACACCGTCTTTACTCTGCTTCATCCTAATACACTGCAACTCTGCATTAGGAACACACTTTCATCACTCTGCTCTAGGAACACACTGTCTTCACTCAGCTCTAGGAACACACTGTCTTCACTCTGATCTAGGAACACACAGCCTTCACTCTGCGTTAGGATCACACTGTCTTCACTCTGCTCTAGGAACACACTGTCCTCACTCTGCTCTAGGAACACACTGTCTTCACTCTGCTCTATGAACACACTGTCTTTACTCTGCTCTAGGAACACACTGTCTTCACTCTGCTCTAGGAACACACTGTCTTCACTCTGCTCTAGGAACACACTGTCTTCACACTTCTATAGGAACACACTGTCTTCACTCTGCTCTAGGAACACACTGTCTTCACTCTGCGTTAGGAACACACTGTCTTCACTCTGCTGTAGGAACACACTGTCTTCACTCTGCATTAGGAACACACTGTCTTCACTCTGCTTCATGCACTTACACCGCAACTCTGCATTAGGAACACACTGTCCTCACTCTGCGTTAGAAACACACTGTCTTCACTCTGCATTAGGAACACACTGTCTTCACTCTGTATTAAGAACACACTGTATTCAATCTGCTTTAGGAACACACTGTCTTCACTCTGCTCCATGCACATAAAAGGCAACTCTGCATTAGGAACACACTGTCTTCACTCTGCTCTTGGAACACACAGTCTTCACTCTGCTCTAGGAACACACTGTCTTCACGCTGCGTTAGGAACACACTGTCTTCACTCTGCTCTATACACACTGTCTTCACTCTGCTCCATGCACATACACCGGAACTCTGGGTTAGGAATACGTTGTCTTCACTCTGCATAAGAAACACACTGTCTTCATTCTGCTATACGAAAACACATCTTCACTCTGTGTTAGGAACACATTGTCTTCACTCTTCTCTAGGAACACACTCTCTTCACTCTGCATAAGGAACACACTGTCTTCACTCTGCATTAGGAACACACTGTCGTCACTCTGCTCCAGGAACACACTGTCTGCACTCTGCAATAGGAACACACTGTCTTCACTCTGGTCTAGGAACACACTGCCTTCACTCTGCTCTAGGAACACACTGTCTTCACTCTGCTCCATGCAAATACACCGCAACTCTGCTCTAGGAACACACTGTCTTCACTCTGCATTAGAAACACACTGTCTTCACTCTGCATTAGGAACACACTGTCTTCACTCTGCATTAGGAACACACTTTCTTCACTCTGCTCTAGGAACACACTGTCTTCATTCTGCATTAGGAAAACACTGTCATCCCTCTGCTCTAGGAACACACTATATTCACTCTGCAGTAGGAAAACACTGTCTTCACTCTGCTCTAGGAACACACTGTCTTCACTCTGCGTTAGGAACACACTGTCTTCATTCTATTATTCGAACACACTGTCTTCACTCTGCTCTAGGAACACACTGTCTTCACTCGGATCTAGGAACACACTGTCTTCACTCTGCTGTAGGAACACACCGTCTTTACTCTGCTTCATCCTAATACACTGCAACTCTGCATTAGGAACACACTTTCATCACTCTGCTCTAGGAACACACTGTCTTCACTCAGCTCTAGGAACACACTGTCTTCACTCTGATCTAGGAAAACACAGCCTTCACTCTGCGTTAGGATCACACTGTCTTCACTCTGCTCTAGGAACACACTGTCCTCACTCTGCTCTAGGAACACACTGTCTTCACTCTGCTCTATGAACACACTGTCTTTACTCTGCTCTAGGAACACACTGTCTTCATTCTGCTCTAGGAATACACTGTCTTCACTCTGCTCTAGGAACACACTGTCTTCACTCTTCTATAGGAACACACTGTCTTCACTCTGCTCTAGGAACACACTGTCTTCACTCTGCGTTAGGAACACACTGTCTTCACTCTGCTGTAGGAACACACTGTCTTCACTTGCATTAGGAACACACTGTCTTCACTCTGCTCCATGCACTTACACCGCAACTCTGCATTAGGAACACACTGTCCTCACTCTGCGTTAGAAACACACTGTCTTCACTCTGCATTAGGAACACACAGTCTTCACTCTGTATTAAGAACACACTGTATTCAATCTGCTTTAGGAACACACTGTCTTCACTCTGCTCCATGCACATAAAAGGCAACTCTGCATTAGGAACACACTGTCTTCACTCTGCTCTTGGAACACACAGTCTTCACTCTGCTCTAGGAACACACTGTCTTCACTCTGCGTTAGGAACACACTGTCTTCACTCTGCTCTATACACACTGTCTTCACTCTGCTCCATGCACATACACCGGAACTCTGGGTTAGGAATACGTTGTCTTCACTCTGCATAAGAAACACACTGTCTTCATTCTGCTATAGGAAAACACAGTCTTCATTCTGTGTTAGGAACACATTGTCTTCACTCTTCTCTAGGAACACACTCTATTCACTCTGCATTAGGAACACACTGTCTTCACTCTGCATTAGTAACACACTGTCGTCACTCTGCTCCAGGAACACACTGTCTGCACTCTGCAATAGGAACACACTGTCTTCACTCTGCTCTAGGAACATACCATCTTCACTCTGCTCCATTCAAATACACCGCAACTCTGCGTTAGGAACACACTGTCTTCACTCTCCTCTAGGAACACACTGTCTTCACTCTTTGTTAGGAACTCACTGTCTTTCCTCTGCTCTAGGAACATACCATCTTCACTCTGCTCCATTCAAATACACCGCAACTCTGCGATAGGAACACACTGTCTTCACTCTGCTCTAGGAACACACTGGCTTCACTCAGCATTAGGAACACACTGTCCTCACTCTGCTCCATGCACATACAGCGCAACTCTGCGTTAGGTTCACACTGTCTTCACTCTGCGTTAGGGACACACTGTCTTCACTCTGCTCTAGGAACACACAGCCTTCACTCTGCGTTAGGAACACACTGTCTTCACTATGCTCTAGGAACACACTGTCCTCACTCTGCTCTAGGAACACACTGTCTTCACTCTGCTCTAAGAACACACTGTCTTTACTCTGCTCTTGGAACACACTGACTTCACTCTGCGTTAGGAACATACTCTCTTCACTCTGCTCTAGTAACACACTGTCTTCACTCTGCTCTAGGAACACACTGTCTTCACTCTGCATTAGGAACACACTGTCTTCACTCTGCTCTAGGAACACACTGTCTTCACTCTGCGTTAGGGACACACTGTCTTCACTCTGCTCTAGGAACACACTGTCCTCACTCTGCTCTAGGAACACACTGTCTTCACTCTGCTCTAAGAACACACTGTCTTTACTCTGCTCTTGGAACACACTGACTTCACTCTGCGTTAGGAACATACTCTCTTCACTCTGCTCTAGTAACACACTGTCTTCACTCTGCTCTAGGAACATACTGTCTTCACTCTGCATTAGGAACACACTGTCTTCACTCTGCTCTAGGAACACACTGTCTTCACTCTGCTTACGAACACACTGTCTTCACTCTGCTCTAGGAACACACTGTCTTCACTCTGCTCTAGGAACACACTGTCTTCACTCTGCTCTAGGAAAACACTGTCTTCACTCTACTCTAGGAACACACTGTCTTCACTCTGCTCTAGGAACACACTGTCTTCACTCTGCGTTAGGAACACACTGTCTTCACTCTGCTGTAGGAACACGCTGTATTCACTCTGCATTAGGAACACACTGTCTTCACTCTACTCTAGGAACACACTGTCTTCACTCTGCATTAGGAAAACTTTGTCTTCACTCTGCTCTAGCAACACACTGTCTTCACTCTGTATTAAGAACACACTGTCTTCACTCTACGTTAGGAACACACTCTCTTCACTCTGTATTTGGAAAACACTGTCTTCACTCTCCTCTAGGAACACACTGTCTTCACTCTGCATTAGGAACACACTGTCTTCACTCTGCTCTAGGAACACACTGTCTTCACTCTGCATTAGGAACACACTGTGTTCACTCTGCTCTAGGAACACTCTGTCTGCACTCTGCAATAGGAACACACTGTCCTCACTCTGCTCTAGGAACACACTGTCTTCACTCTGTGTTAGGAACACACTGTCTTCACTCTGCTCTAGGAACACACTGTCTTCACTCTGGTCTAGGAACACACTGTCTCCACTCTGCTCTAGGAACACACTGTCCTCACTCTGCATTAGGAACACACTGTCTTCACTCTGCTCTAGGAACACACTGTCTTCACTCTGCATTAGAAACACACTGTCTTCACTCTGCATTACGAACACACTGTCTTCACTCTGCATTAGGAACACACTGTCTTCACTCTGCATTAGGAACACACTGTCTTCAATCTGTGTTAGGAACACACTGTCTTCACTCTGCTCCATGCACATACTCTGCAACTCTGCATTAGGAACATACAGTTTTCACTCTGCATTAGGAACACACTGTCTTCACTCTGTTCTAGGCACACACTGTCTTCAATCTGCATTAGGAACACACTGTCTTCACTCTGCATTAGGAACACACTGTCTTCTCTCTGCTTAGGAACCCACTGTCTTCACTCTGCGTTAGGAACACACTGTCTTCACTCTGCTCTAGGAACACACTGTCTTCACTCTGCTCTAGGAACACACTGTCTTCACCCTGCGTTAGGAACACACTGTCTTCATTCTGCTCTACGAACACACTGTCTTCACTCTGCTCTAGGAACACACTGTTTTCACTCTGTTCTAGGAAAACACTGTCGTCAGTGTGCATTAGGAACACACTGTCTTCACTCTCCTCTATGAACACACTGTCTTCACTCGGTTCTAGGAACAAACTGTCTTCACTCTGCTCTAGGAACACACCGTCTTCACTCTGCTTCATGCAAATACACCGCAACTCTGCATTAGGAACACACTTTCTTCACTCTCCTATAGGAACACACTGTCTGCACTCTGCAATAGGAACACACTGTCCTCACTCTGCTCTAGGAACACACTGTCTTCACTCTGCTCTAGGAACACACTGTCTTCACTCTGCTCTAGGAACACACTACTGTCTTCCCTCTGGTCTAGGAACACGCTATCTTCACTCTGCTCTAGGAACACACTGTCTTCACTCTGTTCTATGAACACACTGTCTTCAGTCTGCATTAGTAACATACTCTCTTCACTCTGCTCTAGGAACACACTGTCATCATTCGGCTCTAGGAACACACTGTCTTCACTCTGCTATAGGAACACACCGTCTTCACTCTGCTTCATGCAAATACACCGCAACTCTGCATTAGGAACACACTTTCTTCACTCTCCTCTAGGAACACACTGTCTTCACTCTGCGTTAAGAACACACTGTCTTCACTCTGCTCTAGGAACACACTGTCTTCACTCTGCGTTAGGAACACATTGTCTTCACTCTGCTCTAGGAACACACTGTCCTCACTCTGCTCTAGGAACACACTGTCTTTATTCTGCTCTAGGAACACACTGTCTTTACTCTGCTCTAGGAACACACTGTCTTCACTCTGCGTTAGGAACACACTCTCTTCACTCTGCTCTAGTAACACACTGTCT
This sequence comes from Microtus pennsylvanicus, assembly GCF_037038515.1. Lineage (NCBI taxonomy): Eukaryota > Metazoa > Chordata > Mammalia > Rodentia > Cricetidae > Microtus > Microtus pennsylvanicus. Next base: position 112,379,661 of record NC_134587.1, on the reverse strand, counting down.
TCACTCTGCTCTAGGAACACACTGTCTTCACTCTGCGTTAGGAACACACTGTATTCACTCTGCTCTAGGAACACACTGTCTTCACTCTGCTTAGGAACTCACTGTCTTCACTCTGCTCTAGGAACACACTGTCTTCACTCTGCTCTAGGAACACACTGTCTTCACTCTGCTCTAGGAACACACTGTCTTCACTCTGCGTTAGAGACACACTGTCTTCACTCTGCTCTAGGAACAAACTGTGTTCACTCTGCGTTAGGAACCCACTGTCTTCACTCTGCTCTAAGAACACACTGTCTTCACTCTGCTCTAGGAACACACCATCTTCACTCTGCTCCATTCAAATACACCGCAACTCTGCGTTAGGAACACACTGTCTTCACTCTCCTCTAGGAACACACTGTCTTCACTCTGTGTTAGGAACACACTGTCTTCACTCTGCTCTAGGAAGACACTGCCTTCACTCTGCGTTAGGAACACACTGTCTTCACTCTGCTCTAGGAACACACTGTCTTCACTCTGCTCTAGGAACACACTGTCTCCACTCTGCTCTAGGAACACACTGTCTTCACTCTGCTCTAGGAACACACTCTCTTCACTCTGATCTAGTAACACACTGTCTTCACTCTGCTCTAGGAACACACTCTCTTTACTCTGCGTCAGGAACACACTGTCTTCACGCTGCTCTAGGAACACACTGTCTTCACTCTGCTTAGGAACACACTGTCTTCACTCTGCGCTAGGAACACACTGTCTTCACTCTGCTCTAGAAACACACTGTCTTCACTCTACATTAGGAACACACTGTCTTCACTCTGCTCTCGGAACACCCTGTCTTCTCTCTGCTTTAGGAACGCACCGTCTTCACTCTGCTTTAGGAACACACTGTCTTCACTCTGCAGTAGGAACACACTGTCTTCACTCTGCTTTAGGAACACACTTTCTTCACTCTGCTCTAGTAACACACTGTCTTCACTCTGCTCTAGGAACACAATGTCTTCACTCAGCATTACGAACACACTGTCTTCACTCTGCTCCATGCACATACACCGCAACTCTGCGTTAGGAACACACTGTCTTCACTCTGCGTTCGGAACACACTGTCTTCACTCTGCGTTCGGAACACACTGTCTTCACTCTGCTTTAGGAACACACTTTCTTTCTTCACTCTGCTTTAGGAACACACTTTCTTTCTTCACTCTGCTTTAGGAACACTCTTTCTTCACTCTGCTTTAGGAACACACTTTCTTTCTTCACTCTGCTTTAGGAACACTCTTTCTTCACTCTGCTTTAGGAACACTGTTTCTTCGCTCTGTTTTAAGAACACACTTTCTTTCTTCACTCTGCTTTAGGAACACTCTTCACTATGCTTTAGGAACACACTTTCTTTCTTCACTCTGTCAGGAACACACTTACTTACTTCACTATACTTTAGGAACACACTTTCTTCTCCTTGTGGTACGTAGTGCTTATTCTCATTACATTTCACTTGTTTTGACATAAAAAGATTTTATGTTTCTCTCTATATCTTCAGCAGTCAGCACAAAGCTCAGAAATCAGTTGGTGCTCAATAAGAGCTTATCGGTAAAATGAAAAAAGGATTTTTTTTTCTGAAAGAAGAGAGAGAATGAGTGAATTGAAATGTCAGAAATTCAACCAGCTGCCTCAGTGTCGCTCCTGGGGTGAGCTTCTGTAGTCATAATGTTATATTTTGCTCTGACTTTTGGGAAATATACTGAGTACCATTTATTAGGGAGGCTGGGTGGAAAGTGGGAAGACACACAAATGATCAATTTTAGACTGTGGTTTCCACTCCCACAACTCTTCAGGCTGTGAGGATGAAACGAGTTTGATTGATCGCCAAGTGTGAACAGGTGTGAGCAGCCTAGGATTGTTTTCTTTAAAGATAGAGCATTTCACGGATTTGCCCGCCATCCTTGTACAGAAGCTATGGTATAAAACTCAGTGGTGCATCTTGTTTTAAAACCATCGCACAAAAATCTTGAATAGAATATAATTTAGCACATTAGCTGTTGAGGCAAGTGTATTCTGGGATATTTGAAGAACGAAAGACAAAGGAATGAGCAGACATGGTCCATTTAGTGTCTTTAGTAAGACTTGTGAGAAGGCTGTCCTGACTGCCATCGTCAGACAAGCAGGGCACGTGACTGGCACCACACACAGATGCCTCTGAGAGACAGCTCTTTCATCCGTAGACTGTGGAATCTGGTGGGGTGTGCAGGCAATGAGTTGTGGCGTTCTGATTTTGCCACAATTAGCAAAGCAGTTCATCAGTACAAGATTTCCCCAGGGTTGGCATTCTGTTAATGTGGAGGATGACCGAATTAAAGATTTTTATGTCTCCTGAAACAGATGGTTATAATTTAAACTTCACGAAATACCGGGGGTGGTGGCAAGAAATGCAATCGAAAAACCTGAAAATCCCAGTTTCGTGTTTTCCAGGCCAAAGCCTGCAGAATGGATGTATAAATAGTTCTGAGACTCTCATCTATTTTCCTTCCTTCCTGGAGATAATTTGTGCAGTGTCTGTCTGAACACATCTGAGGGTTAGCCAGATGGCATTTCCAGAATCACTTTTTCTAGAAGCAAGATCCAATGGAATGACCTCGGGCTGGTGGAGGGAAAGCAGTATAAAAGCTATGGAATGAAGAGAAAAAAAGAGGACAGAGAAGGTTGCAGGAAACATATTTCATTTTAAAAGCAATAGTTGAGAGCAAGACTAGAAAAACCTTGCGTATATTGAATCTGCCACAGCTCTCATACAGCGTTGCCCTGAGCCTGTCTTAAACACAGTCGGTGTACCTTAGCTGTGCTATGTGTGCTGTTCGATGGCCTAGAAACATTTTATAGCAAGAACTATCAACTGCAAGATATTCCTAATTTGAAGTTGAATAGATTGCAAAGCAGCTGGGCTTCAGGCAGGTGCAGGCCCAGTTCTTGCTGGCAACAGACCCTGGAGTGTCTCCCTTGAGGTGTTGCTTTCACAGAAATGCACAGTGCAAGAGTCACAGGCAGGGCCATGACAGCGGCACCAAGCTTGCAGGGAAGGTTTAGGAAGCCGGACAGGGTGCTATGGTGACGTCCCTGTAAGGCAGCCACTAAGAAGGTGATGCATGATGTAGTCCTGCCAGTGCCGCTAAAGCTGCAGTGAGGGCCCCAGGAAGACAGGAATTCCAGCAACAGGTGAATTGTCCAGGGGAACCTTTAAGCAGAATGCAACATGAGCCTGAGAGAGGAGCCGTGTGGAATAAGGATGTTCAGCCTGAGCCTTTCTCATCAGGCATCTGGGAAGTCTGTGAACCCCAGTCCCACATCCATCATCACCTTTAATCAGGAATGCATATCTGACTTTTTGTCTATCAAGAGCTGGACTTTTTTTTCTTTCTTTCTTTCTTTTTTTATGTTTTTTTTAAATAGGGTCTCATCCTGCAGCCCTAACCATAAGATTAAATGTAACCCTAAACCTAACCATGAATCTAACCCTAACCCTAAACCTAACCCTAACCCCTAACCCAAACCCAACCCTAACCCTAACCCTAGCTTAACTATAACCCTAACACTAACCCTACCCCTAAACCTAAGCTTAAATATAACCCTAATCCTAAATCTAACACTAACAGTAACCATTAACCTTACCCTAAGCCCTAACCCTAACCCAACCCTAACACTAACCCTAACCCTAACCCTAACGCTAACCCTAACCCTAACCCTAACCCCTGACCATAAGCCAATGATAACCCTAACCTTAATCCTAAATCTAACCCTACCCCTAAGACTAAACCTAACCCTAATCCTACCCCTAACCCTAACACTTCCCCTAACCTTAAGCTTAAATATAACCTTAACCCTAAACCTAACCCTAACACTAACCCTAAACCTACCCCTAAACTTAAGCTTAAATGTAACCCTAACCTTTACCCTAACCCTAACCCTAACTCTAACCCTAACTCTAATCTTAACCCCTAACCCTAACACAACCCTAACCCTAAACCTAAGATTAAATGTAACCCTAACCCTAACCCTAACTCTACCCCTAACCCTAAGCTTAAAAGTAACCCTAAACCTAAACCTAACCCTAACCCTAACACTAACCCTAACCCTAAGCCTAACACTAACCCTAACCCTAACACTACCTCTAACCCAAACCCTACCCCTAACCCTAACTTTAACCTTAAACCTAACCCCAAACCGTAACCCAACCTTTCTCTATCCCTAACCCTAACACTACCCCTAACCCTAAAACTAACTCTAAACCTATCCCTAACCCCAAACACTAACCCACACTAACCCTAACCCTAACACTAAACATAACCCTACCCTTAAGACTAAACCTAACCCCTAACCCTAACCCAACCCTAACCCTAAAACTAACAATACCCCTACACCTAACCATAAGCTTAAATGTAATCCTAACCCTAACCTTAACCCCTGCTTAAATGAAACAATTACACTAACCCTAACCCTAACTCAAACCATAACCCTAACCCTAACCCTAACCCTAACTCTAAAACTCAGCTTCAATGTAAACCTCATCCTATCAGTAACCCCTAACCCTAACCCAACCCTAACCCTACTCTAACCCTAACACTAACCCTAAACCCTAACAGTAACCAAACCCTAACACTAACCCTAACATTAACACTAACACTAACCCTAAAACTAACCATACCCTTAAGACTAAACCTAACCCTAACCCTAACCCCTAACCCTAACCCAACCCTAAACATAAAATTAACCCTAACCCTACCCCTAACACTAAGCTTACATGTAACCCTAACCCTAACCTTAACCTCAAACTTAAATGTAACCCTTACCCTAACCCTAACCCTAACTCAAAACCTAACCCTAACCCTAACCCTAAAACTCAGCTTTAATGTAACACTCATCCTAACCCTAACCCCTAACCGTAACCCAACCCTATACCTAACCCTAAACCTAACCCTACCCCTAATCCTATCATTAACACCTAACCCTAACCCAACCCTAACCTTCACTCTATTCCTAATCCTAACCCTAACCCTAATCCTCAGCTTAAATATATCCCTAACACTAACCCTAAACCTAACCCCTAACCCTAAACCCTAACCCTAACCCAACCCTAACCCTAACCATGAGCTTAAATGTAACCTTAACCCTAACCCTAACCCTACAGCTAACCATAAGAATAAATGTAACCCTAACCCTAACCCTAACTCCAAACCTAACCCTAACCCTTATTCTAACCCTAACCCTACTACTAACCCTAAGCTAAAATGTAACCCTAACCCTAACCCTAAACCTAAATCTAACCCTAACCGTAACCCTAACCCAACCCTCACCTTAAACCTAAACCTAACCCTAACACTAAACCTACCCCTACCCCTAAGACTAAACCTAACCTTAACCCCTAACCCTAACCCAACCATAACAATATCTCTAACCCTATCCCTAAACCAAACCCTAACCCTTACCCTAACCGTAAGCTTAAATGTAACCCTAACGCTAACCCTAAGGTTAACCCTAACCCTAACCCCTAACCCAACCCTACCCTAACACTAAGCTTAAATGTAACCCTAACCATAACACTAACCCTAACCCTACCACTAACCCTAAACTTAAATGTAACCCTAAGCCTAACCCTAGCACTAACTCTAACCATAACACTATCCCTACCCAATCCTAACCCTCACTCTAACCCTAATCCTAAACCTAACCCTAAACCAAACCCTAACCCTTATCCTAATCATAAGCTTAAATGTAACCCTAACCCTAACACCAACCCTAACCGAAAGCCCTAAACATAACCCAACCCTATCCCTAACCCTAAGCTTAAATGTACCCCTAACCCTAATGCTAACGCTAACCCTAATCCCTAACACTAAGCCAAACCTAACCCTAACCCCTAACAATAACCCTAACCCTAACCCTAACCCTAACCCTAACCCTAATCTTAACCCTACACCTAACCCTAAGCTTAAATGTTACCCGAACCCTATCCTAACCCTACCCTAACCCAAACTCTAACCCTAACCCCTAACACTAACCCAACCCTGACGCTAACCCTAACCCTAACACTAACACTAACCCTAACCCTAAACCTAACCCTACACTTAAGACTAAACCAAACCCTAACCCTAACCCCTAACCCTACCCTATCCATAACCCTAACCCTAACCCTAACCCTAACCCTAGCCCAACCCAAACACTAACCCTAACCATAACGCTAAACCTAACCCTAACCCCTAACCCTAAACCAATGATAACCCTATCCCTAACCCTAAACCTAACCCTACCCCTAAGACTAAACCTAACCCTAACACTACCACTAACCCTAACCTTTCCCCCAACCCTAAGCTTAAATATAACCCTAACCCTAACTCTAACACTAACAGTAAACCTACCCCTAACCCTAAGATTAAATGTAACCCTAACCCTAACCCTAACGCTAACCCTAACCCTAATCCTAAACCTACCACTAACCCTAAGCTTAAATGTAACCCTAACCCTAACCCTAACCCTACCCTAACCCTAAACCTAACCATAACTCTAACCCTAATACTAAACCTAACCCTAACCCTAACTCTATCCATAACCCTAACCCTAACCCTAACCCTACCATTAACTGTAACCCTAATCCTAGCCCTAAACCCAAACCTACCACTAAGACTAAAACTAACACTAACCCCTTACCCTAACCCAACCCTAAACCTATCTCTAACCCTAACTCTAACACTAACACTAACCCTAACCCTACCGCTAAACCTAAGCTTAAATGTAACAATAACACTAACCCTAACCCTAAACCTAACACTAAACCTAAGGTTAAATGTAACCCTAACCCTAACCCTAAACCTGACCCAACCCTAACCCTAACCCTAATCATAAATGTAACATTAACCCTACCGTAACTCTACCCCTAGCCCTAAGCTTAAATGTAACGCTAACCCTAACTCTAACAGTAACCCTAACCCCAACCTTCAGCCAACCATAACCCTAAACCTAAACCTAAACCTAAACCTAACCCTACCCCTAAGACTAAACCTAACCCAAACCCTAACTCCTAGCCCTAACCCTAACCCTAACACTAAACCTAACCCTATCCCTAACCCTAAGCTTAAATGTAACCCTAACCCTAACCCTACGCTAACCCTAACCCTAACCCTATGCTTAAATGTAACCCTAACCCTAACCCTAACCACTAACCCTAAGGCAAACCTAACACTCACTCTAACCCTAATCCTAACCGTAATCCTAACCTCAACCCTAAACCTAACTCCTAACCCTATCCCAACCGTAACCCTAAACCTAACGCTACCACAAACCCTAAGCTTAAATGTAACCCTAACCCTAACCAAAACCCTAAGGCTAATATTAACCCCTAACTCTAAGCCAACCCTAACCCTAACACTAACCCTAACCCTAAACCTAATCCTAAACCTAAGCCTACCCCTGAGACAGAACCTAACCCTAACCCTAACCCAACCCAAACCATATATCTAACCTTAACCCTAACCCTAACCCTAAAGCTACACCTAACCTTAAACTTATATGAACCCTAACACAAACCCTACCCCTAACCCTAAGCTTAAATGTAACCCTAACCCTTACCCTTACCCTAACACAAACTCTAACCCTAATCCTAAGATTAAAAGTAACCCTAAGGCTAACCCTAAATCTAAACCTAACCCTCACCTGAACCCTAACCCTAACCCCTAACCCTAACCCACCCTAACCGTAACCCTACCCCTAACCCTAAGATTAAAAGTACCCTAACGCTAACCCTAAATCTAAACCTAACACTCACCTGAAACCTAACCCCTAACCCTAACCCAACATTAACCCTAAACCTAAGCTTAAATATAACCCTAACCCTAACCCTAACCCTACCTCTAACCCTAAGCATAATTGTAACCCTAACCCTAACCGTAAACCTAAATCTAACCCTAACCGTAACCCCTAACCCTAACCCGACCATAACCCTATATCTAACACTAACCATAACCCTACCCCTAACCCTAAGATTAAATGTAACGCTAACCCTAACCGTAAACCTAAACCTAAGCTTAAATGTAACCCTAACCCTTACCCAACACTAACTCTAACACTAACCCTAACCCTAACACTAACCCCTAAACTAACCCAACCCTAACCCTAACCCTAAGGTTAAATGTAACCATAACCCTAAGCCTAACCTTACCCCTAACCATAAGATTAAATGTAACCCTGACCCTAACCCTAACCCTAACCCTAACCCTAACACTACCACAACCCCTAAGCTTAAATGTAACCCTAAGCCTAACCCTAACCCTAAATATAACGCTAACACTAACCCTAACCCCTAATCCTAACCCAACCCAAACCCCAACCCCAACCCTAAACCTAACCCTAACCCTAACCCTACACCTAAGACTAAATCTAACCCTGTTCCCTAACCCTAACCCTACCCTAACCCTATTTCTAACCCTAATCGTAACCCTAACCCTAACCCTAACCCTAAACCTAACCCTAACCTTTACCCTAAACCTAAGCTTAAATATAAACCTAAACCTAAACCTAACCCAAACACCTAACCCTAACCCAAGCCTAACCCTAAACCTAAGCTTAAATATAACCCTAACCCTAACCCTACGCCAAACCCTAAACTTAACCCTAACCCTACCCCTAACCCTTACCCTAACAATCAAACTAACCCTAACGCATAACCATAAACCAACCCTAACCCTAACTCTAAACCTAACCCTAAACCTAACTCTACCCCTAACCCTAAGCTTAAATGTAACTCTAACATTAAACTTAACCCTAACCCTACCCCTAACCCTAAGCTTAAATGTAACCCGAACCCTCACCCTAAACATAACTCTAACCGTAAGCCTAACCCTAAACCCTAACCCTAACCCAACCCTAACCCTAACCCTAACCCTAAGCTTAAATGTAACCCTAACCCTAGCCATAAACCTACCTATAACCCTTAGCTTAAATGTAACCCTAATCGTAACTCTAACCCTAACCCTAACCCTAACCCTAACCCTAATCCTAACCTTAACCCCTAACCCTAAGCAAACCCTAACCCTAAGCCTAGCCCTAACCCTAAACCTAACCCTACGCCTAAGACTAAACCTAACCCTAACCCTAACCCTAAGCTTAAATGTAACCCTAACCGTAACTCTACCCTAACCCTAACCCTAATCCTAACCCTAACACTAACACTAACCCCTAACACTAACCCTAACCCTAACCCTAAACCTAACACTACCCCTAAGACTAAACCTAACCCTAACCCCTAACCCAAACCCAATCCTAAACCTATCTCTTACCCTAAATCTAACACTAACACGAACCCTACCACTAATGCTAAGATTAAATGTAACCCTAACCCTAACCCAAATTCTAAACCTAACCCTAAACCTAACCCTACCCCTAAGACTAAACCTAACCCTAACCCGTAAACCTAACCCAACCCAAACCATAACGCTACCCATAACCCTAAGCTTAAATGCAACCCTAACCCTAACCCTAGACCTAACTCTAATCCTAACCCTAACCCTAACACAAGCCCCTAAACCCAACCCTAACCCTAAACATAACCCTACCCCTAAGACTAAACCTAACACTATCACCTAACCCTAACCCAACCCAAACCCTATATCTAACCCTAACCCTAACGCTACCCCTAACCCTGAGCTTAAATGTAACACCAACCCTAACCCTAACCCTACGCCTAAACCTAAGCTTAAATGTAACCCTAACCCTTACCCTAACCCTAACTCTAACCGTAACCCTAACCCTAACCGCTAACCCTAACCCAGACCTAACCCGAACCCTGAGCTTAAATGTAACCCTAACCCTAACCCTAAACCTACCGCTAACCCTAAGATTAAATGTAACCCTAAACCTAACCCTAACCCTAAACCTAAATCTAACCCTAACCGTAACTCCTAAACCTAACCCAACCCTAACCCTATATCTAACCCTAACCCTAACCCTACCCTAAGATTAAATGTAACCCTAACCCTAAAACTAAACCTAAGCTTAAATGTAACCCTAACCCTTACCCAACACTAACTCTAACACTAACCCTAACCCTAACACTAACCCCTAAACCTAACCCAACCCTAACCCTAACCCTAAGCTTAAATGTAACCCTAACATTAAACCTAACGCTAACCCTACCCCTACCCCTAAGCTTAAATGTAACCCTAACCCTTACCATAAACCTAACTCTAACCGTAACCCTAACACTAACCCCTAACCCAAACCCAGCCCTAACCCTAACCCTAAGCTTAAATGTAACCCTAACCCTAAACATAAACCTACCTATAACCCTTAGCTTAAATGTAACCCTAACCCTAACTCTAACCCTAACCCTAACCCTAATCTTAACCCCTAACCCTAAGCAAACCCTAACCCTAAGCCTAGCCCTAACCCTAAACTTAACCCTACCCCTAAGAATAAACCTAACCCTAACGCTAACCCTAAGATTAATGTAACCCTAAACCTAACCCTAGACCTAACTCTAATACTAACCCTAACCCTAAGACTAACCCCCAACCCTAACTGTAACCCTAACCCTAAACCTAACGCTACCCCTAAGACTAAACCTAACCCTAACCCCTAACCCAAATTCAACCCTGAACCTATCTCTTACCCTAACTCTAACACGAACCCTACCCCTAACGCTAAGATTAAATGTAACCCTAACCCTAACCCTAACTCTAAACCTAACCCAAAACCTACCCCTACCCCTAAGACTAAACCTAACCCTAACCCCTAACCCTAACCCAACCCAAACCCTATATCTAACCCTAACCCTAAGCCTAACGCTACCCCTAACCCTAAGCATAAATGTAACCCTAACCCTAACCCTAGACCTAACTCTAATCCTAACCCTAACCCTAACCCCTAACCCTAACACTAACCCTAAACCTAAGCCTACCCCTTAGACTAAACCTAACCCAAACCCCTAACCCTAACCCAACACAAACCCTATATCTAACCCTAACCCTAACCCTAACGCTACCCCTAACCCTAAGCTTAAATGTAACACCAACACTAACCCTAACCCAACGCCTAACCCTAAGCTTTAATGTAACTCTAACCCTTACCCTAACACTAACTATAATGGTAACCCTAACCCTAAACCCTAACCCAAACCTAACCCTGAGCTTAAATGTAACCCTAACCCTAAACCTAACCCTAACCCTACCGCTAACCCTACGATTAAATGTAACCATAATCCTAACCCTAAATCCAACCCTAACCCTAACCCTTATTCTAAACCTAACCCTAAAACTAACCCTATGCTAAAATGTAACCCTAACCCTAAACCTAAATCTAACCTTAACCATAACTCCTAAAGCTAACACAACCCTAACCCTATATCTAACCCTAACCCTACCCCTAATCCTAAGATTAAATGTAACCCAAACCCTAACCCTAAACCCAAGCTTAAATGTAACACTAACACTTACCCTGACCCTAACCCTAACCCCAAACCCTAACCCAACCCTAACCCTAACCCTAAGCTTAAAAGTAACCCTAACCCTAAACTTACCCCTAACCCTAAGATTAAATGTAACACTGACCCTAACCCTAACACTAACCCTTACCCTACCACAACCCCTAAGCTTAAATGTAACCCTAACCCTAACCCTAAATATAACGCTAACACTAACCCTAACCCCTAACCCTAACCCAACCCCAACCCCAACCCTAACCCTAACCTAACCCTACACCTAAGACTAAATCTAACCCTGTTCCCCAACCCTAAGCCAACACTAACCCTATTTCTAACCCTAATCGTAACCCTAACGCTAACCCTAAACCTAACCCTAACCATTACCGTAACCCTAAGCTTAAATGTAACCCTAACCCTAACCGTACCCACTAAACCTAACCCAAGCCTAACCCTAAACCTACCCCTACGCCTAACCCTAAACTTAACCATAACCCTACCCCTAAACCTTACCCTAACCCTAAAACTAACCCTAACCCATAACCATAACCCAACCCTAACCCTAACTCTAACCCTAAACCTAAGCCTAAAACTAAACCTAACACTAACCATAACCCTAAAGCTAACCCTAACCCTAACCCTACTCCTAACCCAACCCCTAACCCAAACATTAAATTTAAACCTAAGCGCTAACCAAACACAGCCCTAACCCTAACCCTAAACCTAACCCTAACCCTACCCCTAACCCTAAGCTTAAAAGTAACCCTAAACCTAAACTTAACTCTAACCCTAACACTAACTCTAACCCTAAGCCTAACGCTAAACCTAACCCTAACACTACCTCTAACCCAAACCCTACCCCTAACCCTAACTTTAACCTTAAACCTAACCCCTAACCCTAACCCAACCTTTCTCTATCCTAACCCTAACACTACCCCTAACCCTAAAACTAACTCTAACCCTATCCCTAACCCCAAACACTAACCCAACCCTAACCCTAACCCTAACACTAAACATAACCCTACCCTTAAGACTAAACCTAACCCCTAACCCTACCCAACCCAAACCCTAAACCTAACAATACCCCTACCCCTAACCATAAGCTTAAACCTTAACCCCAGCTTAAATGTAACACTTACCATAACCCTAACCCTAACTCAAACCCTAACCCTAACCCTAACCCGAACTCTAAAACTCAGCTTTAATGTAACCCTCATCCTAACAGTAACCCCTAACCCTAACCCAACCCTAACCCTACTCTAACCCTAACTCTTAGCCTAAACCTAACCCCTAACCCTAAACCAACCCTAACCTTCACTCTAACCCTAATTTTAACCCTAAACCTAATCCTACTCCTAAACATATCCCTACCTCTAACCCTAAAATTAACCTTAACCCTAACCCCTAACACTAACCCAACCCTATCCCTAACCCTAAACCTAACCCTACCCCTAAACCTAACCCTAACACTAACCATAAGCTTAAATGTAACCCTAACCCTAAACCTAACCCTACCCCTACACCTAAGGTTATATATAACCCTAACCCTAAACCGAACTCTAACTCTAACCCTAAACCTAATCCCAAACACTAACCCAAACCTAACCCTAACCCTAAACCTAACACTAACCCCTAAACATAACATGAACCCTAACCCTAACCCTAATCTTAACCCTACCCCTAACCCTAAGCTTAAATGTTACCCTAACCCTAATCCTAACCCTACCCTAACCCTAACCCTAACCCTAAACCCTAACAGTAACTCAACACTAATTCTAATACTAACCCTAACCCTAAACCTAACCATACCCTTAAGACTAAACCTAACTCTAACCCGAAACCCTAACACTAACCCAACCCTAACCATAAACCTAACCCTAACCCTACCCCTAACACTAAGCTTACATGTAACCCTAACCCTAACCTTAACCTCAAACTTAAATGTAACCCTTACCCTAACCCTAAACCTAACTCAAAACCTAACCCTAACCCTAACCCTAAAACTCAGATTTAATGTAACACTCATCCTAACCCTAACCCCTAACCATAACCCAACCCTATACCGAACCCTAAACCTAACCCTACCCCTAATCCTATCATTAACACCTAACCCTAACCCAACCCTAACCTTCACTCTAATCCTAATCCTAACCCTAACCCTAATCCTCAGCTTAAATATATCCCTAACACTAACCCTAAACCTAACCCCTAACCCTAACCCAACCCTAACCCTAACCATGAGCTTAAATGTAACCTTAACCCTAACCCTAACCCTACAGCTAACCATAAGAATAAATGTAACCCTAACCCTAACCCTAACTCCAAACCTAACCCTAACCCTTATTCTAACCCTAACCCTACTACTAACCCTAAGCTAAAATGTAACCCTAACCCTAACCCTAAACCTAAATATAACCCTAACCGTAACCATAACCCAACCCTAACCCTAAACCTAAACCTAACCCTAACCCTAAACCTAAACCTAACCCTACACCTAAGACTAAACCTAACCTTAACCCCTAACCCTAACCCAACCATAACAATATCTCTAACCCTATCCCTAACCCTAACACTAACCCTTACCCTAACCGTAAGCTTAAATGTAACCCTAACGCTAACCCTAAGGTTAACCCTAACCCTAACCCCTAACCCAACCCTACCCTAACACTAAGCTTAAATGTAACCCTAACCATAACACTAACCCTAACCCTACCACTAACCCTAAACTTAAATGTAACCCTAACCCTAGCGCTAAATCTAACCATAACACTATCCCAACCCAATCCTAACCATCACTCTAGCACTAATCCTAACCCCAACCCTTAACCTAACCCTAACCCTTACCCTAACCATAAGCTTAAATGTAACCCTAACCCTAACACCAACCCTAACCCTAAGCCCTAAACATAACTCAACCCTATCCCTAACCCTAAGCTTAAATGTACCCCTAACCCTAATGCTAACCCTAACCCTAATCCCTAACACTAACCCAAACCTAACCCTAACCCCTAACCATAACCCTAACCCTAACCCTAATCTTAACCCTACCCCTAACCCTAAGCTTAAATGTTACCCGAACCCTAATCCTAACCCCACCCTAACCCTAACTCTAAACCTAACCCTAACCCTAACCCCTAACACTAACACAACCCTGACGCTAACCCTAACACTAACACTAACCCTAACCCTAAACCTAACCCTACACTTAAGACTAAACCAAACCCTAACCCTAACCCCTAACCCTAACCCTACCCTATCCATAACCCTAACCCTAACCCTAACCCTAACCCAACCCTAACCCTAACCCTAAGCTTAAATGTAACCCTAACCCTACCCCTAACCCTAAGCTTAAATGTAACCCTAACCCTAACACAAATCTAACCCTCAATCTAACCCTAATCCTAACCATAACCCAAACCCTATCCGTAAACCTACCCCTAACCCTCAGTTTAAATGTAACCCTAAACCTAACCCTAACCCTAAAACTGACCCAATAGTAGCCCTACCTCTAACCCTAACCCTACTTCTAAACCTAACTTTAACCTTAAACCTAACCCCTAACACAAACCCAACCCTAACCCTAACACTACCCCTAATCCTAACACTAACCCTAACACTAAACCTAACCCTACCCTTAAGACTAACCCTAACCCTAACCCCTAACTCTAACCCAACACTAACCGTAAACCTAACCCTAACCCTACTCCTAACCCTAAGCTTAAATGTAACCCTAACCCTAACAGTAACCCCAAGCTTAAATGTAACCCTTACTCTAACCCTAACCCTAACTCAAACCCTAACCCTAACACAAACCCTAACCCAACCCTACCCCTAACACTAACCCTAAACCTAAGCCTAATGCTAACGCTAACCCTAAACCTACCTCTAACCCTAACCCTACCCCTAAGCCTAACTTTAACCTTAAACCTAACACCTAACCCTAACACGACCCCTAACCCTAACCCTAACCGCTAATTCTAACCTTAAACCTAAACTTAACCCTACCCCTAACCTTAAGCTTAAATGTAACCCTAACCCTAACCCTAACGCTAACCCTAACCCTAATCCTAAACCTACCACTAACCCTAAGCTTAAATGTAACCCTAACCCTATCCCGAACCCTACCCTAACCCTAACCCTAACCGTAAACCTAACCATACTCTAACCCTAACCCTAAACCTAACCCTAACCCTAACTCTATCCATAACCCTAACCCTAACCCTACCACTAACTGCCTAACCCTAGCCCTAAACCCAAACCTACCACTAAGACTAAAACTAACACTAACCCCTTACCCTAACCCAACCCTAAACCTATCTCTAACCCTAACTCTAACACTAACACTAACCCTAACCCTACCACTAAACCTAAGCTTAAATGTAACAATAACACTAACCCTAAACCTAAACCTAACACTAAACCTAAGGTTAAATGTAACCCTAACCCTAACCCTAAACCTGACCCAACCCTAACCCTAACCCTAATCATAAATGTAACATTAACCCTACCGTAACTCTACCCCTAGCCCTAAGCTTAAATGTAACCCTAACCCTAACCCTAAATATAACGCTAACACTAACCCTAACCCCTAACCCTAACCCAACCCCAACCCCAACCCTAACCCTAACCTAACCCTACACCTAAGACTAAATCTAACCCTGTTCCCCAACCCTAAGCCAACACTAACCCTATTTCTAACCCTAATCGTAACCCTAACGCTAACCCTAAACCTAACCCTAACCATTACCGTAACCCTAAGCTTAAATGTAACCCTAACCCTAACCGTAACCACTAAACCTAACCCAAGCCTAACCCTAAACCTACCCCTACGCCTAACCCTAAACTTAACCATAACCCTACCCCTAAACCTTACCCTAACCCTAAAACTAACCCTAACCCATAACCATAACCCAACCCTAACCCTAACTCTAACCCTAAACCTAAGCCTAAAACTAAACCTAACACTAACCATAACCCTAAAGCTAACCCTAACCCTAACCCTACTCCTAACCCAACCCCTAACCCAAACATTAAATTTAAACCTAAGCGCTAACCAAACACAGCCCTAACCCTAACCCTAAACCTAACCCTAACCCTACCCCTAACCCTAAGCTTAAATGTAACCCTAACATTCAACCTAACCCTAACCCTACCCCTAACCCTAAGCTTAATGTAACCCTAACCCTTACCATAAACCTAACTCTAACCGTAACCCTAACACTAACCCCTAACCCAAACCCAGCCCTAACCCTAACCCTAAGCTTAAATGTAACCCTAACCCTAAACATAAAGCTACCTATAACCCTTAGCTTAAATGTAACCCTAACCCTAACTCTAACCCTAACCCTAACCCTAATCTTAACCCCTAACCCTAAGCAAACCCTAACCCTAAGCCTAGCCCTAACCCTAAAATAAACCCTACCCCTAAGAATAAACCTAACCCTAACGCTAACCCTAAGATTAATGTAACCCTAAACCTAACCCTAGACCTAACTCTAATACTAACCCTAACCCTAAAACTAACCCCTAACCCTAACTGTAACCCTAACCCTAAACCTAACGCTACCCCTAAGACTAAACCTAACCCTAACCCCTAACCCAAACTCAACCCTGAACCTATCTCTTACCCTAACTCTAACACGAACCCTACCCCTAACGCTAAGATTAAATGTAACCCTAACCCTAACCCTAACTCTAAACATAACCCAAAACCTACCCCTACCCCTAAGACTAAACCTAACCCTAACCCCTAACCCTAACCCAACCCAAACCCTATATCTAACCCTAACCCTAAGCCTAACGCTACCCCTAACCCTAAGCATAAATGTAACCCTAACCCTAACCCTAGACCTAACTCTAATCCTAACCCTAACCCTAACCCCTAACCCTAACACTAACCCTAAACCTAAGCCTACCCCTAAGACTAAACCTAACCCAAACCCCTAACCCTAACCCAACCCAAACCCTATATCTAACCCTAACCCTAACCCTAACGCTACCCCTAACCCTAAGCTTAAATGTAACACCAACACTAACCCTAACCCAACGCCTAACCCTAAGCTTTAATGTAACCCTAACCCTTACCCTAACCCTAACTATAATGGTAACCCTAACCCTAAACCCTAACCCAAACCTAACCCTGAGCTTAAATGTAACCCTAACCCTAAACCTAACCCTAACCCTACCGCTAACCCTACGATTAAATGTAACCATAACCCTAACCCTAAATCCAACCCTAACCCTAACCCTTATTCTAAACCTAACCCTAAAACTAACCCTATGCTAAAATGTAACCCTAACCCTAAAGCTAAATCTAACCTTAACCATAACTCCTAACCCTAACACAACCCTAACCCTATATCTAACCCTAACCCTACCCCTAATCCTAAGATTAAATGTAACCCTAACCCTAACCCTAAACCCAAGCTTAAATGTAACACTAACACTTACCCTGACCCTAACCCTAACCCTAACCCTAACCCTAACCCCAAACCCTAACCCAACCCTAACCCTAACCCTAAGCTTAAAAGTAACCCTAACCCTAAACTTACCCCTAACCCTAAGATTAAATGTAACACTGACCCTAACCCTAACACTAACCCTAACCCTACCACAACCCCTAAGCTTAAATGTAACCCTAACCCTAACCCTAAATATAACGCTAACACTAACCCTAACCCCTAACCCTAACCCAACCCCAACCCCAACCCTAACCCTAACCTAACCCTACACCTAAGACTAAATCTAACCCTGTTCCCCAACCCTAAGCCAACCCTAACCCTATTTCTAACCCTAATCGTAACCCTAACGCTAACCCTAAACCTAACCCTAACCGTTACCGAAACCCTAAGCTTAAATGTAACCCTAACCCTAACCGTAACCACTAAACCTAACCCAAGCCTAACCCTAAACCTACCCCTACGCCTAACCCTAAACTTAAACATAACCCTACCCCTAAACCTTACCCTAACCCTAAAACTAACCCTAACCCATAACCATAACCCAACCCTAACCCTAACTCTAACCCTAAACCTAAGCCTAAAACTAAACCTAACACTAACCATAACCCTAAAGCTAACCCTAACCCTAACCCTACTCCTAACCCAACCCCTAACCCAAACATTAAATTTAAACCTAAGCGCTAACAAAACACAGCCCTAACCCTAACCCTAAACCTAACCCTAACCCTACCCCTAACCCTAAGCTTAAATGTAACCCTAACATTCAACCTAACCCTAACCCTACCCCTACCCCTAAGCTTAATGTAACCCTAACCCTTACCATAAACCTAACTCTAACCGTAACCCTAACACTAACCCCTAACCCAAACCCAGCCCTAACCCTAACCCTAAGCTTAAATGTAACCCTAACCCTAAACATAAAGCTACCTATAACCCTTAGCTTAAATGTAACCCTAACCCTAACTCTAACCCTAACCCTAACCCTAATCTTAACCCCTAACCCTAAGCAAACCCTAACCCTAAGCCTAGCCCTAACCCTAAAATAAACCCTACCCCTAAGAATAAACCTAACCCTAACGCTAACCCTAAGATTAATGTAACCCTAAACCTAACCCTAGACCTAACTCTAATACTAACCCTAACCCTAAAACTAACCCCTAACCCTAACTGTAACCCTAACCCTAAACCTAACGCTACCCCTAAGACTAAACCTAACCCTAACCCCTAACCCAAACTCAACCCTGAACCTATCTCTTACCCTAACTCTAACACGAACCCTACCCCTAACGCTAAGATTAAATGTAACCCTAACCCTAACCCTAACTCTAAACATAACCCAAAACCTACCCCTACCCCTAAGACTAAACCTAACCCTAACCCCTAACCCTAACCCAACCCAAACCCTATATCTAACCCTAACCCTAAGCCTAACGCTACCCCTAACCCTAAGCATAAATGTAACCCTAACCCTAACCCTAGACCTAACTCTAATCCTAACCCTAACCCTAACCCCTAACCCTAACACTAACCCTAAACCTAAGCCTACCCCTAAGACTAAACCTAACCCAAACCCCTAACCCTAACCCAACCCAAACCCTATATCTAACCCTAACCCTAACCCTAACGCTACCCCTAACCCTAAGCTTAAATGTAACACCAACACTAACCCTAACCCAACGCCTAACCCTAAGCTTTAATGTAACCCTAACCCTTACCCTAACCCTAACTATAATGGTAACCCTAACCCTAAACCCTAACCCAAACCTAACCCTGAGCTTAAATGTAACCCTAACCCTAAACCTAACCCTAACCCTACCGCTAACCCTACGATTAAATGTAACCATAACCCTAACCCTAAATCCAACCCTAACCCTAACCCTTATTCTAAACCTAACCCTAAAACTAACCCTATGCTAAAATGTAACCCTAACCCTAAAGCTAAATCTAACCTTAACCATAACTCCTAACCCTAACACAACCCTAACCCTATATCTAACCCTAACCCTACCCCTAATCCTAAGATTAAATGTAACCCTAACCCTAACCCTAAACCCAAGCTTAAATGTAACACTAACACTTACCCTGACCCTAACCCTAACCCTAACCCTAACCCTAACCCCAAACCCTAACCCAACCCTAACCCTAACCCTAAGCTTAAAAGTAACCCTAACCCTAAACTTACCCCTAACCCTAAGATTAAATGTAACACTGACCCTAACCCTAACACTAACCCTAACCCTACCACAACCCCTAAGCTTAAATGTAACCCTAACCCTAACCCTAAATATAACGCTAACACTAACCCTAACCCCTAACCCTAACCCAACCCCAACCCCAACCCTAACCCTAACCTAACCCTACACCTAAGACTAAATCTAACCCTGTTCCCCAACCCTAAGCCAACCCTAACCCTATTTCTAACCCTAATCGTAACCCTAACGCTAACCCTAAACCTAACCCTAACCGTTACCGAAACCCTAAGCTTAAATGTAACCCTAACCCTAACCGTAACCACTAAACCTAACCCAAGCCTAACCCTAAACCTACCCCTACGCCTAACCCTAAACTTAAACATAACCCTACCCCTAAACCTTACCCTAACCCTAAAACTAACCCTAACCCATAACCATAACCCAACCCTAACCCTAACTCTAACCCTAAACCTAAGCCTAAAACTAAACCTAACACTAACCATAACCCTAAAGCTAACCCTAACCCTAACCCTACTCCTAACCCAACCCCTAACCCAAACATTAAATTTAAACCTAAGCGCTAACCAAACACAGCCCTAACCCTAACCCTAAACCTAACCCTAACCCTACCCCTAACCCTAAGCTTAAATGTAACCCTAACATTCAACCTAACCCTAACCCTACCCCTACCCCTAAGCTTAATGTAACCCTAACCCTTACCATAAACCTAACTCTAACCGTAACCCTAACACTAACCCCTAACCCAAACCCAGCCCTAACCCTAACCCTAAGCTTAAATGTAACCCTAACCCTAAACATAAAGCTACCTATAACCCTTAGCTTAAATGTAACCCTAACCCTAACTCTAACCCTAACCCTAACCCTAATCTTAACCCCTAACCCTAAGCAAACCCTAACCCTAAGCCTAGCCCTAACCCTAAAATAAACCCTACCCCTATGAATAAACCTAACCCTAACGCTAACCCTAAGATTAATGTAACCCTAAACCTAACCCTAGACCTAACTCTAATACTAACCCTAACCCTAACACTAACCCCTAACCCTAACTGTAACCCTAACCCTAAACCTAACGCTACCCCTAAGACTAAACCTAACCCTAACCCCTAACCCAAACTCAACCCTGAACCTATCTCTTACACTAACTCTAACACGAACCCTACCCCTAATGCTAAGATTAAATGTAACCCTAACCCTAACCCTAACTCTAAACCTAACCCAAAACCTACCCCTACCCCTAAGACTAAACCTAACCCTAACCCCTAACCCTAACCCGACCCAAACCCTATATCTAACCCTAACCCTAAGCCTAACGCTACCCCTAACCCTAAGCATAAATGTAACCCTAACCCTAACCCTAGACCTAACTCTAATCCTAACCCTAACCCTAACCCCTAACCCTAACACTAACCCTAAACCTAAGCCTACCCCTAAGACAAAACCTAACCCAAACCCCTAACCCTAACCCAACCCAAACCCTATATCTAACCCTAACCCTAACCCTAACGCTACCCCTAACCCTAAGCTTAAATGTAACACCAACACTAACCCTAACCCAACGCCTAACCCTAAGCTTTAATGTAACCCTAACCCTTACCCTAACCCTAACTATAATGGTAACCCTAACCCTAAACCCTAACCCAAACCTAACCCTGAGCTTAAATGTAACCCTAACCCTAAACCTAACCCTAACCCTACCGCTAACCCTACGATTAAATGTAACCATAACCCTAACCCTAAATCCAACCCTAACCCTAACCCTTATTCTAAACCTAACCCTAAAACTAACCCTATGCTAAAATGTAACCCTAACCCTAAACCTAAATCTAACCTTAACCATAACTCCTAACCCTAACACAACCCTAACCCTATATCTAACCCTAACCCTACCCCTAATCCTAAGATTAAATGTAACCCTAACCCTAACCCTAAACCCAAGCTTAAATGTAACACTAACACTTACCCTGACCCTAACCCTAACCCTAACCCTAACCCCAAACCCTAACCCAACCCTAACCCTAACCCTAAGCTTAAAAGTAACCCTAACCCTAAACTTACCCCTAACCCTAAGATTAAATGTAACACTGACCCTAACACTAACACTAACCCTAACCCTACCACAACCCCTAAGCTTAAATGTAACCCTAACCCTAACCCTAAATATAACGCTAACACTAACCCTAACCCCTAACCCTAACCCAACCCCAACCCCAACCCTAACCCTAACCTAACCCTACACCTAAGACTAAATCTAACCCTGTTCCCCAACCCTAAGCCAACCCTAACCCTATTTCTAACCCTAATCGTAACCCTAACGCTAACCCTAAACCTAACCCTAACCATTACCGTAACCCTAAGCTTAAATGTAACCCTAACCCTAACCATAACCACTAAACCTAACCCAAGCCTAACCCTAAACCTACCCCTACGCCTAACCCTAAACTTAACCTAACCCTACCCCTAAACCTTACCCTAACCCTAAAACTAACCCTAACCCATAACCATAACCCAACCCTAACCCTAACTCTAACCCTAAACCTAAGCCTAAAACTAAACCTAACACTAACCATAACCCTAAAGCTAACCCTAACCCTAACCCTACCCCTAACCCAACCCATAACCCAAACATTAAATTTAAACCTAAGTGCTAACCAAACACAGCCCTAACCCTAACCCTAAACCTAACCCTAACCCTACCCCTAACCCTAAGCTTAAAAGTAACCTTAAACCTAAACTTAACCCTAACCCTAACACTAACCCTAACCCTAAGCCTAACGCTAAACCTAACCCTAACACTACCTCTAACCCAAACCCTACCCCTAACCCTAACTTTAACCTTAAACCTAACCCCTAACCCTAACACAACCTTTCTATATCCTAACCCTAACACTACCCCTAACCCTAAAACTAACCCTAACCCTATCCCTAACCCCAAACACTAACCCAACCCTAACCCTAACCCTAACACTAAACATAACCCTACCCTTAAGACTAAACCTAACCCCTAACCCTAACCCAACCCAAACCCTAAACCTAACAATACCCCTACCCCTAACCATAAGCTTAAACCTTAACCCCAGCTTAAATGTAACACTTACCATAACCCTAACCCTAACTCAAAACCTAACCCTAACCCTAACCCTAACCCGAACTCTAAAACTCAGCTTTAATGTAACCCTCATCCTAACAGTAACCCCTAACCCTAACCTAACCCTAACCCTACTCTAACCCTAACTCTAAGCCTAAACCTAACCCCTAACCCTAAACCAACCCTAACCTTCACTCTAACCATAATTTTAACCCTAAACCTAATCCTACTCCTAAACCTATCCCTACCTCTAACCCTAAAATTAACCTTAACCCTAACCCCTAACACTAACCCAACCCTATCCCTAACCCTACACCTAACCCTACCCCTAAACCTAACCCTAACACTAACCATAAGCTTAATTGTAACCCTAACCCTAACCCTAAACCTAACCCTACCCCTACACCTAAGGTTATATATAACCCTAACCCTAAACTGAACTCTAACTCTAACACTAAACCTAATCCCAAACACTAACCCAAACCTAACCCTAACCCTAAACCTAACCCTAACCCTAAACCTATCACTACCCCTAAGACTAAACCTAAACCTAACCTTAACCCCTAACCATAACACGAACCCTAACCCTAACCCTAATCTTAACCCTACCCCTAACCCTAAGCTTAAATGTTACCCTAACCCTAATCCTAACCCTACCCTAACCCTAACCCTAAACCCTAAACCCTAACAGTAACCCAACCCTAACCCTAATACTAACCCTAACCCTAAACCTAACCATACCCTTAAGACTAAACCTAACCCTAACCCGAAACCCTAACCCTAACCCAACCCTAACCATAAACCTAACCCTAACCCTACCCCTAACACTAAGCTTACATGTAACCCTAACCCTAACCTTAACCTCAAACTTAAATGTAACCCTTACCCTAACCCTAACCCTAACTCAAAACCTAACCCTAACCCTAACCCTAAAACTCAGATTTAATGTAACACTCATCCTAACCCTAACCCCTAACCATAACCCAACCCTATACCGAACCCTAAACCTAACCCTACCCCTAATCCTATCATTAACACCTAACCCTAACCCAACCCTAACCTTCACTCTAATCCTAATCCTAACCCTCACCCTAATCCTCAGTTTAAATATATCCCAAACACTAACCCTAAACCTAACCCCTAACCCTAACCCAACCCTAACCCTAACCATGAGCTTAAATGTAACCTTAACCCTAACCCTAACCCTACAGCTAACCATAAGAATAAATGTAACCCTAACCCTAACCCTAACTCCAAACCTAACCCTAACCCTTATTCTAACCCTAACCCTACTACTAACCCTAAGCTAAAATGTAACCCTAACCCTAACCCTAAACCTAAATCTAACCCTAACCTTAACCATAACCCAACCCTAACCCTAAACCTAAACCTAACCCTAACCCTAAACCTAAACCTAACCCTACACCTAAGACTAAACCTAACCTTAACCCCTAACCCTAACCCAACCATAACAATATCTCTAACCCTATCCCTAACCCTAACCCTAACCCTAACCCTTACCCTAACCGTAAGCTTAAATGTAACCCTAACGCTAACCCTAAGGTTAACCCTAACCCTAACCCCTAACCCAACCCTACCCTAACACTAAGCTTAAATGTAACCCTAACCATAACACTAACCCTAACCCTACCACTAACCCTAAACTTAAATGTAACCCTAACCCTAACCCTAGCGCTAACTCTTACCATAACACTATCCCAACCAAATCCTAACCATCACTCTAGCACTAATCCTAACCCCAACCCTAAACCTAACCCTAACCCTTACCCTAACCATAAGCTTAAATGTAACCCTAACCCTAACACCAACCCTAACCCTAAGCCCTAAACATAACTCAACCCTATCCCTAACCCTAAGCTTAAATGTACCCCTAACCCTAACGCTAACCCTAACCCTAATCCTAAACCTACCACTAACCCTAAGCTTAAATGTAACCCTAACCCTATCCCGAACCCTACCCTAACCCTAACCCTAACCGTAAATCTAACCATAACTCTAACCCTAACCCTAAACCTAACCCTAACCCTAACTCTATCCATAACCCTAACCCTAACCCTACCACTAACTGTAACCCTAACCCTACCCCTAAACCCAAACCTACCACTAAGACTAAAACTAACACTAACCCCTTACCCTAACCCAACCCTAAACCTATCTCTAACCCTAACTCTAACACTAACACTAACCCTAACCCTACCACTAAACCTAAGCTTAAATGTAACAATAACACTAACCCTAACCCTAAACCTAACACTAAACCTAAGGTTAAATGTAACCCTAACCCTAAACCTGACCCAACCCTAACCCTAACCCTAATCATAAATGTAACATTAACCCTACCGTAACTCTACCCCTAGCCCTAAGCTTAAATGTAACGCTAACCCTAACTCTAACAGTAACCCTAACCCCAACCTTCAGCCAACCATAACCCTAACCCTAACCCTAAACCTAAACCTATCCCTACTCCTAAGACTAAACCTAACCCTAACCCTAACTCCTAGCCCTAACCCTAACCCTAACACTAAACCTAACCCTATCCCTAACCCTAAGCTTAAATGTAACCCTAACCCTAACCCTACGCTAACCCTAACCCTAACCCTATGCTTAAATGTAACCCTAACCCTAACCACTATCCCTAAGGCAAACCTAACCCTCACTCTAACCCTAATCCTAACCGTAATCCTAACCTCAACCCTAAACCTAACTCCTAACCCTATCCCAACCCTAACCCTAAACCTAACGCTACCACAAACCCTAAGCTTAAATGTAACCCTAACCCTAACCAAAACCCTAAGGCTAATATTAACCCATAACCCAAAGCCAACCCTAACCCTAACACAAACCCTAACCCTAAAGCTAATCCTAAACCTAAGCCTACCCCTGAGACAGAACCTAACCCTAACCCTAACCCAACCCAAACCATATATCTAACCTTAACCCTAACCCTAACCCTAAAGCTAAACCTAACCTTAAACTTATATGAACCCTAACCCAAACCCTAACCCTAACCATAAGCTTAAATGTAACCCTAACCCTTACCCTTACCCTAACACAAACTCTAACCCTAATCCTAAGATTAAAAGTAACCCTAAGGCTAACCCTAAATCTAAACCTAACCCACACCTGAACCCTAACCCTAACCCCTAACCATAACCCACCCTAACCGTAACCCTACCCCTAACCCTAAGATTAAAAGTACCCTAACGCTAACCCTAAATCTAAACCTAACACTCACCTGAACCCTAACCCCTAACCCTAACCCAACATTAACCCTAAACCTAAGCTTAAATATAACCCTAACCCTAACCCTACCTCTAACCCTAAGCATAATTGTAACCCTAACCCTAACCGTAAACCTAAATCTAACCCTAACCGTAACCCCTAACCCTAACCCGACCATAACCCTATATCTAACCCTAACCCTACCCCTAACCCTAAGATTAAATGTAACGCTAACCCTAACCGTAAACCTAAACCTAAGCTTAAATGTAACCCTAACCCTTACCCAACACTAATTCTAACACTAACCCTAACCCTAACACTAACCCCTATACTAACCCAACCCTAACCCTAACCCTAAGGTTAAATGTAACCCTAACCCTAAGACTAACCTTACCCCTAACCATAAGATTAAATGTAACCCTGACCCTAACCCTAACCCTAACCCTAACACTACCACAACCCCTAAGCTTAAATGTAACCCTAAGCCTAACCCTAACCCTAAATATAACGCTAACACTAACCCTAACCCCTAATCCTAACCCAACCCAAACCCCAACCCCAACCCTAAACCTAACCCTAACCCTAACCCTACACCTAAGACTAAATCTAACCCTGTTCCCTAACCCTAACCCTAACCCTACCCTAACCCTATTTCTAACCCTAATCGTAACCCTAACCCTAACCCTAACCCTAAACCTAACCCTAACCTTTACCCTAAACCTAAGCTTAAATGTAAACCTAAACCTAAACATAACCCTAACACCTAACCCTAACCCAAGCCTAACCCTAAACCTAAGCTTAAATATAACCCTAACCCTAACCCTACGCCAAACCCTAAACTTAACCCTAACCCTACCCCTAACCCTTACCCTAACAATCACACTAACCCTAACGCATAACCATAAACCAACCCTAACCCTAACTCTAACCCTAACCCTAAACCTAACCCTAACCCTAAAGCTAACCGTAAACCTAACCCTAAACCTAACACCTAACCCTAAGCCAACCCTAACCCTAACCATAAAGCTAATCCTAACCCTAACCCTAAAACTACACCTAACCCATACTCTAACCCTAACCCTAACCCTAAACCTAACCCTACTACTGAGACTAAACCTAACCCTAAACCTAACCCCAAACAATAAGCCAACCCAAACCCTGTATCTAAACCTAACCCTAAACTTAACCCTACCCCTAACCCTAAGCTTAAATGTAACCCGAACCCTCACCCTAAACATAACTCTAACCGTAAGCCTAACCCTAAACCCTAACCCTAACCCAACCCTAACCCTAACCCTAAGCTTAAATGTAACCCTAACCCTAGCCATAAACCTACCTATAACCCTTAGCTTAAATGTAACCCTAATCGTAACTCTAACCCTAATCCTAACCCTAACCCTAATCCTAACCTTAACCCCTAACCCTAAGCAAACCCTAACCCTAAGCCTAGCCCTAACCCTAAACCTAACCCTACGCCTAAGACTAAACCTAACCCTAACCCTAACCCTAAGCTTAAATGTAACCCTAACCGTAACTCTACCATAACCCTAACCCTAACCCTAACCCTAATCCTAACCCTAACACTAACACTAACCCCTAACCCTAACCCTAACCCTAACCCTAAACCTAACACTACCCCTAAGACTAAACCTAACCCTAACCCCTATCCCAAACCCAATCCTAAACCTATCTCTTACCCTAAATCTAACTCTAACACGAACCCTACCCCTAATGCTAAGATTAAATGTAACCCTAACCCTAACCCAAATTCTAAACCTAACCCTAAACCTAACCCTACCCCTAAGACTAAACCTAACCCTAACCCGTAACCCTAACCCAACCCAAACCATAACGCTACCCCTAACCCTAAGCTTAAATGCAACCCTAACCCTAACCTTAGACCTAACTCTAATCCTAACACTAACACAAGCCCCTAAACCCAACCCTAACCCTAAACATAACCCTACTCCTAAGACTAAACCTAACACTATCACCTAACCCTAACCCAACCCAAACCCTATATCTAACCCTAACCCTAACGCTACCCCTAACCCTGAGCTTAAATGTAACACCAACCCTAACCCTACGCCTAAACCTAAGCTTAAATGTAACCCTAAACCTTACCCTAACCCTAACTCTAACCGTAACCCTAACCCTAACCGCTAACCCTAACCCAAACCTAACCCGAACCCTGAGCTTAAATGTAACCCTAACCCTAAACCTACCGCTAACCCTAAGATTAAATGTACCCCTAAACCTAACCCTAACCCTAAACCTAAATCTAACCCTAACCGTAACTCCTAAACCTAACCCAACCCTAACCCTATATCTAACCCTAACCCTAACCCTACCCTAAGATTAAATGTAACCCTAACCCTAAAACTAAACCTAAGCTTAAATGTAACCCTAACCCTTACCCAACACTAACTCTAACACTAACCCTAACCCTAACACTAACCCCTAAACCTAACCCAACCCTAACCCTAACCCTAAGCTTAAATGTAACCCTAACCCTAAACCTAACTTTACCCCTAACCCTAAGATTAAATATAACCCTGACCCTAACCCTAACACTAACCATAACCCTACCACAACCCCTAAGCTTAAATGTAACCCTAACCCTAACCCTAAATATAACGCTAACCCTAACCCTAACCCCTAACCCTAACCCAACACCAACCCAACCCTAACCCTAACCCTAACCGTAACCCTACACCTAAGACTAAATCTAACCCTGTTCCCTAACCCTAACCCAACCCTAACCCTATTTCTAGCCCTAATCGTAACCCTAACCCTAACCCTAAACCTAACCCTAACACTTACCCTAAACCTAAGCTTAAATGTAACCCTAAACCTAACCCTAACCCTAACAGCTAACCCTAACCCAAGCATAACCCTAAACCTAAGCTTAAATATAACCCTAACCCTAACCCTAAGCCTAACCCTAAACTTAACTCTAACCCTACCCCTAACCCTTACCCTAATACTAAAACTAACCCTAACCCATAACCATAAACCAACCCTAACCCTAACTATAACCCTAATCCTAAGCCTAAACCTAAACCTAACCCCTAACCCTAAGCCAACCCTAACCCTAAACATAAAGCTAAACCTAACCCTACCCCTAACCCTACTCCTAACCCATACTCTAACCCTAACCCCAACCCTAACCAAAACCTAACCCTACTACTAAGACTAAACCAAACCCTAAACCTAACCCCTAACCCTAAGCCAACCCAAACCCTGTATCTAACCCTAAAGCTAAGCTACCGCTAACCCTAAGCTTAAATGTAACCCTAATATTAAAACTAACCCTAACCCTACCCCTAACCCTAAGCTTAAATGTAACCCTAACCCTTACCATAAACCTAACTCTAACCGTAACCCTAACACTAACCCCTGACCCAAACCCAGCCCTAACCCTAACCCTAAGCTTAAATGTAACCCTAACCCTAAACATAAACCTACCTATAACCCTTAGCTTAAATGTAACCCTAACCCTAACTCTAACCCTAACCCTAACCCTAATCTTAACCCCTAACCCTAAGCAAACCCTAACCCTAAGCCTAGCCCTAACCCTAAACTTAACCCTACCCCTAAGAATAAACCTAACCCTAACGCTAACCCTAAGATTAATGTAACCCTAAACCTAACCCTAGACCTAACTCTAATACTAACCCTAACCCTAACACTAACCCCTAACCCTAACTGTAACCCTAACCCTAAACCTAACGCTACCCCTAAGAGTAAACCTAACCCTAACCCCTAACCCAAACTCAACCCTGAACCTATCTCTTACCCTAACTCTAACACGAACCCTACCCCTAACGCTAAGATTAAATGTAACCCTAACCCTAAAACTAACTCTAAACATAACCCAAAACCTACCCCTACCCCTAAGACTAAACCTAACCCTAACCCCTAACGCTAACCCAACCCAAACCCTATATCTAACCCTAACCCTAAGCCTAACGCTACCCCTAACCCTAAGCATAAATGTAACCCTAACCCTAACCCTAGACCTAACTCTAATCCTAACCCTAACCCTAACCCCTAACCCTAACACTAACCCTAAACCTAAGCCTACCCCTAAGACTAAACCTAACCCAAACCCCTAACCCTAACCCAACCCAAACCCTATATCTAACCCTAACCCTAACCCTAACGCTACCCCTAACCCTAAGCTTAAATGTAACACCAACCCTAACCCTAACCCAACGCCTAACCCTAAGCTTTAATGTAACCCTAACCCTTACCCTAACCCTAACTATAATGGTAACCCTAACCCTAAACCCTAACCCAAAACTAACCCTGAGCTTAAATGTAACCCTAACCCTAAACCTAACCCTAACCCTACCGCTAACCCTACGATTAAATGTAACCATAACCCTAACCCTAAATCCAACCCTAACCCTAACCCTTATTCTAAACCTAACCCTAAAACTAACCCTATGCTAAAATGTAACCCTAACCCTAAACCTAAATCTAACCTTAACCATAACTCCTAACCCTAACACAACCCTAACCCTATATCTAACCCTAACCCTACCCCTAATCCTAAGATTAAATGTAACCCTAACCCTAACCCTAAACCCAAGCTTAAATGTAACACTAACACTTACCCTGACCCTAACCCTAACCCTAACCCTAACCCTAACCCCAAACCCTAACCCAACCCTAACCCTAACCCTAAGCTTAAAAGTAACCCTAACCCTAAACTTACCCCTAACCCTAAGATTAAATGTAACACTGACCCTAACCCTAACACTAACCCTAACCCTACCACAACCCCTAAGCTTAAATGTAACCCTAACCCTAACCCTAAATATAACGCTAACACTAACCCTAACCCCTAACCCTAACCCAACCCCAACCCCAACCCTAACCCTAACCTAACCCTACACCTAAGACTAAATCTAACCCTGTTCCCCAACCCTAAGCCAACCCTAACCCTATTTCTAACCCTAATCGTAACCCTAACGCTAACCCTAAACCTAACCCTAACCGTTACCGAAACCCTAAGCTTAAATGTAACCCTAACCCTAACCGTAACCACTAAACCTAACCCAAGCCTAACCCTAAACCTACCCCTACGCCTAACCCTAAACTTAACCATAACCCTACCCCTAAACCTTACCCTAACCCTAAAACTAACCCTAACCCATAACCATAACCCAACCCTAACCCTAACTCTAACCCTAAACCTAAGCCTAAAACTGAACCTAACACTAACCATAACCCTAAAGCTAACCCTAACCCTAACCCTACCCCTAACCCAACCCCTAACCCAAACATTAAATTTAAACCTAAGCGCTAACCAAACACAGCCCTAACCCTAACCCTAAACCTAACCCTAACCCTACGCCTAACCCTAAGCTTAAAAGTAACCCTAAACCTAAACTTAACCCTAACCCTAACACTAACCCTAACCCTAAGCCTAACGCTAAACCTAACCCTAACACTACCTCTAACCCAAACCCTACCCCTAACCCTAACTTTAACCTTAAACCTAACCCCTAACCCTAACCCAACCTTTCTCTATCCTAACCCTAACACTACCCCTAACCCTAAAACTAACTCTAACCCTATATCTAACCCCAAACACTAACCCAACCCTAACCCTAACCCTAACACTAAACATAACCCTACCCTTAAGACTAAACCTAACCCCTAACACTAACCCAACCCAAACCCTAAACCTAACAATACCCCTACCCCTAACCATAAGCTTAAACCTTAACCCCAGCTTAAATGTAACACTTACCATAACCCTAACCCTAACTCAAACCCTAACCCTAACCCTAACCCTAACCCGAACTCTAAAACTCAGCTTTAATGTAACCCTCATCCTAACAGTAACCCCTAACCCTAACCCAACCCTAACCCTATTCTAACCCTAACTCTAAGCCTAACCCTAACCCCTAACCCTAAACCAACCCTAACCTTCACTCTAACCCTAATTTTAACCCTAAACCTAATCCTACTCCTAAACCTATCCCTACCTCTAACCCTAAAATTAACCTTAACCCTAACCCCTAACACTAACCCAACCCTATCCCTAACCCTAAACCTAACCCTACCCCTAAACCTAACCCTAACACTAACCATAAGCATAATTGTAACCCTAACCCTAACCCTAAACCTAACCCTACCCCTACACCTAAGGTTATATATAACCCTAACCCTAAACTGAACTCTAACTCTAACACTAAACCTAATCCCAAACACTAACCCAAACCTAACCCTAACCCTAAACCTAACCCTAACCCTAAACCTATCACTACCCCTAAGACTAAACCTAAACCTAACCCTAACCCCTAACCATAACACGAACCCTAACCCTAACCCTAATCTTAACCCTACCCCTAACCCTAAGCTTAAATGTTACCCTAACCCTAATCCTAACCCTACCCTAACCCTAAACCCTAAACCCTAACAGTAACCCAACCCTAACCCTAATACTAACCCTAACCCTAAACCTAACCATACCCTTAAGACTAAACCTAACCCTAACCCGAAACCCTAACCCTAACCCAACCCTAACCATAAACCTAACCCTAACCCTACCCCAACACTAAGCTTACATGTAACCCTAACCCTAACCTTAACCTCAAACTTAAATGTAACCCTTACCCTAACCCTAACCCTAACTCAAAACCTAACCCTAACCCTAACCCTAAAACT
Organism: Microtus pennsylvanicus; assembly: GCF_037038515.1. Taxonomy (NCBI): domain Eukaryota; kingdom Metazoa; phylum Chordata; class Mammalia; order Rodentia; family Cricetidae; genus Microtus; species Microtus pennsylvanicus. The sequence continues at coordinate 112,346,526 of NC_134587.1, read as the reverse complement.
CAGATTTAATGTAACACTCATCCTAACCCTAACCCCTAACCATAACCCAACCCTATACCGAACCCTAAACCTAACCCTACCCCTAATCCTATCATTAACACCTAACCCTAACCCAACCCTAACCTTCACTCTAATCCTAATCCTAACCCTCACCCTAATCCTCAGTTTAAATATATCCCAAACACTAACCCTAAACCTAACCCCTAACCCTAACCCTAACCATGAGCATAAATGTAACCTTAACCCTAACCCTAACCCTACAGCTAACCATAAGAATAAATGTAACCCTAACCCTAACCCTAACTCCAAACCTAACCCTAACCCTTATTCTAACCCTAACCCTACTACTAACCCTAAGCTAAAATGTAACCCTAACCCTAACCCTAAACCTAAACCTAACCCTAACCATAACCATAACCCAACCATAACCCTAAACCTAAACCTAACCCTAACCCTAAACCTAAACCTAACCCTACACCTAAGACTAAACCCAACCTTAACCCCTAACCCTAACCCAACCATAACAATATCTCTAACCCTATCCCTAACCCTAACCCTAACCCTAACCCTTACCCTAACCGTAAGCTTAAATGTAACCCTAAAGCTAACCCTAAGGTTAACCCTAACCCTAACCCCTAACCCAACCCTACCCTAACACTAAGCTTAAATGTAACCCTAACCATAACACTAACCCTAACCCTACCACTGTTACGGGAGGTCCTCCCACTCCTCCAGCCTATCGCCGCTGAGATACCAGCCCCTTGGGGCGTGGTCTCTCTCCCTTTAAAAAAGCGGCCACTTCCCTCTCCTCTCGCTCTTCACTTCCTGCTCCGCCGGTGACTTGACTTCCTTCCTGGTTACGCAGAGGGCTGACAGTGATCTGTAAGTTTTTTCCCCTTTAAATAAATACCACCCTATTAATCATAATTCCAAACTGGTGTGGCATTGTTTGTGACTTACGCCTTCATTTGGCGCCCAACGTTTGGTTTTAGAACCTCTCCCGGCTCGCAGCCGCGAGTTCGGCTTGGCGGCCGGAAGTTCGGCTTGGCGGCCGCAAGTTCGGCTTGGCGGGCGCTTGTTCAGCTTGGCGGGAGCCCTTGCTTCCTCAGCCGCTGCCTGTGGATTTAAACTCCACAGGCCCGCGTAGTCTCTGCCCGCCTGGTTTGCTCTTTTCTGAGTCGTTTTTAAATCTCCCTTGCAAGCACAGCTCTTAAGTGGCGCGAACCAGAGCACGCGGTTGCTGAAAGCTGCAACCCCTCAGGGTGACTCTGTCACGTGGAGGCATAAGCGGCTTCCAGGTTGCTCTTCTCTACCCCTGGATTCTGGTTTCTGGTTCCATCTCTGGAATTGATTTAATTACATTTACTTTGTTGAGCAACTTACATTTTCCAGTTTTTAACAAATACTAGGCGGACTCTGAAACAGGACCGTGTTTTCGTCGAGACTTGGCAACAGCGCCACCTGCTGGATAATAGGTAATATGGCAGTTCCCGTTTCCAACGCGAATTTTACTGTTCTGGTTACCAATACAATGGGTTATATCATGCAAGGTTTATATGACTATGAGGATAACTTAATTTACTGGTTACTAGGTTTTAGTATTCTTTTGCATATTCTATCATTTAGGAAGATCATGGCACTCCTAAGAACCATACAATCTTTACTAGAAACTCATGCAGGTCAGGAGATTAAGGATTCAAAAGAGACAATAATAAAAAGACTTGAAATGATTGAAGAAATGATTGGAGCTGGTGAACAGAGTAATAAGGCACAAGGACAGGATACAATGCCAACACCAGCTATTAGAACTGGCTTACCAAAGGTTTTAGCAGCATACCCTATACTTAATTCTGACAAAGCGTCAACTTCTAAAGGCTCAAAGGGAGTCAGAGAAGCTAGATGGACGCCAATAGCAATGAATGATCTAAAAGAAATTAAGCAAGCTATTGTTAATTTTGGCTTGCACTCTGCATACGTAAAGGAAATGATAAGGACTTGGGCTTCTAATGCTAGAGCTACCCCCCATGATTTCCATCAGTTAGTGTCTGCAGTTTTAGATAATGGACCTTCCTTGATGTTTGGAATTTATTTCAGAGAAGAATCCAAACATATGGAACAGCAAGGAAGAGCAAAAGGTATTGAGGTTTCCCAAGACCAAATTCTTGGTGCAGGAGAATATGCTGATCCACAGGTCCAAGCTCTTTATGATGATGAAGTACTGTGTCTATGTCACCAAGCAGCTTTAAATGCTTGGAATAGGATACAAGATCCAGCAAAAAGGGTTGAATCATATACCAGAATTAGGCAGGGACAGAGAGAACCCTTTATTGACTTTTTGCAAAGATTAATTAAGGCTCTGGACATAGGGGTAACAGACCCAGAAGCTAGACGAATACTTCTTGAATCTCTAGCTTTTGAGAATGCAAACATAGAATGCAAAAAGATAATTGGGCCTTTAAAGTCTAGATCAGCACCTATGGATGAATGGATTCAGCATACGATGAATGTTGAGACGTTTAGCTATAATGATGAATCTTGGGTAGGAGAAGCGATTTCCACAGCAATGAGGAGACATCAAACTGCCAGGTGTTTTAATTGTGGTAAATTAGGACATCTGAAAAGGGATTGCAGGCACAGAATTTCTAGGAATATTATCTCCTCTGGGAATGACAAAGATAGGAGACCTAGGCCTTCAGGTATATGTAGGAGATGCGGTAAAGGCCGACATTGGTCCAATGAATGCAGGTCAACAACAGACAAACAAGGCAACCCGATACCGTCGGGAAACTCCTTGAGGGGCCTCTCGCAGGCCCCCAAGCCAACAGTGGCCCAGTCATTCCCAGTCACTGTGGAGAACGTGCCTCACCAAGAAAATTAAAAGCTCCAATTTCTGCTGTAAAAAGTAATACTGGTCTAAATGATGAAATCCATGTGGAGGATGAGTCAAAAAACCCAGTTGGACAGAGTAAACGTATATTTTGGCAGACTTCTATTAATGATCAAAGACCAAAGCTAAGAGTCTGTATAAATGGCACTTTTATTGAAGGCTTATTAGACACAGGTGCGGATGTAAGTATCATTACCCCAGAATCTTGGCATCCGAATTGGCCTCTTAAAGAGGTAGATGTTCAGTTCCTGGGGATTGGAACCCTATCTCGTGTAAAACAAAGCACAAGATGGGTTGAATGCATAGGGCCCGAAGGGCAAATAGGAAGACTAAGGCCATATATAGCCAATATTGCCATAAATTTATGGGGCCGTGACCTGCTACAGCAATGGAATACCCAGATTAACATTCCTGTAGTTCCAGGAACTCATAATTCTGGGAAGTATATGATGAGGTATTATGGAAAAAGGTCACTAGCCATTCAGGCTGTACAAGAACATACAGCAAATACCAAACCTTTAGAGGTACCAACAGCCCTACCTTTAAAATGGCTAACTGAGAAGCCAATATGGATCAAACAGTGGCCTCTAGCTGAAGATAAACTACAGGCATTGGAACAGCTGGTGCAGGAGCAACTAGATGCTCACCACATTGAAGAATCAACCAGCCCTTGGAATTCTCCTGTGTTTGTTGTAAAAAAGAAATCTGGTAAATGGAGAATGGTGACAGATCTAAGAGCTGTCAACAAAGTAATTCAACCTATGGGCTCACTACAATCTGGAATTCCTTTGCCTTCTCTGTTACCAAAAGGATGGCCTCTTATAGTTATTGATTTGAAAGATTGTTTTTTCACTATACCGTTACAAGAAAAGGATAGAGAGAAATTTGCCTTCACAGTGCCTACTTATAATAATTCTCAGCCCAATAGGAGATATCAATGGACTGTCCTCCCACAGGGTATGCTCAATAGTCCTACACTGTGCCAATATTTTGTAAGTAAGCCATTGGAAATAATTCGTAAACAATTCCCCAAGTCCATTATTTATCATTACATGGATGACATCTTGTTATCTGATTCAAATAAAGATACTTTAGAAAGGATGTTTGAAGAAGTAAAGAAAGTCTTGCCTAGGTGGGGATTACAAATTGCCCCTGAAAAGATTCAAAGAGGAAATTCTATTAATTACCTAGGTTACAGAATAGGGTTAGAGAAAATTAAAACACAAAAGGCACAAATTAGGAGAGACCGGTTAAAGACTCTTAATGACTTCCAAAGATTGTTAGGAGACATTTCCAGTCTACGACCACCTGTTGGGATAACACCTGATCTAATAGTTCATTTAAACAAAACCTTAGATGGTGATAAAGATTTGAATAGTCCAAGAGAACTGACAGCTGAAGCAGAAAAGGAACTGACAATGATTGAGGAAAAATTACAGGAGGCACATGTGGATAGGGTGAACCCAAATCTTAGCTGCATCCTAGTCATATTGCCTTCCAGAATTTCTCCTACAGGGATTCTAATGCAGAGGGAAGATATTATTTTGGAGTGGATATTTATACCTAATAAACCAAGTAAAAAATTAAAAACTTATGTGGAAAAAGTCTCTGAATTAATCATAAAAGGTAAGCTGAGACTTCGTCAACTAGCAGGTATAGACCCAGCAGAAATTATAGTGCCTTTTACTACTGAAGAAATAAAAAAGTTATGGGAAGACAATGAACCGTGGCAAAGAGCTTGTGCTAATTTTTTGGGAGAAATTAATAGCAACTATCCCAAAAGTGGTAGACTTAACCTCATAAAAAGAACTTCTTGGATTCTTCCTAGAATTGTACGTGATGCTCCAATAACTGGAGCCCGTACGTTCTATACTGATGCAAATAAATCAGGGAAAGCAGGTTACAAGTCAGATGAATTGAGTAAGGTGGAACAAAGCCCTTATAATTCTGTCCAGAAGGCAGAATTATATGCCATTCTTATGGTGCTAAGGGATTTTAAAGAACCTCTTAATATAGTTACAGATTCACAATATGCAGAAAGAGTTATCTTGCATATTGAAACCGCTGAATTTATACCAGATGACACAGAGTTGACTTCATTGTTTATCCAGGTACAAGACATAATCAGGAACAGGCTTTGTCCGATGTACATAACACACATCCGGTCCCATACAGGTCTGCCTGGTCCTCTAGCCCAAGGCAACGCTGAGATTGATCAATTATTGATTGGAAGTGTGTTGCAGGCCTCAGAATTTCATAAGAAGCATCATGTCAATAGTAAAGGCCTAAAGAAAGAATTTTCCATTACTTGGCAACAAGCTAAGGACATTATAAAGAGATGTCCTACTTGTTCTTTCTATAATCAAACACCGTTGCCTGCAGGGAGTAACCCAAAGGGCACTAAGAGAAATGAAATCTGGCAGATGGATGTGTTCCACTTTATAGAATTTGGTAAATTAAAATATGTACACCACACCATAGACACGTATTCAGGTTTTCAATGGGCTACTGCCCTGAGCTCAGAAAAGGCTGATTCAGTAATCACACATTTATTGGAAGTTATGGCCATCATGGGTATACCTGCGCAAATAAAGACAGATAATGGTCCAGCATATGTATCTAAGAAAATGAAACGCTTTTTTGATTATTATAATATAAAACACATTACAGGTATACCAAATAATCCTACAGGTCAGGCAGTTATAGAAAGATCAAATCGTACTATAAAGGATATGCTGAACAAACAGAAAGGGACCGAAAATACCCCCAGAAATAGATTACATAATGCTTTATTAACCTTGAATTTTCTTAACGCTAATGAGAAAGGAACGACAGCAGCAGAGAGACATTGGATAATGGAAAAGTCTGCTGAACTAAATCAACCGATTTATTTCAAAGATGTGCTGACCTCTCAGTGGAAGCCAGGAGATGTGCTACGTTGGGGAAGGGGTTTTGCTCTTGTTTCCACAGGAGAAGAAAAATTGTGGATACCATCAAAATTAATAAAGTTTCGATTTGAAGAAGAGAAACCTCTTGGAAAGGAGAAATGACAACTCATCCACAATGATTATATTCATACAGGTGGTAAGAAAAACATATAGAATGGGGGCAGGGTTCTGTTCTTATCTCCACAGGAAAACACTCATCTTTGAGAAATTCAAGGGACCCTGGATGTTTGGATACTGACAGATGGAAAAATACCTGCCCGATAGGAAATATCAAGAAAACTGAATGGGTTGTGTAAGTAATATTAAACCATATTTCTAAATTTATAAAGCTGGTTTTGAAGTTGGACTCTGGCTCAGTCCCTCTCCAATTCCAAGCCTGTTAGTAAGAGAAAAACCCAGAGTTTCTGGAGTTTCTGTCTCATGTCAAGAGCCATGATGTGGGACAGAAAGAAATATGAGTTTAGAAAACATCTTTGCTTTTCTTCATATCTATCATACTTTTCATTGAATATATCTATCATGTCTTTCATTGAATATATATATATATATGTCTATATGATTAATGCTTAAGTTTTTCATAATGAACAATGAGTTTTTCCTGAAGTGACATTTGAAGTTTCCAGGAAGAAGATGGGGCCCCATAACAACAACTCCACCTGGTTGATATGACGTCATGATACTGATAGCGCTACAACAAGACCTGCTTTGGGTACCAGCTGCACAAGACAGTTCCAACTTGGTTAGCTGAAATGGTGCACATCTTATACAACATTTTGGCCAGACCTGCACAAAATACTCAGAGACTATTGGCAATATTAAAAGACTTGATCTTGAAATTTAACCATCATTTTACTTTCACAGGATCCCCCAGAAAGAACGTCGCCCCCATGACAGCTGGAAGTAATTCTAGAGGACGACGTCCCCTCTCCCAGTAAAGTTTGCCCTTGGGTTTAGGGACATCATTTAGGGGTTGATTATAATTAGTATACGATTGAGGGTTGGGGGAGGAATTTTATAAGCTCAGGGATCATTTTGAAAAAAAAAAAAAAGAGGGATGATGGGATAATAGATTTGTAATTGTGAGTTACTGTTTTTAGACAAATATATTGGTATAGATTCTTGTATATTGATACAAAGTTAAATTATATTGACTATTGTATGCATGCATGTTTCTACCTTGTTTAAAACATTTTTATGTATTGACATATATTGTATTGTATATATTTACCATATTGCTGTGTACATTTCTACCTCTGATTAAGATACTTATATAATGTTTGTGTATTGATATATATTTACCTACTGCAATGTATATTTGTACATTGTTTATATTTGGAGGTCATTGTCCTCATTTGTTTCACAGTTGTTTATTGTCTTAATCTTTAAGTTAGATAGATATTGAGAATTATATAGACTAATAGTCATCTAAGTTTGTCATTTATAATTAGACTAATCAGGTTCTTTAGATATATAGAGATTATACTCAGTATAGATAGATAGTCTTCAACTTCTTCAAAGAGCTGTAGAAAATGGCCTTTAATCTAACTCAGAGTTTTGTGGTAGTGAGACACAATTGCTCCTGGCAACACCACTCTATTCCCGAGAGAATGTTGAGCACCAAAGACACTCCACCTGGAGCCTTTCCTTTTGGCAGAACTGGCCTTGGGGCAAAGAAATGCCCATACCTCAACCACTGACAAAGATACAGAGCATGCATCAATGGATAAAACAGGGCTGTCTTATCCTGCCAAGACAGGGTAAGATAGTTTTGAAAAGTTGCTTGCCTTTATAAATGGTGTGTCAGTTATGTTAGGCCTTAGCCAAAGTTGGTTGCTTCAACACTGCTAATGTGACTTTGGGTGATTGCCTAGGTAGCTAGTTGTCTCTGTGATTTGTTGCATGTTTTGGAAGTTGTTTTACTGAACTTCCTAATTAACCAGGTAACATTATTTCCCTTCTCAGATCTTCGATGGGGTTGAAGACTATATAGATGTAGTTACTTTTCTCTCATGACTTGGCCAAGTTATTTATTATACAAGACCTAAGCTAGTTAGAATAGGATATTTGTACTTATTGTATATAATTTCATAGTAGGTTTAGAACTCTCTTATTTAAACAAAAGGGGGAGGTGTTACGGGAGGTCCTCCCACTCCTCCAGCCTATCGCCGCTGAGATACCAGCCCCTTGGGGCGTGGTCTCTCTCCCTTTAAAAAAGCGGCCACTTCCCTCTCCTCTCGCTCTTCACTTCCTGCTCCGCCGGTGACTTGACTTCCTTCCTGGTTACGCAGAGGGCTGACAGTGATCTGTAAGTTTTTTCCCCTTTAAATAAATACCACCCTATTAATCATAATTCCAAACTGGTGTGGCATTGTTTGTGACTTACGCCTTCATACCACTAACCCTAAACTTAAATGTAACCCTAACCCTAACCCTAGCGCTAACTCTAACCATAACACTATCCCAACCCAATCCTAACCATCACTCTAGCACTAATCCTAACACCAACCCTAAACCTAACCCTAACCCTTACCCTAACCATAAGCTTAAATGTAACCCTAACCCTAACACCAACCATAACCCTAAGCCCTAAACATAACTCAACCCTATCCCTAAACCTAAGCTTAAATGTACCCCTAACCCTAATGCTAACCCTAACCCTAATCCCTAACACTAACCCAAACCTAACCCTAACCCCTAACCATAACCCTAACCCTAACCCTAATCTTAACCCTACCCCTAACCCTAAGCTTAAATGTTACCCGAACCCTAATCCTAACCCTACCCTAACCCTAACTCTAACCCTAACCCTAACCCCTAACACTAACCCAACCCTGACGCTAACCCTAACACTAACACTAACCCTAAACCTAACCCTACACTTAAGACTAAACCAAACCCTAACCCTAACCCCTAACCCTAACCCTACCCTATCCATAACCCTAACCCTAACCCTAACCCAACCCTAACCCTAACCCTAAGCTTAAATGTAACCCTAACCCTAACCCTACCCCTAACCCTAAGCTTAAATGTAACCCTAACCCTAACACAAATCTAATCATCAATCTAACCCTAATCCTAACCATAACTCAAACCCTAACCGTAACCTACCCCTAACCCTCAGTTTAAATGTAACCCTAAACCTAACCCTAACCCTAAAATTAACCCAATCGTAGCCCTACCTCTAACCCTAACCCTACCCCTAAACCTAACTTTAACCTTAAACCTAACCCCTAACCGACACCCAACCCTAACCCTAACACTACCCCTAATCCTAACACTAACCCTAACACTAAACCTAACCCTACCCTTAAGACTAACCCTAACCCTAACCCCTAACTCTAACCCAACACTAACCGTAACCTAACCCTAACCCTACTCCTAACCCTAAGCTTAAATGTAACCCTAACCCTAACAGTAACCCCAAGCTTAAATGTAACCCTTACTCTAACCCTAACCCTAACTCAAACCCTAACCCTAACCCTAACCCAAACCCTAACCCAACCCTACCCCTAACACTAACCCTAACCCTAAGCCTAACGCTAACGCTAACCCTAAACCTACCTCTCACCCTAACCCTACCCCTAAGCCTAACTTTAACCTTAAACCTAACACCTAACCCTAACACGACCCCTAACCCTAACCCTAACCGCTAATTCTAACCTTAAACCTAAACTTAACCCTACCCCTAACCTTAAGCTTAAATGTAACCCTAACCGTAACCCTAACGCTAACCCTAACCCTAATCCTAAACCTACCACTAACCCTAAGCTTAAATGTAACCCTAACCCTATCCCGAACCCTACCCTAACCCTAACCCTAACCGTAAATCTAACCATAACTCTAACCCTAACCCTAAACCTAACCCTAACCCTAACTCTATCCATAACCCTAACCCTAACCCTACCACTAACTGTAACCCTAACCCTAGCCCTAAACCCAAACCTACCACTAAGACTAAAACTAACACTAACCCCTTACCCTAACCCAACCCTAAACCTATCTCTAACCCTAACTCTAACACTAACACTAACCCTAACCCTACCGCTAAACCTAAGCTTAAATGTAAAAATAACACTAACCCTAACCCTAAACCTAACACTAAACCTAAGGTTAAATGTAACCCTAACCCTAAACCTGACCCAACCCTAACCCTAACCCTAATCATAAATGTAACATTAACCCTACCGTAACTCTACCCCTAGCCCTAAGCTTAAATGTAACGCTAACCCTAACTCTAACAGTAACCCTAACCCCAACCTTCAGCCAACCATAACCCTAACCCTAACCCTAAACCTAAACCTATCCCTACTCCTAAGACTAAACCTAACCCTAACCCTAACTCCTAGCCCAAACCCTAACCCTAACACTAAACCTAACCCTATCCCTAACCCTAAGCTTAAATGTAACCCTAACCCTAACCCTACGCTAACCCTAACCCTAACCCTATGCTTAAATGTAACCCTAACCCTAACCACTATCCCTAAGGCAAACCTAACCCTCACTCTAACCCTAATCCTAACCGTAATCCTAACCTCAACCCTAAACCTAACTCCTAACCCTATCCCAACCCTAACCCTAAACCTAACGCTACCACAAACCCTAAGCTTAAATGTAACCCTAACCCTAACCAAAACCCTAAGGCTAATATTAACCCCTAACCCAAAGCCAACCCTAACCCTAACACAAACCCTAACCCTAAACCTAATCCTAAACCTAAGCCTACCCCTGAGACAGAACCTAACCCTAACCCTAAACCTAACCCTAACACTTACCCTAAACCTAAGCTTAAATGTAACCCTAAACCTAACCCTAACCCTAACAGCTAACCCTAACCCAAGCATAACCCTAAACCTAAGCTTAAATATAACCCTAACCCTAACCCTAAGCCTAACCCTAAACTTAACTCTAACCCTACCCCTAACCCTTACCCTAATACTAAAACTAACCCTAACCCATAACCATAAACCAACCCTAACTCTAAGTATAACCCTAATCCTAAGCCTAAACCTAAACCTAACCCCTAACCCTAAGCCAACCCTAACCCTAAACATAAAGCTAATCCTAACACTACCCCTAACCCTACACCTAACCCATACTCTAACCCTAACCCCAACCCTAACCAAAACCTAACCCTATTACTAAGACTAAACCAAACCCTAAACCTAACCCCTAACCCTAAGCCAACCCAAACCCTGTATCTAACCCTAAAGCTAAGCTACCCCTAACCCTAAGCTTAAATGTAACCCTAACATTCAACCTAACCCTAACCCTACCCCTAACCCTAAGCTTAAATGTAAACCTAACCCTTACCATAAACCTAACTCTAACCGTAACCCTAACACTAACCCCTGACCCAAACCCAGCCCTAACCCTAACCCTAAGCTTAAATGTAACCCTAACCCTAAACATAAACCTACCTATAACCCTTAGCTTAAATGTAACCCTAACCCTAACTCTAACCCTAACCCTAACCCTAATCTTAACCCCTAACCCTAAGCAAACCCTAACCCTAAGCCTAGCCCTAACCCTAAACTTAACCCTACCCCTAAGAATAAACCTAACCCTAACGCTAACCCTAAGATTAATGTAACCCTAAACCTAACCCTAGACCTAACTCTAATACTAACCCTAACCCTAACACTAACCCCTAACCCTAACTGTAACCCTAACCCTAAACCTAACGCTACCCCTAAGAGTAAACCTAACCCTAACCCCTAACCCAAACTCAACCCTGAACCTATCTCTTACCCTAACTCTAACACGAACCCTACCCCTAACGCTAAGATTAAATGTAACCCTACCCCTAACCCTAACTCTAAACCTAACCCAAAACCTACCCCTACCCCTAAGACTAAACCTAACCCTAACCCCTAACCCTAACCCGACCCAAACCCTATATCTAACCCTAACCCTAAGCCTAACGCTACCCCTAACCCTAAGCATAAATGTAACCCTAACCCTAACCCTAGACCTAACTCTAATCCTAACCCTAACCCTAACCCCTAACCCTAACACTAACCCTAAACCTAAGCCTACCCCTAAGACTAAACCTAACCCAAACCCCTAACCCTAACCCAACCCAAACCCTATATCTAACCCTAACCCTAACCCTAACGCTACCCCTAACCCTAAGCTTAAATGTAACACCAACCCTAACCCTAACCCAACGCCTAACCCTAAGCTTTAATGTAACCCTAACCCTTACCCTAACCCTAACTATAATGGTAACCCTAAGCCTAAACCCTAACCCAAACCTAACCCTGAGCTTAAATGTAACCCTAACCCTAAACCTAACCCTAACCCTACCGCTAACCCTACGATTAAATGTAACCATAACCCTAACCCTAAATCCAACCCTAACCCTAACCCTTATTCTAAACCTAACCCTAAAACTAACCCTATGCTAAAATGTAACCCTAACCCTAAACCTAAATCTAACCTTAACCATAACTCCTAACCCTAACACAACCCTAACCCTATATCTAACCCTAACCCTACCCCTAATCCTAAGCTTAAATGTAACCCTAACCCTAACCCTAAATATAACGCTAACACTAACCCTAACCCCTAACCCTAACCCAACCCCAACCCCAACCCTAACCTAACCCTACACCTAAGACTAAATCTAACCCTGTTCCCCAACCCTAAGCCAAACCTAACCCTATTTCTAACCCTAATCGTAACCCTAATGCTAACCCTAAACCTAACCCTAACCGTTACCGTAACCCTAAGCTTAAATGTAACCCTAACCCTAACCGTAACCACTAAACCTAACCCAAGCCTAACCCTAAACCTACCCCTACGCCTAACCCTAAACTTAACCATAACCCTACCCCTAAACCTTACCCTAAACCTAAAACTAACCCTAACCCATAACCATAACCCAACCCTAACCCTAACTCTAACCCTAAACCTAAGCCTAAAACTAAACCTAACACTAACCATAACCCTAAAGCTAACCCTAACCCTAACCCTACCCCTAACACAACCCCTAACCCAAACATTAAATTTAAAACTAAGTGCTAACCAAACACAGCCCTAACCCTAACCTAAACCTAACCCTAACCCTACCCCTAACCCTAAGCTTAAAAGTAACCCTAAACCTAAACTTAACCCTAACCCTAACACTAACCCTAACCCTAAGCCTAACGCTAAACCTAACCCTAACACTACCTCTAACCCAAACCCTACCCCTAACCCTAACTTTAACCTTAAACCTAACCCTTAACCCTAACCCAACCTTTCTCTATCCTAACCCTAACACTACCCCTAACCCTAAAACTAACTCTAACCCTATCCCTAACCCCAAACATTAACCCAACCCTAACCCTAACACTAAACATAACCCTACCCTTAAGACTAAACCTAACCCCTAACCCTAACCCAACCCAAACCCTAAACCTAACAATACCCCTACCCCTAACCATAAGCTTAAACCTTAACCCCAGCTTAAATGTAACACTTACCATAACCCTAACCCTAACTCAAACCCTAACCCTAACCCTAACCCTAACCCGAACTCTAAAACTCAGCTTTAATGTAACCCTCATCCTAACAGTAACCCCTAACCCTAACCCAACCCTAACCCTACTCTAACCCTAACTCTAAGCCTAACCCTAACCCCTAACCCTAAACCAACCCTAACCTTCACTCTAACCCTAATTTTAACCCTAAACCTAATCCTACTCCTAAACCTATCCCTACCTCTAACCCTAAAATTAACCTTAACCCTAACCCCTCACACTAACCCAACCCTATCCCTAACCCTAAACCTAACCCTACCCCTAAACCTAACCCTAACACTAACCATAAGCTTAAATGTAACCCTAAACCTAACCCTAAACCTAACCCTACCCCTACACCTAAGGTTATATATAACCCTAACCCTAAACCGAACTCTAACTCTAACCCTAAACCTAATCCCAAACACTAACCCAAACCTAACCCTAACCCTAAACCTAACCCTAACCCTATCACTACCCCTAAGACTAAACCTAACCCTAACCCTAACCCCTAACCATAACACGAACCCTAACCCTAACCCTAATCTTAACCCTACCCCTAACCCTAAGCTTAAATGTTACCCTAACCCTAATCCTAACCCTACCCTAACCCTAACACTAACCCTAAACCCTAACAGTAACCCAACCCTAACCCTAATACTAACCCTAACCCTAAACCTAACCATACCCTTAAGACTAAACCTAACCCTAACCCGAAACCCTAACCCTAACCCAACCCTAACCATAAACCTAACCCTAACCCTAACCCTACCCCTAACACTAAGCTTACATGTAACCCTAACCCTAACCTTAACCTCAAACTTAAATGTAACCCTTACCCTAACCCTAACCCTAACTCAAAACCTAACCCTAACCCTAACCCTAAAACTCAGATTTAATGTAACACTCATCCTAACCCTAACCCCTAACCATAACCCAACCCTATACCGAACCCTAAACCTAACCCTACCCCTAATCCTATCATTAACACCTAACCCTAACCCAACCCTAACCTTCACTCTAATCCTAATCCTAATCCTAACCCTAATCCTCAGCTTAAATATATCCCTAACACTAACCCTAAACCTAACCCCTAACCCTAACCCAACCCTAACCCTAACCATGAGCTTAAATGTAACCTTAACCCTAACCCTAACCCTACAGCTAACCATAAGAATAAATGTAACCCTAACCCTAACCCTAACTCCAAACCTAACCCTAACCCTTATTCTAACCCTAACCCTACTACTAACCCTAAGCTAAAATGTAACCCTAACCCTAACCCTAAACCTAAATATAACCCTAACCGTAACCATAACCCAACCCTAACCCTAAACCTAAACCTAACCCTAACCCTAAACCTAAACCTAACCCTACACCTAAGACTAAACCTAACCTTAACCCCTAACCCTAACCCAACCATAACAATATCTCTAACCCTATCCCTAACCCTAACCCTAACCCTTACCCTAACCGTAAGCTTAAATGTAACCCTAACGCTAACCCTAAGGTTAACCCTAACCCTAACCCCTAACCCAACCCTACCCTAACACTAAGCTTAAATGTAACCCTAACCATAACACTAACCCTAACCCTACCACTAACCCTAAACTTAAATGTAACCCTAACCCTAACCCTAGCGCTAACTCTAACCATAACACTATCCCAACCCAATCCTAACCATCACTCTAGCACTAATCCTAACCCCAACCCTAAACCTAACCCTAACCCTAACCATAAGCTTAAATGGAACCCTAACCCTAACACCAACCATAACCCTGAGCCCTAAACATAACTCAACCCTATCCCTAACCCTAAGCTTAAATGTACCCCTAACCCTAATGCTAACCCTAACCCTAATCCCTAACACTAACCCAAACCTAACCCTAACCCCTAACAATAACCCTAACCCTAACCCTAACCCTAATCTTAACCCTACCCCTAACCCTAAGCTTAAATGTTACCCGAACCCTAATCCTAACCCTACACTAACCCTAACTCTAACCCTACCCTAACCCTCACCCCTAACACTAACCCAACCCTGACGCTAACCCTAACACTAACACTAACCCTAACCCTAAACCTAACCCTACACTTAAGACTAAACCAAACCCTAACCCTAACCCCTAACCCTAACCCTACCCTATCCATAACCCTAACCCTAACCCAACCCTACCCCTAACCCTAAGCTTAAATGTAACCCTAACCCTAACCCTACCCCTAACCCTAAGCTTAAATGTAACCCTAACCCTAACACAAATCTAACCCTCAATCTAACCCTAATCCTAACCATAACCCAAACCCTAACCGTAAACCTACCCCTAACCCTCAGTTTAAATGTAACCCTAAACCTAACCCTAACCCTAAAACTAACCCAATCGTAGCCCTACCTCTAACCCTAACCCTACCCCTAAACCTAACTTTAACCTTAAACCTAACCCCTAACCCACACCCATCCTAACCCTAACACTACCCCTAATCCTAACACTAACCCTAACACTAAACCTAACCCTACCCTTAAGACTAACCCTAACCCTAACCCCTAACTCTAACCCAACACTAACCGTAAACCTAACCCTAACCCTACTCCTAACCCTAAGCTTAAATGTAACCCTTACTCTAACCCTAACCCTAACTCAAACCCTAACCCTAACCCTAACCCAAACCCTAACCCAACCCTACCCCTAACACTAACCCTAACCCTTAGCTAACGCTAACGCTAACCCTAAACCTACCTCTCACCCTAACCCTACCCCTAAGCCTAACTTTAACCTTAAACCTAACACCTAACCCTAACACGACCCCTAACCCTAACCCTAACCGCTAATTCTAACCTTAAACCTAAACTTAACCCTACCCCTAACCTTAAGCTTAAATGTAACCCTAACTCTAACCCTAACGCTAACCCTAACCCTAATCCTAAACCTACCACTAACCCTAAGCTTAAATGTAACCCTAACCCTATCCCGAACCCTACCCTAACCCTAACCCTAACCGTAAACCTAACCATAACTCTAACCCTAACCCTAAACCTAACCCTAACCCTAACCCTACCACTAACTGTAACCCTAACCCTAGCCCTAAACCCAAACCTACCACTAAGACTAAAACTAACACTAACCCCTTACCCTAACCCAACCCTAAACCTATCTCTAACCCTAACTCTAACACTAACACTAACCCTAACCCTACCGCTAAACCTAAGCTTAAATGTAACAATAACACTAACCCTAACCCTAAACCTAACACTAAACCTAAGGTTAAATGTAACCCTAACCCTAAACCTGACCCAACCCTAACCCTAACCCTAATCATAAATGTAACATTAACCCTACCGTAACTCTACCCCTAGCCCTAAGCTTAAATGTAACGCTAACCCTAACTCTAACAGTAACCCTAACCCCAACCTTCAGCCAACCATAACCCTAACCCTAACCCTAAACCTAAACCTATCCCTACTCCTAAGACTAAACCTAACCCTAACCCTAACTCCTAGCCCTAACCCTAACCCTAACACTAAACCTAACCCTATCCCTAACCCTAAGCTTAAATGTAACCCTAACCCTAACCCTACGCTAACCCTAACCCTAACCCTATGCTTAAATGTAACCCTAACCCTAACCACTATCCCTAAGGCAAACCTAACCCTCACTCTAACCCTAATCCTAACCGTAATCCTAACCTCAACCCTAAACCTAACTCCTAACCCTATCCCAACCCTAACCCTAAACCTAACGCTACCACAAACCCTAAGCTTAAATGTAACCCTAACCCTAACCAAAACCCTAAGGCTAATATTAACCCCTAACCCAAAGCCAACCCTAACCCTAACACAAACCCTAACCCTAAACCTAATCCTAAACCTAAGCCTACCCCTGAGACAGAACCTAACCCTAACCCTAACCAAACCCAAACCCTATATCTAACCCTAACCCTACCCCTAACCCTAATTTTAAATGTAACGCTAACCCTAACCGTAAACCTAAACCTAAGCTTAAATGTAACCCTAACCCTTACCCAACACTAACTCTAACACTAACCCTAACCCTAACACTAACCCCTAAACTAACCCAACCCTAACCCTAACCCTAAGGTTAAATGTAACCCTAACCCTAAGCCTAACCTTACCCCTAACCATAAGATTAAATGTAACCCTGACCCTAACCCTAACCCTAACCCTAACCCTAACACTACCACAACCCATAAGCTTAAATGTAACCCTAAATATAACGCTAACACTAACCCTAACCCCTAATCCTAACCCAACCCAAACCCCAACCCCAACCCTAACCCTAACCCTAACTTTAACCCTAACCCTACACCTAAGACTAAATCTAACCCTGTTCCCTAACCCTAACCCTACCCTAACCCTATTTCTAACCCTAATCGTAACCCTAACCCTAACCCTAAACCTAACCCTAACCTTTACCCTAAACCTAAGCTTAAATGTAAACCTAAACCTAAACCTAACCCTAACACCTAACCCTAACCCAAGCCTAACCCTAAACCTAAGCTTAAATATAACCCTAACCCTAACCCTACGCCAAACCCTAAACTTAACCCTAACCCTACCCCTAACCCTTACCCTAACAATCAAACTAACCCTAACGCATAACCATAAACCAACCCTAACCCTAACTCTAACCCTAACCCTAAACCTAACCCTAACCCTAAAGCTAACCGTAAACCTAACCCTAAACCTAACACCTAACCCTAAGCCAACCCTAACCCTAACCATAAAGCTAATCCTAACCCTAACCCTAAAACTACACCTAACCCATACTCTAACCCTAACCCTAACCCTAAACCTAACCCTACCACTGAGACTAAACCTAACCCTAAACCTAACCCCAAACAATAAGCCAACCCAAACCCTGTATCTAAACCTAACCCTAAACCTAACTCTACCCCTAACCCTAAGCTTAAATGTAACTCTAACATTAAACCTAACCCTAACCCTACCCCTAACCATAAGCTTAAATGTAACCCGAACCCTCACCCTAAACATAACTCTAACCGTAAGCCTAACCCTAAACACTAACCCTAACCCAACCCTAACCCTAACCCTAAGCTTAAATGTAACCCTAACCCTAGCCATAAACCTACCTATAACCCTTAGCTTAAATGTAACCCTAATCGTAACTCTAACCCTAACCCTAACTCTAACCCTAACCCTAATCCTAACCTTAACCCCTAACACTAAGCAAACCCTAACCCTAAGCCTAGCCCTAACCCTAAACCTAACCCTACGCCTAAGACTAAACCTAACCCTAACCCTACCCCTAAGCTTAAATGTAACCCTAACCGTAACTCTACCCTAACCCTAACCCTAATCCTAACCCTAACACTAACACTAACCCCTAACCCTAACCCTAACCCTAACCCTAACCTTAACCCTAAACCTAACACTACCCCTAAGACTAAACCTAACCCTAACCCCTAACCCAAACCCAATCCTAAACCTATCTCTTACCCTAAATCTAACTCTAACACGAACCCTACCCCTAATGCTAAGATTAAATGTAACCCTAACCCTAACCCAAATTCTAAACCTAACCCTAAACCTACCCCTACCCCTAAGACTAAACATAACCCTAACCCGTAACCCTAACCCAACCCAAACCATAACGCTACCCCTAACCCTAAGCTTAAATGCAACCCTAACCCTAACCTTAGACCTAACTCTAATCCTAACCCTAACACAAGCCCCTAAACCCAACCCTAACCCTAAACATAACCCTACCCCTAAGACTAAACCTAACACTATCACCTAACCCTAACCCAACCCAAACCCTATATCTAACCCTAACCCTAACGCTACCCCTAACCCTGAGCTTAAATGTAACACAAACCCTAACCCTAACCCTACACCTAAACCTAAGCTTAAATGTAACCCTAACCCTTACCATAACCCTAACTCTAACCGTAACCCTAACCCTAACCGCTAACCCTAACCCAAACCTAACCCGAACCCTGAGCTTAAATGTAACCCTAACCCTAACCCTAAACCTACCGCTAACCCTAAGATTAAATGTAACCCTAAACCTAACCCTAACCGTAAACCTAAATCTAACCCTAACCGTAACTCCTAAACCTAACCCAACCCTAACCCTATATCTAACCCTAACCCTACCCTAAGATTAAATGTAACCCTAACCCTTACCCAACACTAACTCTAACACTAACCCCTAAAACTAACCCAACCCTAACCCTAACCCTAAGCTTAAATGTAACTCTAACCCTAAACCTAACTTTACCCCTAACCCTAAGATTAAATATAACCCTGACCCTAACCCTAACACTAACTATAACCCTACCACAACCCCTAAGCTTAAATGTAACCCTAACCCTAACCCTAAATATAACGCTAACCCTAACCCTAACCCCTAACCCTAACCCAACACCAACCCCAACCCTAACCCTAACCCTAACCGTAACCCTACACCTAAGACTAAATCTAACCCTGTTCCCTAACCCTAACCCAACCCTAACCCTATTTCTAACCCTAATCGTAACCCTAACCCTAACCCTAAACCTAACCCTAACACTTACCCTAAACCTAAGCTTAAATGTAACCCTAAACCTAACCCTAACCCTAACAGCTAACCCTAACCCAAGCATAACCCTAAACCTAAGCTTAAATATAACCCTAACCCTAACCCTAAGCCTAACCCTAAATTTAACTCTAACCCTACCACTAACCCTTACCCTAATACTAAAACTAACCCTAACCCATAACCATAAACCAACCCTAACCCTAACTATAACCCTAATCCTAAGCCTAAACCTAACCCCTACCCCTAAGCCAACCCTAACCCTAAACATAAAGCTAATCCTAACCCTACCCCTAACCCATACTCTAACCCTAACCCCAACCCTAACCAAAACCTAACCCTACTACTAAGACTAAACCAAACCCTAAACCTAACCCCTAACCCTAAGCCAACCCAAACCCTGTATCTAACCCTAAAGCTATGCTACCCCTAACCCTAAGCGTAAATGTAACCCTAACATTAAACCTAACCCTAACCCTACGCCTAACCCTAAGCTTAAATGTAACCCTAACCCTTACCATAAACCTAACTCTAACCGTAACCCTAACACTAACCCCTAACCCAAACCCAGCCCTAACCCTAACCCTAAGCTTAAATGAACCCTAACCCTAAACATAAACCTACCTATAACCCTTAGCTTAAATGTAACCCTAACCCTAACTCTAACCCTAACCCTAACCCTAATCTTAACCCCTAACCCTAAGCAAACCCTAACCCTAAGCCTAGCCCTAACCCTAAACTTAACTCTACCCCTAAGAATAAACCTAACCCTAACGCTAACCCTAAGATTAATGTAACCCTAAACCTAACCCTAGACCTAACTCTAATACTAACCCTAACCCTAACACTAACCCCTAACCCTAACTGTAACCCTAACCCTAAACCTAATGCTACCCCTAAGACTAAACCTAACCCTAACCCCTAACCCAAACTCAACCCTGAACCTATCTCTTACCCTAACTCTAACACGAACCCTACCCCTAACGCTAAGATTAAATGTAACCCTAACCCTAACCCTAACTCTAAACCTAACCCAAACCTACCCCTACCCCTAAGACTAAACCTAACCCTAACCCCTAACCCTAACCCGACCCAAACCCTATATCTAACCCTAACCCTAAGCCTAACGCTACCCCTAACCCTAAGCATAAATGTAACCCTAACCCTAACCCTAGACCTAACTCTAATCCTAACCCTAACCCTAACACTAACCCTAAACCTAAGCCTACCCCTAAGACTAAACCTAACCCAAACCCCTAACCCTAACCCAACCCAAACCCTATATCAAACCCTAACCCTAACCCTAACGCTACCCCTAACCCTAAGCTTAAATGTAACACCAACCCTAACCCTAACCCAACGCCTAACCCTAAGCTTTAATGTAACCCTAACCCTTACCCTAACCCTAACTATAATGGTAACCCTAACCCTAAACCCTAACCCAAACCTAACCCTGAGCTTAAATGTAACCCTAACCCTAAACCTAACCCTAACCCTACCGCTAACCCTACGATTAAATGTAACCATAACCCTAACCCTAAATCCAACCCTAACCCTAACTCTTATTCTAAACCTAACCCTAAAACTAACCCTATGCTAAAATGTAACCCTAACCCTAAACCTAAATCTAACCTTAACCATAACTCCTAACCCTAACACAACCCTAACCCTATAGCTAACCCTAACCCTACCCCTAATCCTAAGATTAAATGTAACCCTAACCCTAACCCTAAACCCAAGCTTAAATGTAACACTAACACTTACCCTGACCCTAACCCTAACCCTAACCCTAACCCCAAACCCTAATCCAACCCTAACCCTAACCCTAAGCTTAAAAGTAACCCTAACCCTAAACTTACCCCTAACCCTAAGATTAAATGTAACACTGACCCTAACCCTAACACTAACCCTAACCCTACCACAACCCCTAAGCTTAAATGTAACCCTAACCCTAACCCTAAATATAACGCTAACACTAACCCTAACCCCTAACCCTAACCCAACCCCAACCCCAACCCTAACCCTAACCTAACCCTACACCTAAGACTAAATCTAACCCTGTTCCCCAACCCTAAGCCAACCCTAACCCTATTTCTAACCCTAATCGTAACCCTAACGCTAACCCTAAACCTAACCCTAACCGTTACCGTAACCCTAAGCTTAAATGTAACCCTAACCCTAACCGTAACCACTAAACCTAACCCAAGCCTAACCCTAAACCTACCCCT
Organism: Microtus pennsylvanicus; assembly: GCF_037038515.1. Taxonomy (NCBI): domain Eukaryota; kingdom Metazoa; phylum Chordata; class Mammalia; order Rodentia; family Cricetidae; genus Microtus; species Microtus pennsylvanicus. The sequence continues at coordinate 112,324,407 of NC_134587.1, read as the reverse complement.
ACGCCTAACCCTAAACTTAACCATAACCCTACCCCTAAACCTTACCCTAACCCTAAAACTAACCCTAACCCATAACCATAACCCAACCCTAACCCTAACTCTAACCCTAAACCTAAGCCTAAAACTAAACCTAACACTAACCATAACCCTAAAGCTAACCCTAACCCTAACCCTACCCCTAACCCAACCCCTAACCCAAACATTAAATTTAAACCTAAGCGCTAACCAAACACAGCCCTAACCCTAACCCTAAACCTAACCCTAAACTACCCCAAACCCTAAGCTTAAAAGTAACCCTAAACCTAAACTTAACCCTAACCCTAACACTAACCCTAACCCTAAGCCTAACGCTAAACCTAACCCTAACACTACCTCTAACCCAAACCCTACCCCTAACCCTAACTTTAACCTTAAACCTAACACCTAACCCTAACCCAACCTTTCTCTATCCTAACCCTAACACTACCCCTAACCCTAAAACTAACTCTAACCCTATCCCTAACCCCAAACACTAACCCAACCCTAACCCTAACACTAACACTAAACATAACCCTACCCTTAAGACTAAACCTAACCCCTAACCCTAACCCAACCCAAACCCTAAACCTAACAATACCCCTACCCCTAACCATAAGCTTAAACCTTAACCCCAGCTTAAATGTAACACTTACCATAACCCTAACCCTAACTCAAACCCTAACCCTAACCCTAACCCTAACCCGAACTCTAAAACTCAGCTTTAATGTAACCCTCATCCTAACAGTAACCCCTAACCCTAACCCAACCCTAACCCTACTCTAACCCTAACTCTAAGCCTAACCCTAACCCCTAACCCTAAACCAACCCTAACCTTCACTCTAACCCTAATTTTAACCCTAAACCTAATCCTACTCCTAAACCTATCCCTACCTCTAACCCTAAAATTAACCTTAACCCTAACCCCTCACACTAACCCAACCCTATCCCTAACCCTAAACCTAACCCTACCCCTAAACCTAACCCTAACACTAACCATAAGCTTAAATGTAACCCTAAACCTAACCCTAAACCTAACCCTACCCCTACACCTAAGGTTATATATAACCCTAACCCTAAACCGAACTCTAACTCTAACCCTAAACCTAATCCCAAACACTAACCCAAACCTAACCCTAACCCTAAACCTAACCCTAACCCTATCACTACCCCTAAGACTAAACCTAACCCTAACCCTAACCCCTAACCATAACACGAACCCTAACCCTAACCCTAATCTTAACCCTACCCCTAACCCTAAGCTTAAATGTTACCCTAACCCTAATCCTAACCCTACCCTAACCCTAACACTAACCCTAAACCCTAACAGTAACCCAACCCTAACCCTAATACTAACCCTAACCCTAAACCTAACCATACCCTTAAGACTAAACCTAACCCTAACCCGAAACCCTAACCCTAACCCAACCCTAACCATAAACCTAACCCTAACCCTAACCCTACCCCTAACACTAAGCTTACATGTAACCCTAACCCTAACCTTAACCTCAAACTTAAATGTAACCCTTACCCTAACCCTAACCCTAACTCAAAACCTAACCCTAACCCTAACCCTAAAACTCAGATTTAATGTAACACTCATCCTAACCCTAACCCCTAACCATAACCCAACCCTATACCGAACCCTAAACCTAACCCTACCCCTAATCCTATCATTAACACCTAACCCTAACCCAACCCTAACCTTCACTCTAATCCTAATCCTAACCCTCACCCTAATCCTCAGCTTAAATATATCCCTAACACTAACCCTAAACCTAACCCCTAATCCTAACCTAACCCTAACCCTAACCATGAGCTTAAATGTAACCTTAACCCTAACCCTAACCCTACAGCTAACCATAAGAATAAATGTAACCCTAACCCTAACTCCAAACCTAACCCTAACCCTTATTCTAACCCTAACCCTACTACTAACCCTAACCTAAATGTAACCCTAACCCTAACCCTAACCCTAAACCTAAATCTAACCCTAACCGTAACCATAACCCAACCCTAAACCTAAACCTAAACCTAACCCTAACCCTAAACTTAAACCTAACCTTACACCTAAGACTAAACCTAACCTTAACCCCTAACCCTAACCCAACCATAACAATATCTCTAACCCTATCCCTAACCCTAACCCTAACCCTTACCCTAACCGTAAGCTTAAATGTAACCCTAACGCTAACCCTAAGGTTAACCCTAACCCTAACCCCTAACCCAACCCTACCCTAACACTAAGCTTAAATGTAACCCTAACCATAACACTAACCCTAACCCTACCACTAACCCTAAACTTAAATGTAACCCTAACCCTAACCCTAGCGCTAACTCTAACCATAACACTATCCCAACCCAATCCTAACCATCACTCTAGCACTAATCCTAACCCCAACCCTAAACCTAACCCTAACCCTTACCCTAACCATAAGCTTAAATGTAACCCTAACCCTAACACCAACCCTAACCCTAAGCCCTAAACATAACTCAACCCTATCCCTAACCCTAAGCTTAAATGTACCCCTAACCCTAATGCTAACCCTAACCCTAATCCCTAACACTAACCCAAACCTAACCCTAACCCCTAACCATAACCCTAACCCTAACCCTAACCCTAATCTTAACCCTACCCCTAACCCTAAGCTTAAATGTTACCCGAACCCTAATCCTAACCCTACCCTAACCCTAACTCTAACCCTAACCCTAACCCTAACCCCTAAAACTAACCCAACCCTGACGCTAACCCTAACACTAACAGTAACCCTAACCCTAAACCTAACCCTACACTTAAGACTAAACCAAACCCTAACCCTAACCCCTAACGCTAACCCTACCCTATCCATAACCCTAACCCTAACCCTAACCCAACCCTAACCCTAACCCTAAGCTTAAATGTAACCCTAACCCTAACCCTACCCCTAACCCTAAGCTTAAATGTAACCCTAACCCTAACACAAAACTAATCCTCAATCTAACCCTAATCCTAACCATAACCCAAACCCTAACCGTAAACCTACCCCTAACCCTCAGTTTAAATGTAACCCTAAACCTAACCCTAACCCTAAAACTAACCCAATCATAGCCCTACTTCTAACCCTACCCCTAAACCTAACTTTAACCTTAAACCTAACCCCTAACCCACACCCAACCCTAACCCTAACACTACCCCTAATCCTAACACTAACCCTAACACTAAACCTAACCCTACCCTTAAGACTAACCCTAACCCTAACCCCTAACTCTAACCCAACACTAACCGTAAACCTAACCCTAACCCTGCTCCTAACCCTAAGCTTAAATATAACCCTAACCCTAACAGTATCCCAAAGCTTAAATGTAACCCTTACTCTAACCCTAACCCTAACTCAAACCCTAACCCTAACCCTAACCCAAACCCTAACCCAACCCTACCCCTAACACTAACCCTAACCCTAAGCCTAACGCTAACGCTAACCCTAAACCTACCTCTAACCCTAACCCTACCCCTAAGCCTAACTTTAACCTTAAACCTAACACCTTACCCTAACACGACCCCTAACCCTAACCCTAACCGCTAATTCTAACCTTAAACCTAAACTTAACCCTACCCCTAACCTTAAGCTTAAATGTAACCCTAACCCTAACCCTAACGCTAACCCTAACCCTAATCCTAAACCTACCACTACCCCTAAGCTTAAATGTAACCCTAACCCTATCCCGAACCCTACCCTAACCCTAACCCTAACCGTAAACCTAACCATAACTCTAACCCTAACCCTAAACCTAACCCTAACCCTAACTCTATCCATAACCCTAACCCTAACCCTACCACTAACTGTAACCCTAACCCTACCCCTAAACCCAAACCTACCACTAAGACTAAAACTAACACTAACCCCTTACCCTAACCCAACCCTAAACCTATCTCTAACCCTAACTCCAACACTAACACTAACCCTAACCCTACCGCTAAACCTAAGCTTAAATGTAACAATAACACTAACCCTAACCCTAAACCTAACACTAAACCTAAGGTTAAATGTAACCCTAACCTTAACCCTAAACCTACCCAACCCTAACCATAACCCTAATCATAAATGTAACATTAACCCTACCGTAACTCTACCCCTAGCCCTAAGCTTAAATGTAACGCTAACCCTAACTCTAACAGTAACCCTAACCCCAACCTTCAGCCAACCATAACCCTAACCCTAACCTAAACCTAAACCTAACCCTACTCCTAAGACTAAACCTAACCCTAACCCTAACTCCTAGCCCTAACCCTAACCCTAACACTAAACCTAACCCTAACCCTAACCCTAAGCTTAAATGTAACCCTAACCCTAACCCTACGCTAACCCTAACCCTAACCCTATGCTTAAATGTAACCCTAACCCTAACCACTATCCCTAAGGCAAACCTAACCCTCACTCTAACCCTAATCCTAACCGTAATCCTAACCTCAACCCTAAACCTAACTCCTAACCCTATCCCAACCCTAACCCTAAACCTAACGCTACCACAAACCCTAAGCTTAAATGTAACCCTAACCCTAACCAAAACCCTAAGGCTAATATTAACCCCTAACCCAAAGCCAACCCTAACCCTAACACAAACCCTAACCCTAAACCTAATCCTAAACCTAAGCCTACCCCTGAGACAGAACCTAACCCTAACCCTAACCCAACCCAAACCCTATATCTAACCTTAACCCTAACCCTAACCCTAAAGCTACACCTAACCTTAAACTTATATGAACCCTAACCCAAACCCTACCCCAAACCCTAAGCTTAAATGTAACCCTAACCCTTACCCTTACCCTAACACAAACTCTAACCCTAATCCTAAGATTAAAAGTAACCCTAAGGCTAACCCTAAATCTAAACCTAACCCTCACCTGAACCCTAACCCTAACCCCTAACCCTAACCCACCCTAACCGTAACCCTACCCCTAACCCTAAGATTAAAAGTACCCTAACGCTAACCCTAAATCTAAACCTAACACTCACCTGAACCCTAACCCCTAACCCTAACCCAACATTAACCCTAAACCTAAGCTTAAATATAACCCTAACCCTAACCCTAACCCTACCTCTAACCCTAAGCATAATTGTAACCCAAACCCTAACCGTAAACCTAAATCTAACCCTAACCGTAACCCCTAAACCTAACCCGACCATAACCCTATATCTAACCCTAACCCTACCCCTAACACTAAGATTAAATGTAACGCTAACCCTAACTGTAAACCTAACCTAAGCTTAAATGTAACCCTAACCCTTACCCAACACTAACTCTAACACTAACCCTAACCCTAACACTAACCCCTAAACTAACCCAACCCTAACCCTAACCCTAAGGTTAAATGTAACCCTAACCCTAAGCCTAACCTTACCCCTAACCATAAGATTAAATGTAACCCTGACCCTAACCCTAACCCCAACCCTAACACTACCACAACCCCTAAGCTTAAATGTAACCCTAAATATAACGCTAACACTAACCCTAACCCCTAATCCTAACCCAACCCAAACCCCAACCCCAACCCTAAACCTAACCCTAACCCTAACCCTACACCTAAGACTAAATCTAACCCTGTTCCCTAACCCTAACCCTACCCTAACCCTATTTCTAACCCTAATCGTAACCCTAACCCTAACCCTAACCCTAACCCTAAACCTAACCCTAACCTTTACCCTAAACCTAAGCTTAAATGTAAACCTAAACCTAAACCTAACCCTAACACCTAACCCTAACCCAAGCCTAACCCTAAACCTAAGCTTAAATATAACCCTAACCCTAACCCTACGCCAAACCCTAAACTTAACCCTAACCCTACCCCTAACCCTTACCCTAACAATCAAACTAACCCTAACGCATAACCATAAACCAACCCTAACCCTAACTCTAACCCTAACCCTAAACCTAACCCTAACCCTAAAGCTAACCTTAACCCTACCCTAAACCTAACACCTAACCCTAAGCCAACCCTAACCCTAACCATAAAGCTAATCCTAACCCTAACCCTAAAACTACACCTAACCCATACTCTAACCCTAACCCTAACCCTAAACCTAACCCTACTACTGAGACTAAACCTAACCCTAAACCTAACCCCAAACAATAAGCCAACCCAAACCCTGTATCTAAACCTAACCCTAAACCTAACTCTACCCCTAACCCTAAGCTTAAATGTAACTCTAACATTAAACCTAACCCTAACCCTACCCCTAACCATAAGCTTAAATGTAACCCGAACCCTCACCCTAAACATAACTCTAACCGTAAGCCTAACCCTAAACCCTAACCCTAACCCAACCCTAACCCTAACCCTAAGCTTAAATGTAACCCTAACCCTAGCCATAAACCTACCTATAACCCTTAGCTTAAATGTAACCCTAATCGTAACTCTAACCCTAACCCTAACTCTAACCCTAACCCTAATCCTAACCTTAACCCCTAACCCTAAGCAAACCCTAACCCTAACCCTAACCCTAACCCTAAGCTTAAATGTAACCCTAATCGTAACTCTATCCTAATCCTAACCCTAACCCTAACCCTAATCCTAACCCTAACACTAACACTAACCCCTAACCCTAACCCTAACCCTAACCCTAACCCTAAACCTAACACTACCCCTAAGACTAAACCTAACCCTAACCCCTAACCCAAACCCAATCCTAAACCTATCTCTTACCCTAAATCTAACTCTAACACGAACCCTACCCCTAATGCTAAGATTAAATGTAACCCTAACCCTAACCCAAATTCTAAACCTAACCCTAAACCTACCCCTACCCCTAAGACTAAACCTAACCCTAACCCGTAACCCTAACCCAACACAAACCATAACGCTACCCCTAACCCTAAGCTTAAATGCAACCCAAACCCTAACCTTAGACCTAACTCTAATCCTAACCCTAACACAAGCCGCTAAACCCAACCCTAACCCTAAACATAACCCTATCCCTAAGACTAAACCTAACACTATCACCTAACCCGAATCCAACCCAAACCCTATATCTAACCCTAACCCTAACGCAACCCCTAACCCTGAGCTTAAATGTAACACCATCCCTAACACTAACCCTACGCCTAAACCTAAGCTTAAATGTAACCCTAACCCTTACCATAACCCTAACTCTAACCGTAACCCTAACCCTAACCGCTAACCCTAACCCAAACCTAACCCGAACCCTGAGCTTAAATGTAACCCTAACCTTAACCCTAAACCTACCGCTAACCCTAAGATTAAATGTAACCCTAAACCTAACCGTAACCCTAAACCTAAATCTAACCCTAACCGTAACTCCTAAACCTAACCCAACCCTAACCCTATATCTAACCCTAACCCTAACCCTACCCTAAGATTAAATGTAACCCTAACCCTAAAACTAAACCTAAGCTTAAATGTAACCCTAACCCTTACCCAACACTAACTCTAACACTAACCCTAACACTAACCCCTAAACCTAACCCAACCCTAACCCTAACCCTAAGCTTAAATGTAACCCTAACCCTAAACCTAACTTTACCCCTAACCCTAAGATTAAATATAACCCTGACCCTAACCCTAACACTAACCATAACCCTACCACAACCCCTAAGCTTAAATGTAACCCTAACCCTAACCCTAAATATAACGCTAACCCTAACCCTAACTCCTAACCCTAACCCAACACCAACCCCAACCCTAACCCTAACCCTAACCGTAACCCTACACCTAAGACTAAATCTAACCCTGTTCCCTAACCCTAACCCTACCCTAACCCTATTTCTAACCCTAATCGTAACCCTAACCCTAACCCTAACCCTAACCCTAACCCTAACCCTAACCGTAACCCTACACCTAAGACTAAATCTAACCCTGTTCCCTAACCCTAACCCAACCCTAACCCTATTTCTAACCCTAATCGTAACCCTAACCCTAACCCTAAACCTAACCCTAACACTTACCCTAAACCTAAGCTTAAATGTAACCCTAAACCTAACCCTAAACCTAACAGCTAACCCTAACCCAAGCATAACCCTAAACCTAAGCTTAAATATAACCCTAACCCTAACCCTAAGCCTAACCCTAAACTTAACTCTAACCCTACCCCTAACCCTTAGCCTAATACTAAAACTAACCCTAACCCATAACCATAAACCAACCCTAAACCTAACTATAACCCTAATCCTAAGCCTAAACCTAAACCTAACCCCTAACCCTAAGCCAACCCTAACCCTAAACATAAAGCTAATCCTAACCCTACCCCTAACCCTACCCCTAACCCATACTCTAACCCTAACCCCAACCCTAACCAAAACCTAACCCTACTACTAAGACTAAACCAAACCCTAAACCTAACCCCTAACCCTAAGCCAACCCAAACCCTGTATCTAACCCTAAAGCTAAGCTACCCCTAACCCTAAGCTTAAATGTAACCCTAACATTAAACCTAACCCTAACCCTACCCCTAACCCTAAGCTTAAATGTAACCCTAACCCTTACCATAAACCTAACTCTAACCGTAACCCTAACACTAACCCCTAACCCAAACCCAGCCCTAACCCTAACCCTAAGCTTAAATGTAACCCTAACCCTAAACATAAACCTACCTATAACCCTTAGCTTAAATGTAACCCTAACCCTAACTCTAACCCTAACCCTAACCCTAATCTTAACCCCTAACCCTAAGCAAACCCTAACCCTAAGCCTAGCCCTAACCCTAAACTTAACCCTACCCCTAAGAATAAACCTAACCCTAACGCTAACCCTAAGATTAATGTAACCCTAAACCTAACCCTAGACCTAACTCTAATACTAACCCTAACCCTAACACTAACCTCTAACCCTAACTGTAACCCTAACCCTAAACCTAACGCTACCCCTAAGACTAAACCTAACCCTAACCCCTAACCCAAACTAAACCCTGAACCTATCTCTTACCCTAACTCTAACACGAACCCTACCCCTAACGCTAAGATTAAATGTAACCCTAACCCTAACCCTAACTCTAAACCTAACCCAAAACCTACCCCTACCCCTAAGACTAAACCTAACCCTAACCCCTAACCCTAACCCGACCCAAACCCTATATCTAACCCTAACCCTAAGCCTAACGCTACCCCTAACCCTAAGCATAAATGTAACCCTAACCCTAACCCTAGACCTAACTCTAATCCTAACCCTAACCCTAACACTAACCCTAAACCTAAGCCTACCCCTAAGACTAAACCTAACCCAAACCCCTAACCCTAACCCAACCCAAACCCTATATCTAACCCTAACCCTAACCCTAACGCTACCCCTAACCCTAAGCTTAAATGTAACACCAACCCTAACCCTAACCCAACGCCTAACCCTAAGCTTTAATGTAACCCTAACCCTTACCCTAACCCTAACTATAATGGTAACACTAACCCTAAACCCTAACCCAAACCTAACCCTGAGCTTAAATGTAACCCTAACCCTAAACCTAACCCTAACCCTACCGCTAACCCTACGATTAAATGTAACCATAACCCTAACCCTAAATCCAACCCTAACCCTAACTCTTATTCTAAACCTAACCCTAAAACTAACCCTATGCTAAAATGTAACCCTAACCCTAAACCTAAATCTAACCTTAACCATAACTCCTAACCCTAACACAACCCTAACCCTATATCTAACCCTAACCCTACCCCTAATCCTAAGATTAAATGTAACCCTAACCCTAACCCTAAACCCAAGCTTAAATGTAACACTAACACTTACCCTGACCCTAACCCTAACCCTAACCCTAACCCTAACCCCAAACCCTAACCCAACCCTAACCCTAACCCTAAGCTTAAAAGTAACCCTAACCCTAAACTTACCCCTAACCCTAAGATTAAATGTAACACTGACCCTAACCCTAACACTAACCCTAACCCTACCACAACCCCTAAGCTTAAATGTAACCCTAACCCTAACCCTAAATATAACGCTAACACTAACCCTAACCCCTAACCCTAACCCAACCCCAACCCTAACCCTAACCTAACCCTACACCTAAGACTAAATCTAACCCTGTTCCCCAACCCTAAGCCAACCCTAACCCTATTTCTAACCCTAATCGTAACCCTAACGCTAACCCTAAACCTAACCCTAACCGTTACCGTAACCCTAAGCTTAAATGTAACCCTAACCCTAACCGTAACCACTAAACCTAACCCAAGCCTAACCCTAAACCTACCCCTACGCCTAACCCTAAACTTAACCATAACCCTACCCCTAAACCTTACCCTAACCCTAAAACTAACCCTAACCCATAACCATAACCCAACCCTAACCCTAACTCTAACCCTAAACCTAAGCCTAAAACTAAACCTAACACTAACCATAACCCTAAAGCTAACCCTAACCCTAACCCTACCACTAACCCAACCCCTAACCCAAACATTAAATTTAAACCTAAGCGCTAACCAAACACAGCCCTAACCCTAACCCTAAACCTAACCCTAACCCTACGCCTAACCCTAAGCTTAAAAGTAACCCTAAACCTAAACTTAACCCTAACCCTAACACTAACCCTAACCCTAAGCCTAACGCTAAACCTAACCCTAACACTACCTCTAACCCAAACCCTACCCCTAACCCTAACTTTAACCTTAAACCTAACCCCTAACCCTAACCCAACCTTTCTCTATCCTAACCCTAACACTACCCCTAACCCTAAAACTAACTCTAACCCTATCCCTAACCCCAAACACTAACCCAACCCTAACGCTAACCCTAACACTAAACATAACCCTACCCTTAAGACTAAACCTAACCCCTAACCCTAACCCAACCCAAACCCTAAACCTAACAATACCCCTACCCCTAACCATAAGCTTAAACCTTAACCCCAGCTTAAATGTAACACTTACCATAACCCTAACCCTAACTCAAACCCTAACCCTAACCCTAACCCTAACCCGAACTCTAAAACTCAGCTTTAATGTAACCCTCATCCTAACAGTAACCCCTAACCCTAACCCAACCCTAACCCTACTCTAACCCTAACTCTAAGCCTAACCCTAACCCCTAACCCTAAACCAACCCTAACCTTCACTCTAACCCTAATTTTAACCCTAAACCTAATCCTACTCCTAAACCTATCCCTACCTCTAACCCTAAAATTAACCTTAACCCTAACCCCTCACACTAACCCAACCCTATCCCTAACCCTAAACCTAACCCTACCCCTAAACCTAAACCTAACACTAACCATAAGCATAATTGTAACCCTAACCCTAACCCTAAACCTAACCCTACCCCTACACCTAAGGTTATATATAACCCTAACCCTAAACTGAACTCTAACTCTAACACTAAACCTAATCCCAAACACTAACCCAAACCTAACCCTAACCCTAAACCTAACCCTAACCCTAAACCTATCACTACCCCTAAGACTAAACCTAAACCTAACCCTAACCCCTAACCATAACACGAAGCCTAACCCTAACCCTAATCTTAACCCTACCCCTAACCCTAAGCTTAAATGTTACCCTAACCCTAATCCTAACCCTACCCTAACCCTAACCCTAAACCCTAAACCCTAACAGTAACCCAACCCTAACCCTAATACTAAACCTAACCCTAAACCTAACCATACCCTTAAGACTAAACCTAACCCTAACCCGAAACCCTAACCCTAACCCAACCCTAACCATAAACCTAACCCTAACCCTACCCCAACACTAAGCTTACATGTAACCCTAACCCTAACCTTAACCTCAAACTTAAATGTAACCCTTACCCTAACCCTAACCCTAACTCAAAACCTAACCCTAACCCTAACCCTAAAACTCAGATTTAACGTAACACTCATCCTAACCCTAACCCCTAACCATAACCCAACCCTATACCGAACCCTAAACCTAACCCTACCCCTAATCCTATCATTAACACCTAACCCTAACCCAACCCTAACCTTCACTCTAATCCTAATCCTAACCCTCACCCTAATCCTCAGTTTAAATATATCCCAAACACTAACCCTAAACCTAACCCCTAACCCTAACCCAACCCTAACCCTAACCATGAGCATAAATGTAACCTTAACCCTAACCCTAACCCTACAGCTAACCATAAGAATAAATGTAACCCTAACCCTAACCCTAACTCCAAACCTAACCCTAACCCTTATTCTAACCCTAACCCTACTACTAACCCTAAGCTAAAATGTAACCCTAACCCTAACCCTAAACCTAAACCTAACCCTAACCATAACCATAACCCAACCATAACCCTAAACCTAAACCTAACCCTAACCCTAAACCTAAACCTAACCCTACACCTAAGACTAAACCTAACCTTAACCCCTAACCCTAACCCAACCATAACAATATCTCTAACCCTATCCCTAACCCTAACCCTAACCCTAACCCTTACCCTAACCGTAAGCTTAAATGTAACCCTAAAGCTAACCCTAAGGTTAACCCTAACCCTAACCCCTAACCCAACCCTACCCTAACACTAAGCTTAAATGTAACCCTAACCATAACACTAACCCTAACCCTACCACTAACCCTAAACTTAAATGTAACCCTAACCCTAACCCTAGCGCTAACTCTAACCATAACACTATCCCAACCCAATCCTAACCATCACTCTAGCACTAATCCTAACCCCAACCCTAAACCTAACCCTTACCCTAACCATAAGCTTAAATGTAACCCAAACCCTAACACCAACCATAACCCTAAGCCCTAAACATAACTCAACCCTATCCCTAAACCTAAGCTTAAATGTACCCCTAACCCTAATGCTAACCCTAACCCTAATCCCTAACACTAACCCAAACCTAACCCTAACCCTAACCCCTAACCATAACCCTAACCCTAATCTTAACCCTACCCCTAACCCTAAGCTTAAATGTTACCCGAACCCTAATCCTAACCCTACCCTAACCCTAACTCTAACCCTAACCCTAACCCCTAACACTAACCCAACCCTGACGCTAACCCTAACACTAACACTAACCCTAAACCTAACCCTACACTTAAGACTAAACCAAACCCTAACCCTAACCCCTAACCCTAACCCTACCCTATCCATAACCCTAACCCTAACCCTAACCCAACCCTAACCCTAACCCTAAGCTTAAATGTAACCCTAACCCTAACCCTACCCCTAACCCTAAGCTTAAATGTAACCCTAACCCTAACACAAATCTAATCATCAATCTAACCCTAATCCTAACCATAACTCAAACCCTAACCGTAACCTACCCCTAACCCTCAGTTTAAATGTAACCCTAAACCTAACCCTAACCCTAAAATTAACCCAATCGTAGCCCTACCTCTAACCCTAACCCTACCCCTAAACCTAACTTTAACCTTAAACCTAACCCCTAACCGACACCCAACCCTAACCCTAACACTACCCCTAATCCTAACACTAACCCTAACACTAAACCTAACCCTACCCTTAAGACTAACCCTAACCCTAACCCCTAACTCTAACCCAACACTAACCGTAACCTAACCCTAACCCTACTCCTAACCCTAAGCTTAAATGTAACCCTAACCCTAACAGTAACCCCAAGCTTAAATGTAACCCTTACTCTAACCCTAACCCTAACTCAAACCCTAACCCTAACCCTAACCCAAACCCTAACCCAACCCTACCCCTAACACTAACCCTAACCCTAAGCCTAACGCTAACGCTAACCCTAAACCTACCTCTCACCCTAACCCTACCCCTAAGCCTAACTTTAACCTTAAACCTAACACCTAACCCTAACACGACCCCTAACCCTAACCCTAACCGCTAATTCTAACCTTAAACCTAAACTTAACCCTACCCCTAACCTTAAGCTTAAATGTAACCCTAACCGTAACCCTAACGCTAACCCTAACCCTAATCCTAAACCTACCACTAACCCTAAGCTTAAATGTAACCCTAACCCTATCCCGAACCCTACCCTAACCCTAACCCTAACCGTAAATCTAACCATAACTCTAACCCTAACCCTAAACCTAACCCTAACCCTAACTCTATCCATAACCCTAACCCTAACCCTACCACTAACTGTAACCCTAACCCTAGCCCTAAACCCAAACCTACCACTAAGACTAAAACTAACACTAACCCCTTACCCTAACCCAACCCTAAACCTATCTCTAACCCTAACTCTAACACTAACACTAACCCTAACCCTACCGCTAAACCTAAGCTTAAATGTAACAATAACACTAACCCTAACCCTAAACCTAACACTAAACCTAAGGTTAAATGTAACCCTAACCCTAAACCTGACCCAACCCTAACCCTAACCCTAATCATAAATGTAACATTAACCCTACCGTAACTCTACCCCTAGCCCTAAGCTTAAATGTAACGCTAACCCTAACTCTAACAGTAACCCTAACCCCAACCTTCAGCCAACCATAACCCTAACCCTAACCCTAAACCTAAACCTATCCCTACTCCTAAGACTAAACCTAACCCTAACCCTAACTCCTAGCTCTAACCCTAACCCTAACACTAAACCTAACCCTATCCCTAACCCTAAGCTTAAATGTAACCCTAACCCTAACCCTACGCTAACCCTAACCCTAACCCTATGCTTAAATGTAACCCTAACCCTAACCACTATCCCTAAGGCAAACCTAACCCTCACTCTAACCCTAATCCTAACCGTAATCCTAACCTCAACCCTAAACCTAACTCCTAACCCTATCCCAACCCTAACCCTAAACCTAACGCTACCACAAACCCTAAGCTTAAATGTAACCCTAACCCTAACCAAAACCCTAAGGCTAATATTAACCCCTAACCCAAAGCCAACCCTAACCCTAACACAAACCCTAACCCTAAACCTAATCCTAAACCTAAGCCTACCCCTGAGACAGAACCTAACCCTAACCCTAACCCAACCCAAACCATATATCTAACCTTAACCCTAACCCTAACCCTAAAGCTAAACCTAACCTTAAACTTATATGAACCCTAACCCAAACCCTAACCCTAACCATAAGCTTAAATGTAACCCTAACCCTTACCCTTACCCTAACACAAACTCTAACCCTAATCCTAAGATTAAAAGTAACCCTAAGGCTAACCCTAAATCTAAACCTAACCCACACCTGAACCCTAACCCTAACCCCTAACCATAACCCACCCTAACCGTAACCCTACCCCTAACCCTAAGATTAAAAGTACCCTAACGCTAACCCTAAATCTAAACCTAACACTCACCTGAACCCTAACCCCTAACCCTAACCCAACATTAACCCTAAACCTAAGCTTAAATATAACCCTAACCCTAACCCTACCTCTAACCCTAAGCATAATTGTAACCCTAACCCTAACCGTAAACCTAAATCTAACCCTAACCGTAACCCCTAACCCTAACCCGACCATAACCCTATATCTAACCCTAACCCTACCCCTAACCCTAAGATTAAATGTAACGCTAACCCTAACCGTAAACCTAAACCTAAGCTTAAATGTAACCCTAACCCTTACCCAACACTAATTCTAACACTAACCCTAACCCTAACACTAACCCCTATACTAACCCAACCCTAACCCTAACCCTAAGGTTAAATGTAACCCTAACCCTAAGACTAACCTTACCCCTAACCATAAGATTAAATGTAACCCTGACCCTAACCCTAACCCTAACCCTAACACTACCACAACCCCTAAGCTTAAATGTAACCCTAAGCCTAACCCTAACCCTAAATATAACGCTAACACTAACCCTAACCCCTAATCCTAACCCAACCCAAACCCCAACCCCAACCCTAAACCTAACCCTAACCCTAACCCTACACCTAAGACTAAATCTAACCCTGTTCCCTAACCCTAACCCTAACCCTACCCTAACCCTATTTCTAACCCTAATCGTAACCCTAACCCTAACCCTAACCCTAAACCTAACCCTAACCTTTACCCTAAACCTAAGCTTAAATGTAAACCTAAACCTAAACATAACCCTAACACCTAACCCTAACCCAAGCCTAACCCTAAACCTAAGCTTAAATATAACCCTAACCCTAACCCTACGCCAAACCCTAAACTTAACCCTAACCCTACCCCTAACCCTTACCCTAACAATCACACTAACCCTAACGCATAACCATAAACCAACCCTAACCCTAACTCTAACCCTAACCCTAAACCTAACCCTAACCCTAAAGCTAACCGTAAACCTAACCCTAAACCTAACACCTAACCCTAAGCCAACCCTAACCCTAACCATAAAGCTAATCCTAACCCTAACCCTAAAACTACACCTAACCCATACTCTAACCCTAACCCTAACCCTAAACCTAACCCTACTACTGAGACTAAACCTAACCCTAAACCTAACCCCAAACAATAAGCCAACCCAAACCCTGTATCTAAACCTAACCCTAAACTTAACCCTACCCCTAACCCTAAGCTTAAATGTAACCCGAACCCTCACCCTAAACATAACTCTAACCGTAAGCCTAACCCTAAACCCTAACCCTAACCCAACCCTAACCCTAACCCTAAGCTTAAATGTAACCCTAACCCTAGCCATAAACCTACCTATAACCCTTAGCTTAAATGTAACCCTAATCGTAACTCTAACCCTAATCCTAACCCTAACCCTAATCCTAACCTTAACCCCTAACCCTAAGCAAACCCTAACCCTAAGCCTAGCCCTAACCCTAAACCTAACCCTACGCCTAAGACTAAACCTAACCCTAACCCTAACCCTAAGCTTAAATGTAACCCTAACCGTAACTCTACCATAACCCTAACCCTAACCCTAACCCTAATCCTAACCCTAACACTAACACTAACCCCTAACCCTAACCCTAACCCTAACCCTAAACCTAACACTACCCCTAAGACTAAACCTAACCCTAACCCCTATCCCAAACCCAATCCTAAACCTATCTCTTACCCTAAATCTAACTCTAACACGAACCCTACCCCTAATGCTAAGATTAAATGTAACCCTAACCCTAACCCAAATTCTAAACCTAACCCTAAACCTAACCCTACCCCTAAGACTAAACCTAACCCTAACCCGTAACCCTAACCCAACCCAAACCATAACGCTACCCCTAACCCTAAGCTTAAATGCAACCCTAACCCTAACCTTAGACCTAACTCTAATCCTAACACTAACACAAGCCCCTAAACCCAACCCTAACCCTAAACATAACCCTACTCCTAAGACTAAACCTAACACTATCACCTAACCCTAACCCAACCCAAACCCTATATCTAACCCTAACCCTAACGCTACCCCTAACCCTGAGCTTAAATGTAACACCAACCCTAACCCTACGCCTAAACCTAAGCTTAAATGTAACCCTAAACCTTACCCTAACCCTAACTCTAACCGTAACCCTAACCCTAACCGCTAACCCTAACCCAAACCTAACCCGAACCCTGAGCTTAAATGTAACCCTAACCCTAAACCTACCGCTAACCCTAAGATTAAATGTACCCCTAAACCTAACCCTAAACCTAAATCTAACCCTAACCGTAACTCCTAAACCTAACCCAACCCTAACCCTATATCTAACCCTAACCCTAACCCTACCCTAAGATTAAATGTAACCCTAACCCTAAAACTAAACCTAAGCTTAAATGTAACCCTAACCCTTACCCAACACTAACTCTAACACTAACCCTAACCCTAACACTAACCCCTAAACCTAACCCAACCCTAACCCTAACCCTAAGCTTAAATGTAACCCTAACCCTAAACCTAACTTTACCCCTAACCCTAAGATTAAATATAACCCTGACCCTAACCCTAACACTAACCATAACCCTACCACAACCCCTAAGCTTAAATGTAACCCTAACCCTAACCCTAAATATAACGCTAACCCTAACCCTAACCCCTAACCCTAACCCAACACCAACCCAACCCTAACCCTAACCCTAACCGTAACCCTACACCTAAGACTAAATCTAACCCTGTTCCCTAACCCTAACCCAACCCTAACCCTATTTCTAGCCCTAATCGTAACCCTAACCCTAACCCTAAACCTAACCCTAACACTTACCCTAAACCTAAGCTTAAATGTAACCCTAAACCTAACCCTAACCCTAACAGCTAACCCTAACCCAAGCATAACCCTAAACCTAAGCTTAAATATAACCCTAACCCTAACCCTAAGCCTAACCCTAAACTTAACTCTAACCCTACCCCTAACCCTTACCCTAATACTAAAACTAACCCTAACCCATAACCATAAACCAACCCTAACCCTAACTATAACCCTAATCCTAAGCCTAAACCTAAACCTAACCCCTAACCCTAAGCCAACCCTAACCCTAAACATAAAGCTAAACCTAACCCTACCCCTAACCCTACTCCTAACCCATACTCTAACCCTAACCCCAACCCTAACCAAAACCTAACCCTACTACTAAGACTAAACCAAACCCTAAACCTAACCCCTAACCCTAAGCCAACCCAAACCCTGTATCTAACCCTAAAGCTAAGCTACCGCTAACCCTAAGCTTAAATGTAACCCTAATATTAAAACTAACCCTAACCCTACCCCTAACCCTAAGCTTAAATGTAACCCTAACCCTTACCATAAACCTAACTCTAACCGTAACCCTAACACTAACCCCTGACCCAAACCCAGCCCTAACCCTAACCCTAAGCTTAAATGTAACCCTAACCCTAAACATAAACCTACCTATAACCCTTAGCTTAAATGTAACCCTAACCCTAACTCTAACCCTAACCCTAACCCTAATCTTAACCCCTAACCCTAAGCAAACCCTAACCCTAAGCCTAGCCCTAACCCTAAACTTAACCCTACCCCTAAGAATAAACCTAACCCTAACGCTAACCCTAAGATTAATGTAACCCTAAACCTAACCCTAGACCTAACTCTAATACTAACCCTAACCCTAACACTAACCCCTAACCCTAACTGTAACCCTAACCCTAAACCTAACGCTACCCCTAAGAGTAAACCTAACCCTAACCCCTAACCCAAACTCAACCCTGAACCTATCTCTTACCCTAACTCTAACACGAACCCTACCCCTAACGCTAAGATTAAATGTAACCCTAACCCTAAAACTAACTCTAAACATAACCCAAAACCTACCCCTACCCCTAAGACTAAACCTAACCCTAACCCCTAACGCTAACCCAACCCAAACCCTATATCTAACCCTAACCCTAAGCCTAACGCTACCCCTAACCCTAAGCATAAATGTAACCCTAACCCTAACCCTAGACCTAACTCTAATCCTAACCCTAACCCTAACCCCTAACCCTAACACTAACCCTAAACCTAAGCCTACCCCTAAGACTAAACCTAACCCAAACCCCTAACCCTAACCCAACCCAAACCCTATATCTAACCCTAACCCTAACCCTAACGCTACCCCTAACCCTAAGCTTAAATGTAACACCAACCCTAACCCTAACCCAACGCCTAACCCTAAGCTTTAATGTAACCCTAACCCTTACCCTAACCCTAACTATAATGGTAACCCTAACCCTAAACCCTAACCCAAAACTAACCCTGAGCTTAAATGTAACCCTAACCCTAAACCTAACCCTAACCCTACCGCTAACCCTACGATTAAATGTAACCATAACCCTAACCCTAAATCCAACCCTAACCCTAACCCTTATTCTAAACCTAACCCTAAAACTAACCCTATGCTAAAATGTAACCCTAACCCTAAACCTAAATCTAACCTTAACCATAACTCCTAACCCTAACACAACCCTAACCCTATATCTAACCCTAACCCTACCCCTAATCCTAAGATTAAATGTAACCCTAACCCTAACCCTAAACCCAAGCTTAAATGTAACACTAACACTTACCCTGACCCTAACCCTAACCCTAACCCTAACCCTAACCCCAAACCCTAACCCAACCCTAACCCTAACCCTAAGCTTAAAAGTAACCCTAACCCTAAACTTACCCCTAACCCTAAGATTAAATGTAACACTGACCCTAACCCTAACACTAACCCTAACCCTACCACAACCCCTAAGCTTAAATGTAACCCTAACCCTAACCCTAAATATAACGCTAACACTAACCCTAACCCCTAACCCTAACCCAACCCCAACCCTAACCCTAACCTAACCCTACACCTAAGACTAAATCTAACCCTGTTCCCCAACCCTAAGCCAACCCTAACCCTATTTCTAACCCTAATCGTAACCCTAACGCTAACCCTAAACCTAACCCTAACCGTTACCGAAACCCTAAGCTTAAATGTAACCCTAACCCTAACCGTAACCACTAAACCTAACCCAAGCCTAACCCTAAACCTACCCCTACGCCTAACCCTAAACTTAACCATAACCCTACCCCTAAACCTTACCCTAACCCTAAAACTAACCCTAACCCATAACCATAACCCAACCCTAACCCTAACTCTAACCCTAAACCTAAGCCTAAAACTGAACCTAACACTAACCATAACCCTAAAGCTAACCCTAACCCTAACCCTACCCCTAACCCAACCCCTAACCCAAACATTAAATTTAAACCTAAGCGCTAACCAAACACAGCCCTAACCCTAACCCTAAACCTAACCCTAACCCTACGCCTAACCCTAAGCTTAAAAGTAACCCTAAACCTAAACTTAACCCTAACCCTAACACTAACCCTAACCCTAAGCCTAACGCTAAACCTAACCCTAACACTACCTCTAACCCAAACCCTACCCCTAACCCTAACTTTAACCTTAAACCTAACCCCTAACCCTAACCCAACCTTTCTCTATCCTAACCCTAACACTACCCCTAACCCTAAAACTAACTCTAACCCTATATCTAACCCCAAACACTAACCCAACCCTAACCCTAACCCTAACACTAAACATAACCCTACCCTTAAGACTAAACCTAACCCCTAACACTAACCCAACCCAAACCCTAAACCTAACAATACCCCTACCCCTAACCATAAGCTTAAACCTTAACCCCAGCTTAAATGTAACACTTACCATAACCCTAACCCTAACTCAAACCCTAACCCTAACCCTAACCCTAACCCGAACTCTAAAACTCAGCTTTAATGTAACCCTCATCCTAACAGTAACCCCTAACCCTAACCCAACCCTAACCCTATTCTAACCCTAACTCTAAGCCTAACCCTAACCCCTAACCCTAAACCAACCCTAACCTTCACTCTAACCCTAATTTTAACCCTAAACCTAATCCTACTCCTAAACCTATCCCTACCTCTAACCCTAAAATTAACCTTAACCCTAACCCCTAACACTAACCCAACCCTATCCCTAACCCTAAACCTAACCCTACCCCTAAACCTAACCCTAACACTAACCATAAGCATAATTGTAACCCTAACCCTAACCCTAAACCTAACCCTACCCCTACACCTAAGGTTATATATAACCCTAACCCTAAACTGAACTCTAACTCTAACACTAAACCTAATCCCAAACACTAACCCAAACCTAACCCTAACCCTAAACCTAACCCTAACCCTAAACCTATCACTACCCCTAAGACTAAACCTAAACCTAACCCTAACCCCTAACCATAACACGAACCCTAACCCTAACCCTAATCTTAACCCTACCCCTAACCCTAAGCTTAAATGTTACCCTAACCCTAATCCTAACCCTACCCTAACCCTAAACCCTAAACCCTAACAGTAACCCAACCCTAACCCTAATACTAACCCTAACCCTAAACCTAACCATACCCTTAAGACTAAACCTAACCCTAACCCGAAACCCTAACCCTAACCCAACCCTAACCATAAACCTAACCCTAACCCTACCCCAACACTAAGCTTACATGTAACCCTAACCCTAACCTTAACCTCAAACTTAAATGTAACCCTTACCCTAACCCTAACCCTAACTCAAAACCTAACCCTAACCCTAACCCTAAAACTCAGATTTAATGTAACACTCATCCTAACCCTAACCCCTAACCATAACCCAACCCTATACCGAACCCTAAACCTAACCCTACCCCTAATCCTATCATTAACACCTAACCCTAACCCAACCCTAACCTTCACTCTAATCCTAATCCTAACCCTCACCCTAATCCTCAGTTTAAATATATCCCAAACACTAACCCTAAACCTAACCCCTAACCCTAACCCTAACCATGAGCATAAATGTAACCTTAACCCTAACCCTAACCCTACAGCTAACCATAAGAATAAATGTAACCCTAACCCTAACCCTAACTCCAAACCTAACCCTAACCCTTATTCTAACCCTAACCCTACTACTAACCCTAAGCTAAAATGTAACCCTAACCCTAACCCTAAACCTAAACCTAACCCTAACCATAACCATAACCCAACCATAACCCTAAACCTAAACCTAACCCTAACCCTAAACCTAAACCTAACCCTACACCTAAGACTAAACCCAACCTTAACCCCTAACCCTAACCCAACCATAACAATATCTCTAACCCTATCCCTAACCCTAACCCTAACCCTAACCCTTACCCTAACCGTAAGCTTAAATGTAACCCTAAAGCTAACCCTAAGGTTAACCCTAACCCTAACCCCTAACCCAACCCTACCCTAACACTAAGCTTAAATGTAACCCTAACCATAACACTAACCCTAACCCTACCACTGTTACGGGAGGTCCTCCCACTCCTCCAGCCTATCGCCGCTGAGATACCAGCCCCTTGGGGCGTGGTCTCTCTCCCTTTAAAAAAGCGGCCACTTCCCTCTCCTCTCGCTCTTCACTTCCTGCTCCGCCGGTGACTTGACTTCCTTCCTGGTTACGCAGAGGGCTGACAGTGATCTGTAAGTTTTTTCCCCTTTAAATAAATACCACCCTATTAATCATAATTCCAAACTGGTGTGGCATTGTTTGTGACTTACGCCTTCATTTGGCGCCCAACGTTTGGTTTTAGAACCTCTCCCGGCTCGCAGCCGCGAGTTCGGCTTGGCGGCCGGAAGTTCGGCTTGGCGGCCGCAAGTTCGGCTTGGCGGGCGCTTGTTCAGCTTGGCGGGAGCCCTTGCTTCCTCAGCCGCTGCCTGTGGATTTAAACTCCACAGGCCCGCGTAGTCTCTGCCCGCCTGGTTTGCTCTTTTCTGAGTCGTTTTTAAATCTCCCTTGCAAGCACAGCTCTTAAGTGGCGCGAACCAGAGCACGCGGTTGCTGAAAGCTGCAACCCCTCAGGGTGACTCTGTCACGTGGAGGCATAAGCGGCTTCCAGGTTGCTCTTCTCTACCCCTGGATTCTGGTTTCTGGTTCCATCTCTGGAATTGATTTAATTACATTTACTTTGTTGAGCAACTTACATTTTCCAGTTTTTAACAAATACTAGGCGGACTCTGAAACAGGACCGTGTTTTCGTCGAGACTTGGCAACAGCGCCACCTGCTGGATAATAGGTAATATGGCAGTTCCCGTTTCCAACGCGAATTTTACTGTTCTGGTTACCAATACAATGGGTTATATCATGCAAGGTTTATATGACTATGAGGATAACTTAATTTACTGGTTACTAGGTTTTAGTATTCTTTTGCATATTCTATCATTTAGGAAGATCATGGCACTCCTAAGAACCATACAATCTTTACTAGAAACTCATGCAGGTCAGGAGATTAAGGATTCAAAAGAGACAATAATAAAAAGACTTGAAATGATTGAAGAAATGATTGGAGCTGGTGAACAGAGTAATAAGGCACAAGGACAGGATACAATGCCAACACCAGCTATTAGAACTGGCTTACCAAAGGTTTTAGCAGCATACCCTATACTTAATTCTGACAAAGCGTCAACTTCTAAAGGCTCAAAGGGAGTCAGAGAAGCTAGATGGACGCCAATAGCAATGAATGATCTAAAAGAAATTAAGCAAGCTATTGTTAATTTTGGCTTGCACTCTGCATACGTAAAGGAAATGATAAGGACTTGGGCTTCTAATGCTAGAGCTACCCCCCATGATTTCCATCAGTTAGTGTCTGCAGTTTTAGATAATGGACCTTCCTTGATGTTTGGAATTTATTTCAGAGAAGAATCCAAACATATGGAACAGCAAGGAAGAGCAAAAGGTATTGAGGTTTCCCAAGACCAAATTCTTGGTGCAGGAGAATATGCTGATCCACAGGTCCAAGCTCTTTATGATGATGAAGTACTGTGTCTATGTCACCAAGCAGCTTTAAATGCTTGGAATAGGATACAAGATCCAGCAAAAAGGGTTGAATCATATACCAGAATTAGGCAGGGACAGAGAGAACCCTTTATTGACTTTTTGCAAAGATTAATTAAGGCTCTGGACATAGGGGTAACAGACCCAGAAGCTAGACGAATACTTCTTGAATCTCTAGCTTTTGAGAATGCAAACATAGAATGCAAAAAGATAATTGGGCCTTTAAAGTCTAGATCAGCACCTATGGATGAATGGATTCAGCATACGATGAATGTTGAGACGTTTAGCTATAATGATGAATCTTGGGTAGGAGAAGCGATTTCCACAGCAATGAGGAGACATCAAACTGCCAGGTGTTTTAATTGTGGTAAATTAGGACATCTGAAAAGGGATTGCAGGCACAGAATTTCTAGGAATATTATCTCCTCTGGGAATGACAAAGATAGGAGACCTAGGCCTTCAGGTATATGTAGGAGATGCGGTAAAGGCCGACATTGGTCCAATGAATGCAGGTCAACAACAGACAAACAAGGCAACCCGATACCGTCGGGAAACTCCTTGAGGGGCCTCTCGCAGGCCCCCAAGCCAACAGTGGCCCAGTCATTCCCAGTCACTGTGGAGAACGTGCCTCACCAAGAAAATTAAAAGCTCCAATTTCTGCTGTAAAAAGTAATACTGGTCTAAATGATGAAATCCATGTGGAGGATGAGTCAAAAAACCCAGTTGGACAGAGTAAACGTATATTTTGGCAGACTTCTATTAATGATCAAAGACCAAAGCTAAGAGTCTGTATAAATGGCACTTTTATTGAAGGCTTATTAGACACAGGTGCGGATGTAAGTATCATTACCCCAGAATCTTGGCATCCGAATTGGCCTCTTAAAGAGGTAGATGTTCAGTTCCTGGGGATTGGAACCCTATCTCGTGTAAAACAAAGCACAAGATGGGTTGAATGCATAGGGCCCGAAGGGCAAATAGGAAGACTAAGGCCATATATAGCCAATATTGCCATAAATTTATGGGGCCGTGACCTGCTACAGCAATGGAATACCCAGATTAACATTCCTGTAGTTCCAGGAACTCATAATTCTGGGAAGTATATGATGAGGTATTATGGAAAAAGGTCACTAGCCATTCAGGCTGTACAAGAACATACAGCAAATACCAAACCTTTAGAGGTACCAACAGCCCTACCTTTAAAATGGCTAACTGAGAAGCCAATATGGATCAAACAGTGGCCTCTAGCTGAAGATAAACTACAGGCATTGGAACAGCTGGTGCAGGAGCAACTAGATGCTCACCACATTGAAGAATCAACCAGCCCTTGGAATTCTCCTGTGTTTGTTGTAAAAAAGAAATCTGGTAAATGGAGAATGGTGACAGATCTAAGAGCTGTCAACAAAGTAATTCAACCTATGGGCTCACTACAATCTGGAATTCCTTTGCCTTCTCTGTTACCAAAAGGATGGCCTCTTATAGTTATTGATTTGAAAGATTGTTTTTTCACTATACCGTTACAAGAAAAGGATAGAGAGAAATTTGCCTTCACAGTGCCTACTTATAATAATTCTCAGCCCAATAGGAGATATCAATGGACTGTCCTCCCACAGGGTATGCTCAATAGTCCTACACTGTGCCAATATTTTGTAAGTAAGCCATTGGAAATAATTCGTAAACAATTCCCCAAGTCCATTATTTATCATTACATGGATGACATCTTGTTATCTGATTCAAATAAAGATACTTTAGAAAGGATGTTTGAAGAAGTAAAGAAAGTCTTGCCTAGGTGGGGATTACAAATTGCCCCTGAAAAGATTCAAAGAGGAAATTCTATTAATTACCTAGGTTACAGAATAGGGTTAGAGAAAATTAAAACACAAAAGGCACAAATTAGGAGAGACCGGTTAAAGACTCTTAATGACTTCCAAAGATTGTTAGGAGACATTTCCAGTCTACGACCACCTGTTGGGATAACACCTGATCTAATAGTTCATTTAAACAAAACCTTAGATGGTGATAAAGATTTGAATAGTCCAAGAGAACTGACAGCTGAAGCAGAAAAGGAACTGACAATGATTGAGGAAAAATTACAGGAGGCACATGTGGATAGGGTGAACCCAAATCTTAGCTGCATCCTAGTCATATTGCCTTCCAGAATTTCTCCTACAGGGATTCTAATGCAGAGGGAAGATATTATTTTGGAGTGGATATTTATACCTAATAAACCAAGTAAAAAATTAAAAACTTATGTGGAAAAAGTCTCTGAATTAATCATAAAAGGTAAGCTGAGACTTCGTCAACTAGCAGGTATAGACCCAGCAGAAATTATAGTGCCTTTTACTACTGAAGAAATAAAAAAGTTATGGGAAGACAATGAACCGTGGCAAAGAGCTTGTGCTAATTTTTTGGGAGAAATTAATAGCAACTATCCCAAAAGTGGTAGACTTAACCTCATAAAAAGAACTTCTTGGATTCTTCCTAGAATTGTACGTGATGCTCCAATAACTGGAGCCCGTACGTTCTATACTGATGCAAATAAATCAGGGAAAGCAGGTTACAAGTCAGATGAATTGAGTAAGGTGGAACAAAGCCCTTATAATTCTGTCCAGAAGGCAGAATTATATGCCATTCTTATGGTGCTAAGGGATTTTAAAGAACCTCTTAATATAGTTACAGATTCACAATATGCAGAAAGAGTTATCTTGCATATTGAAACCGCTGAATTTATACCAGATGACACAGAGTTGACTTCATTGTTTATCCAGGTACAAGACATAATCAGGAACAGGCTTTGTCCGATGTACATAACACACATCCGGTCCCATACAGGTCTGCCTGGTCCTCTAGCCCAAGGCAACGCTGAGATTGATCAATTATTGATTGGAAGTGTGTTGCAGGCCTCAGAATTTCATAAGAAGCATCATGTCAATAGTAAAGGCCTAAAGAAAGAATTTTCCATTACTTGGCAACAAGCTAAGGACATTATAAAGAGATGTCCTACTTGTTCTTTCTATAATCAAACACCGTTGCCTGCAGGGAGTAACCCAAAGGGCACTAAGAGAAATGAAATCTGGCAGATGGATGTGTTCCACTTTATAGAATTTGGTAAATTAAAATATGTACACCACACCATAGACACGTATTCAGGTTTTCAATGGGCTACTGCCCTGAGCTCAGAAAAGGCTGATTCAGTAATCACACATTTATTGGAAGTTATGGCCATCATGGGTATACCTGCGCAAATAAAGACAGATAATGGTCCAGCATATGTATCTAAGAAAATGAAACGCTTTTTTGATTATTATAATATAAAACACATTACAGGTATACCAAATAATCCTACAGGTCAGGCAGTTATAGAAAGATCAAATCGTACTATAAAGGATATGCTGAACAAACAGAAAGGGACCGAAAATACCCCCAGAAATAGATTACATAATGCTTTATTAACCTTGAATTTTCTTAACGCTAATGAGAAAGGAACGACAGCAGCAGAGAGACATTGGATAATGGAAAAGTCTGCTGAACTAAATCAACCGATTTATTTCAAAGATGTGCTGACCTCTCAGTGGAAGCCAGGAGATGTGCTACGTTGGGGAAGGGGTTTTGCTCTTGTTTCCACAGGAGAAGAAAAATTGTGGATACCATCAAAATTAATAAAGTTTCGATTTGAAGAAGAGAAACCTCTTGGAAAGGAGAAATGACAACTCATCCACAATGATTATATTCATACAGGTGGTAAGAAAAACATATAGAATGGGGGCAGGGTTCTGTTCTTATCTCCACAGGAAAACACTCATCTTTGAGAAATTCAAGGGACCCTGGATGTTTGGATACTGACAGATGGAAAAATACCTGCCCGATAGGAAATATCAAGAAAACTGAATGGGTTGTGTAAGTAATATTAAACCATATTTCTAAATTTATAAAGCTGGTTTTGAAGTTGGACTCTGGCTCAGTCCCTCTCCAATTCCAAGCCTGTTAGTAAGAGAAAAACCCAGAGTTTCTGGAGTTTCTGTCTCATGTCAAGAGCCATGATGTGGGACAGAAAGAAATATGAGTTTAGAAAACATCTTTGCTTTTCTTCATATCTATCATACTTTTCATTGAATATATCTATCATGTCTTTCATTGAATATATATATATATATGTCTATATGATTAATGCTTAAGTTTTTCATAATGAACAATGAGTTTTTCCTGAAGTGACATTTGAAGTTTCCAGGAAGAAGATGGGGCCCCATAACAACAACTCCACCTGGTTGATATGACGTCATGATACTGATAGCGCTACAACAAGACCTGCTTTGGGTACCAGCTGCACAAGACAGTTCCAACTTGGTTAGCTGAAATGGTGCACATCTTATACAACATTTTGGCCAGACCTGCACAAAATACTCAGAGACTATTGGCAATATTAAAAGACTTGATCTTGAAATTTAACCATCATTTTACTTTCACAGGATCCCCCAGAAAGAACGTCGCCCCCATGACAGCTGGAAGTAATTCTAGAGGACGACGTCCCCTCTCCCAGTAAAGTTTGCCCTTGGGTTTAGGGACATCATTTAGGGGTTGATTATAATTAGTATACGATTGAGGGTTGGGGGAGGAATTTTATAAGCTCAGGGATCATTTTGAAAAAAAAAAAAAAGAGGGATGATGGGATAATAGATTTGTAATTGTGAGTTACTGTTTTTAGACAAATATATTGGTATAGATTCTTGTATATTGATACAAAGTTAAATTATATTGACTATTGTATGCATGCATGTTTCTACCTTGTTTAAAACATTTTTATGTATTGACATATATTGTATTGTATATATTTACCATATTGCTGTGTACATTTCTACCTCTGATTAAGATACTTATATAATGTTTGTGTATTGATATATATTTACCTACTGCAATGTATATTTGTACATTGTTTATATTTGGAGGTCATTGTCCTCATTTGTTTCACAGTTGTTTATTGTCTTAATCTTTAAGTTAGATAGATATTGAGAATTATATAGACTAATAGTCATCTAAGTTTGTCATTTATAATTAGACTAATCAGGTTCTTTAGATATATAGAGATTATACTCAGTATAGATAGATAGTCTTCAACTTCTTCAAAGAGCTGTAGAAAATGGCCTTTAATCTAACTCAGAGTTTTGTGGTAGTGAGACACAATTGCTCCTGGCAACACCACTCTATTCCCGAGAGAATGTTGAGCACCAAAGACACTCCACCTGGAGCCTTTCCTTTTGGCAGAACTGGCCTTGGGGCAAAGAAATGCCCATACCTCAACCACTGACAAAGATACAGAGCATGCATCAATGGATAAAACAGGGCTGTCTTATCCTGCCAAGACAGGGTAAGATAGTTTTGAAAAGTTGCTTGCCTTTATAAATGGTGTGTCAGTTATGTTAGGCCTTAGCCAAAGTTGGTTGCTTCAACACTGCTAATGTGACTTTGGGTGATTGCCTAGGTAGCTAGTTGTCTCTGTGATTTGTTGCATGTTTTGGAAGTTGTTTTACTGAACTTCCTAATTAACCAGGTAACATTATTTCCCTTCTCAGATCTTCGATGGGGTTGAAGACTATATAGATGTAGTTACTTTTCTCTCATGACTTGGCCAAGTTATTTATTATACAAGACCTAAGCTAGTTAGAATAGGATATTTGTACTTATTGTATATAATTTCATAGTAGGTTTAGAACTCTCTTATTTAAACAAAAGGGGGAGGTGTTACGGGAGGTCCTCCCACTCCTCCAGCCTATCGCCACTGAGATACCAGCCCCTTGGGGCGTGGTCTCTCTCCCTTTAAAAAAGCGGCCACTTCCCTCTCCTCTCGCTCTTCACTTCCTGCTCCGCCGGTGACTTGACTTCCTTCCTGGTTACGCAGAGGGCTGACAGTGATCTGTAAGTTTTTTCCCCTTTAAATAAATACCACCCTATTAATCATAATTCCAAACTGGTGTGGCATTGTTTGTGACTTACGCCTTCATACCACTAACCCTAAACTTAAATGTAACCCTAACCCTAACCCTAGCGCTAACTCTAACCATAACACTATCCCAACCCAATCCTAACCATCACTCTAGCACTAATCCTAACACCAACCCTAAACCTAACCCTAACCCTTACCCTAACC
Organism: Microtus pennsylvanicus; assembly: GCF_037038515.1. Classification (NCBI taxonomy): domain Eukaryota; kingdom Metazoa; phylum Chordata; class Mammalia; order Rodentia; family Cricetidae; genus Microtus; species Microtus pennsylvanicus. The sequence goes on along the minus strand of NC_134587.1, from coordinate 112,294,177 downwards.
ATAAGCTTAAATGTAACCCTAACCCTAACACCAACCATAACCCTAAGCCCTAAACATAACTCAACCCTATCCCTAAACCTAAGCTTAAATGTACCCCTAACCCTAATGCTAACCCTAACCCTAATCCCTAACACTAACCCAAACCTAACCCTAACCCCTAACCATAACCCTAACCCTAACCCTAATCTTAACCCTACCCCTAACCCTAAGCTTAAATGTTACCCGAACCCTAATCCTAACCCTACCCTAACCCTAACTCTAACCCTAACCCTAACCCCTAACACTAACCCAACCCTGACGCTAACCCTAACACTAACACTAACCCTAAACCTAACCCTACACTTAAGACTAAACCAAACCCTAACCCTAACCCCTAACCCTAACCCTACCCTATCCATAACCCTAACCCTAACCCTAACCCAACCCTAACCCTAACCCTAAGCTTAAATGTAACCCTAACCCTAACCCTACCCCTAACCCTAAGCTTAAATGTAACCCTAACCCTAACACAAATCTAATCATCAATCTAACCCTAATCCTAACCATAACTCAAACCCTAACCGTAACCTACCCCTAACCCTCAGTTTAAATGTAACCCTAAACCTAACCCTAACCCTAAAATTAACCCAATCGTAGCCCTACCTCTAACCCTAACCCTACCCCTAAACCTAACTTTAACCTTAAACCTAACCCCTAACCGACACCCAACCCTAACCCTAACACTACCCCTAATCCTAACACTAACCCTAACACTAAACCTAACCCTACCCTTAAGACTAACCCTAACCCTAACCCCTAACTCTAACCCAACACTAACCGTAACCTAACCCTAACCCTACTCCTAACCCTAAGCTTAAATGTAACCCTAACCCTAACAGTAACCCCAAGCTTAAATGTAACCCTTACTCTAACCCTAACCCTAACTCAAACCCTAACCCTAACCCTAACCCAAACCCTAACCCAACCCTACCCCTAACACTAACCCTAACCCTAAGCCTAACGCTAACGCTAACCCTAAACCTACCTCTCACCCTAACCCTACCCCTAAGCCTAACTTTAACCTTAAACCTAACACCTAACCCTAACACGACCCCTAACCCTAACCCTAACCGCTAATTCTAACCTTAAACCTAAACTTAACCCTACCCCTAACCTTAAGCTTAAATGTAACCCTAACCGTAACCCTAACGCTAACCCTAACCCTAATCCTAAACCTACCACTAACCCTAAGCTTAAATGTAACCCTAACCCTATCCCGAACCCTACCCTAACCCTAACCCTAACCGTAAATCTAACCATAACTCTAACCCTAACCCTAAACCTAACCCTAACCCTAACTCTATCCATAACCCTAACCCTAACCCTACCACTAACTGTAACCCTAACCCTAGCCCTAAACCCAAACCTACCACTAAGACTAAAACTAACACTAACCCCTTACCCTAACCCAACCCTAAACCTATCTCTAACCCTAACTCTAACACTAACACTAACCCTAACCCTACCGCTAAACCTAAGCTTAAATGTAAAAATAACACTAACCCTAACCCTAAACCTAACACTAAACCTAAGGTTAAATGTAACCCTAACCCTAAACCTGACCCAACCCTAACCCTAACCCTAATCATAAATGTAACATTAACCCTACCGTAACTCTACCCCTAGCCCTAAGCTTAAATGTAACGCTAACCCTAACTCTAACAGTAACCCTAACCCCAACCTTCAGCCAACCATAACCCTAACCCTAACCCTAAACCTAAACCTATCCCTACTCCTAAGACTAAACCTAACCCTAACCCTAACTCCTAGCCCAAACCCTAACCCTAACACTAAACCTAACCCTATCCCTAACCCTAAGCTTAAATGTAACCCTAACCCTAACCCTACGCTAACCCTAACCCTAACCCTATGCTTAAATGTAACCCTAACCCTAACCACTATCCCTAAGGCAAACCTAACCCTCACTCTAACCCTAATCCTAACCGTAATCCTAACCTCAACCCTAAACCTAACTCCTAACCCTATCCCAACCCTAACCCTAAACCTAACGCTACCACAAACCCTAAGCTTAAATGTAACCCTAACCCTAACCAAAACCCTAAGGCTAATATTAACCCCTAACCCAAAGCCAACCCTAACCCTAACACAAACCCTAACCCTAAACCTAATCCTAAACCTAAGCCTACCCCTGAGACAGAACCTAACCCTAACCCTAAACCTAACCCTAACACTTACCCTAAACCTAAGCTTAAATGTAACCCTAAACCTAACCCTAACCCTAACAGCTAACCCTAACCCAAGCATAACCCTAAACCTAAGCTTAAATATAACCCTAACCCTAACCCTAAGCCTAACCCTAAACTTAACTCTAACCCTACCCCTAACCCTTACCCTAATACTAAAACTAACCCTAACCCATAACCATAAACCAACCCTAACTCTAAGTATAACCCTAATCCTAAGCCTAAACCTAAACCTAACCCCTAACCCTAAGCCAACCCTAACCCTAAACATAAAGCTAATCCTAACACTACCCCTAACCCTACACCTAACCCATACTCTAACCCTAACCCCAACCCTAACCAAAACCTAACCCTATTACTAAGACTAAACCAAACCCTAAACCTAACCCCTAACCCTAAGCCAACCCAAACCCTGTATCTAACCCTAAAGCTAAGCTACCCCTAACCCTAAGCTTAAATGTAACCCTAACATTCAACCTAACCCTAACCCTACCCCTAACCCTAAGCTTAAATGTAAACCTAACCCTTACCATAAACCTAACTCTAACCGTAACCCTAACACTAACCCCTGACCCAAACCCAGCCCTAACCCTAACCCTAAGCTTAAATGTAACCCTAACCCTAAACATAAACCTACCTATAACCCTTAGCTTAAATGTAACCCTAACCCTAACTCTAACCCTAACCCTAACCCTAATCTTAACCCCTAACCCTAAGCAAACCCTAACCCTAAGCCTAGCCCTAACCCTAAACTTAACCCTACCCCTAAGAATAAACCTAACCCTAACGCTAACCCTAAGATTAATGTAACCCTAAACCTAACCCTAGACCTAACTCTAATACTAACCCTAACCCTAACACTAACCCCTAACCCTAACTGTAACCCTAACCCTAAACCTAACGCTACCCCTAAGAGTAAACCTAACCCTAACCCCTAACCCAAACTCAACCCTGAACCTATCTCTTACCCTAACTCTAACACGAACCCTACCCCTAACGCTAAGATTAAATGTAACCCTAACCCTAACCCTAACTCTAAACCTAACCCAAAACCTACCCCTACCCCTAAGACTAAACCTAACCCTAACCCCTAACCCTAACCCGACCCAAACCCTATATCTAACCCTAACCCTAAGCCTAACGCTACCCCTAACCCTAAGCATAAATGTAACCCTAACCCTAACCCTAGACCTAACTCTAATCCTAACCCTAACCCTAACCCCTAACCCTAACACTAACCCTAAACCTAAGCCTACCCCTAAGACTAAACCTAACCCAAACCCCTAACCCTAACCCAACCCAAACCCTATATCTAACCCTAACCCTAACCCTAACGCTACCCCTAACCCTAAGCTTAAATGTAACACCAACCCTAACCCTAACCCAACGCCTAACCCTAAGCTTTAATGTAACCCTAACCCTTACCCTAACCCTAACTATAATGGTAACCCTAAGCCTAAACCCTAACCCAAACCTAACCCTGAGCTTAAATGTAACCCTAACCCTAAACCTAACCCTAACCCTACCGCTAACCCTACGATTAAATGTAACCATAACCCTAACCCTAAATCCAACCCTAACCCTAACCCTTATTCTAAACCTAACCCTAAAACTAACCCTATGCTAAAATGTAACCCTAACCCTAAACCTAAATCTAACCTTAACCATAACTCCTAACCCTAACACAACCCTAACCCTATATCTAACCCTAACCCTACCCCTAATCCTAAGCTTAAATGTAACCCTAACCCTAACCCTAAATATAACGCTAACACTAACCCTAACCCCTAACCCTAACCCAACCCCAACCCCAACCCTAACCTAACCCTACACCTAAGACTAAATCTAACCCTGTTCCCCAACCCTAAGCCAAACCTAACCCTATTTCTAACCCTAATCGTAACCCTAATGCTAACCCTAAACCTAACCCTAACCGTTACCGTAACCCTAAGCTTAAATGTAACCCTAACCCTAACCGTAACCACTAAACCTAACCCAAGCCTAACCCTAAACCTACCCCTACGCCTAACCCTAAACTTAACCATAACCCTACCCCTAAACCTTACCCTAAACCTAAAACTAACCCTAACCCATAACCATAACCCAACCCTAACCCTAACTCTAACCCTAAACCTAAGCCTAAAACTAAACCTAACACTAACCATAACCCTAAAGCTAACCCTAACCCTAACCCTACCCCTAACACAACCCCTAACCCAAACATTAAATTTAAAACTAAGTGCTAACCAAACACAGCCCTAACCCTAACCTAAACCTAACCCTAACCCTACCCCTAACCCTAAGCTTAAAAGTAACCCTAAACCTAAACTTAACCCTAACCCTAACACTAACCCTAACCCTAAGCCTAACGCTAAACCTAACCCTAACACTACCTCTAACCCAAACCCTACCCCTAACCCTAACTTTAACCTTAAACCTAACCCTTAACCCTAACCCAACCTTTCTCTATCCTAACCCTAACACTACCCCTAACCCTAAAACTAACTCTAACCCTATCCCTAACCCCAAACATTAACCCAACCCTAACCCTAACACTAAACATAACCCTACCCTTAAGACTAAACCTAACCCCTAACCCTAACCCAACCCAAACCCTAAACCTAACAATACCCCTACCCCTAACCATAAGCTTAAACCTTAACCCCAGCTTAAATGTAACACTTACCATAACCCTAACCCTAACTCAAACCCTAACCCTAACCCTAACCCTAACCCGAACTCTAAAACTCAGCTTTAATGTAACCCTCATCCTAACAGTAACCCCTAACCCTAACCCAACCCTAACCCTACTCTAACCCTAACTCTAAGCCTAACCCTAACCCCTAACCCTAAACCAACCCTAACCTTCACTCTAACCCTAATTTTAACCCTAAACCTAATCCTACTCCTAAACCTATCCCTACCTCTAACCCTAAAATTAACCTTAACCCTAACCCCTCACACTAACCCAACCCTATCCCTAACCCTAAACCTAACCCTACCCCTAAACCTAACCCTAACACTAACCATAAGCTTAAATGTAACCCTAAACCTAACCCTAAACCTAACCCTACCCCTACACCTAAGGTTATATATAACCCTAACCCTAAACCGAACTCTAACTCTAACCCTAAACCTAATCCCAAACACTAACCCAAACCTAACCCTAACCCTAAACCTAACCCTAACCCTATCACTACCCCTAAGACTAAACCTAACCCTAACCCTAACCCCTAACCATAACACGAACCCTAACCCTAACCCTAATCTTAACCCTACCCCTAACCCTAAGCTTAAATGTTACCCTAACCCTAATCCTAACCCTACCCTAACCCTAACACTAACCCTAAACCCTAACAGTAACCCAACCCTAACCCTAATACTAACCCTAACCCTAAACCTAACCATACCCTTAAGACTAAACCTAACCCTAACCCGAAACCCTAACCCTAACCCAACCCTAACCATAAACCTAACCCTAACCCTAACCCTACCCCTAACACTAAGCTTACATGTAACCCTAACCCTAACCTTAACCTCAAACTTAAATGTAACCCTTACCCTAACCCTAACCCTAACTCAAAACCTAACCCTAACCCTAACCCTAAAACTCAGATTTAATGTAACACTCATCCTAACCCTAACCCCTAACCATAACCCAACCCTATACCGAACCCTAAACCTAACCCTACCCCTAATCCTATCATTAACACCTAACCCTAACCCAACCCTAACCTTCACTCTAATCCTAATCCTAATCCTAACCCTAATCCTCAGCTTAAATATATCCCTAACACTAACCCTAAACCTAACCCCTAACCCTAACCCAACCCTAACCCTAACCATGAGCTTAAATGTAACCTTAACCCTAACCCTAACCCTACAGCTAACCATAAGAATAAATGTAACCCTAACCCTAACCCTAACTCCAAACCTAACCCTAACCCTTATTCTAACCCTAACCCTACTACTAACCCTAAGCTAAAATGTAACCCTAACCCTAACCCTAAACCTAAATATAACCCTAACCGTAACCATAACCCAACCCTAACCCTAAACCTAAACCTAACCCTAACCCTAAACCTAAACCTAACCCTACACCTAAGACTAAACCTAACCTTAACCCCTAACCCTAACCCAACCATAACAATATCTCTAACCCTATCCCTAACCCTAACCCTAACCCTTACCCTAACCGTAAGCTTAAATGTAACCCTAACGCTAACCCTAAGGTTAACCCTAACCCTAACCCCTAACCCAACCCTACCCTAACACTAAGCTTAAATGTAACCCTAACCATAACACTAACCCTAACCCTACCACTAACCCTAAACTTAAATGTAACCCTAACCCTAACCCTAGCGCTAACTCTAACCATAACACTATCCCAACCCAATCCTAACCATCACTCTAGCACTAATCCTAACCCCAACCCTAAACCTAACCCTAACCCTAACCATAAGCTTAAATGGAACCCTAACCCTAACACCAACCATAACCCTGAGCCCTAAACATAACTCAACCCTATCCCTAACCCTAAGCTTAAATGTACCCCTAACCCTAATGCTAACCCTAACCCTAATCCCTAACACTAACCCAAACCTAACCCTAACCCCTAACAATAACCCTAACCCTAACCCTAACCCTAATCTTAACCCTACCCCTAACCCTAAGCTTAAATGTTACCCGAACCCTAATCCTAACCCTACACTAACCCTAACTCTAACCCTACCCTAACCCTCACCCCTAACACTAACCCAACCCTGACGCTAACCCTAACACTAACACTAACCCTAACCCTAAACCTAACCCTACACTTAAGACTAAACCAAACCCTAACCCTAACCCCTAACCCTAACCCTACCCTATCCATAACCCTAACCCTAACCCAACCCTACCCCTAACCCTAAGCTTAAATGTAACCCTAACCCTAACCCTACCCCTAACCCTAAGCTTAAATGTAACCCTAACCCTAACACAAATCTAACCCTCAATCTAACCCTAATCCTAACCATAACCCAAACCCTAACCGTAAACCTACCCCTAACCCTCAGTTTAAATGTAACCCTAAACCTAACCCTAACCCTAAAACTAACCCAATCGTAGCCCTACCTCTAACCCTAACCCTACCCCTAAACCTAACTTTAACCTTAAACCTAACCCCTAACCCACACCCATCCTAACCCTAACACTACCCCTAATCCTAACACTAACCCTAACACTAAACCTAACCCTACCCTTAAGACTAACCCTAACCCTAACCCCTAACTCTAACCCAACACTAACCGTAAACCTAACCCTAACCCTACTCCTAACCCTAAGCTTAAATGTAACCCTTACTCTAACCCTAACCCTAACTCAAACCCTAACCCTAACCCTAACCCAAACCCTAACCCAAACCTACCCCTAACACTAACCCTAACCCTTAGCTAACGCTAACGCTAACCCTAAACCTACCTCTCACCCTAACCCTACCCCTAAGCCTAACTTTAACCTTAAACCTAACACCTAACCCTAACACGACCCCTAACCCTAACCCTAACCGCTAATTCTAACCTTAAACCTAAACTTAACCCTACCCCTAACCTTAAGCTTAAATGTAACCCTAACTCTAACCCTAACGCTAACCCTAACCCTAATCCTAAACCTACCACTAACCCTAAGCTTAAATGTAACCCTAACCCTATCCCGAACCCTACCCTAACCCTAACCCTAACCGTAAACCTAACCATAACTCTAACCCTAACCCTAAACCTAACCCTAACCCTAACCCTACCACTAACTGTAACCCTAACCCTAGCCCTAAACCCAAACCTACCACTAAGACTAAAACTAACACTAACCCCTTACCCTAACCCAACCCTAAACCTATCTCTAACCCTAACTCTAACACTAACACTAACCCTAACCCTACCGCTAAACCTAAGCTTAAATGTAACAATAACACTAACCCTAACCCTAAACCTAACACTAAACCTAAGGTTAAATGTAACCCTAACCCTAAACCTGACCCAACCCTAACCCTAACCCTAATCATAAATGTAACATTAACCCTACCGTAACTCTACCCCTAGCCCTAAGCTTAAATGTAACGCTAACCCTAACTCTAACAGTAACCCTAACCCCAACCTTCAGCCAACCATAACCCTAACCCTAACCCTAAACCTAAACCTATCCCTACTCCTAAGACTAAACCTAACCCTAACCCTAACTCCTAGCCCTAACCCTAACCCTAACACTAAACCTAACCCTATCCCTAACCCTAAGCTTAAATGTAACCCTAACCCTAACCCTACGCTAACCCTAACCCTAACCCTATGCTTAAATGTAACCCTAACCCTAACCACTATCCCTAAGGCAAACCTAACCCTCACTCTAACCCTAATCCTAACCGTAATCCTAACCTCAACCCTAAACCTAACTCCTAACCCTATCCCAACCCTAACCCTAAACCTAACGCTACCACAAACCCTAAGCTTAAATGTAACCCTAACCCTAACCAAAACCCTAAGGCTAATATTAACCCCTAACCCAAAGCCAACCCTAACCCTAACACAAACCCTAACCCTAAACCTAATCCTAAACCTAAGCCTACCCCTGAGACAGAACCTAACCCTAACCCTAACCAAACCCAAACCCTATATCTAACCCTAACCCTACCCCTAACCCTAATTTTAAATGTAACGCTAACCCTAACCGTAAACCTAAACCTAAGCTTAAATGTAACCCTAACCCTTACCCAACACTAACTCTAACACTAACCCTAACCCTAACACTAACCCCTAAACTAACCCAACCCTAACCCTAACCCTAAGGTTAAATGTAACCCTAACCCTAAGCCTAACCTTACCCCTAACCATAAGATTAAATGTAACCCTGACCCTAACCCTAACCCTAACCCTAACCCTAACACTACCACAACCCATAAGCTTAAATGTAACCCTAAATATAACGCTAACACTAACCCTAACCCCTAATCCTAACCCAACCCAAACCCCAACCCCAACCCTAACCCTAACCCTAACTTTAACCCTAACCCTACACCTAAGACTAAATCTAACCCTGTTCCCTAACCCTAACCCTACCCTAACCCTATTTCTAACCCTAATCGTAACCCTAACCCTAACCCTAAACCTAACCCTAACCTTTACCCTAAACCTAAGCTTAAATGTAAACCTAAACCTAAACCTAACCCTAACACCTAACCCTAACCCAAGCCTAACCCTAAACCTAAGCTTAAATATAACCCTAACCCTAACCCTACGCCAAACCCTAAACTTAACCCTAACCCTACCCCTAACCCTTACCCTAACAATCAAACTAACCCTAACGCATAACCATAAACCAACCCTAACCCTAACTCTAACCCTAACCCTAAACCTAACCCTAACCCTAAAGCTAACCGTAAACCTAACCCTAAACCTAACACCTAACCCTAAGCCAACCCTAACCCTAACCATAAAGCTAATCCTAACCCTAACCCTAAAACTACACCTAACCCATACTCTAACCCTAACCCTAACCCTAAACCTAACCCTACCACTGAGACTAAACCTAACCCTAAACCTAACCCCAAACAATAAGCCAACCCAAACCCTGTATCTAAACCTAACCCTAAACCTAACTCTACCCCTAACCCTAAGCTTAAATGTAACTCTAACATTAAACCTAACCCTAACCCTACCCCTAACCATAAGCTTAAATGTAACCCGAACCCTCACCCTAAACATAACTCTAACCGTAAGCCTAACCCTAAACACTAACCCTAACCCAACCCTAACCCTAACCCTAAGCTTAAATGTAACCCTAACCCTAGCCATAAACCTACCTATAACCCTTAGCTTAAATGTAACCCTAATCGTAACTCTAACCCTAACCCTAACTCTAACCCTAACCCTAATCCTAACCTTAACCCCTAACACTAAGCAAACCCTAACCCTAAGCCTAGCCCTAACCCTAAACCTAACCCTACGCCTAAGACTAAACCTAACCCTAACCCTACCCCTAAGCTTAAATGTAACCCTAACCGTAACTCTACCCTAACCCTAACCCTAATCCTAACCCTAACACTAACACTAACCCCTAACCCTAACCCTAACCCTAACCCTAACCTTAACCCTAAACCTAACACTACCCCTAAGACTAAACCTAACCCTAACCCCTAACCCAAACCCAATCCTAAACCTATCTCTTACCCTAAATCTAACTCTAACACGAACCCTACCCCTAATGCTAAGATTAAATGTAACCCTAACCCTAACCCAAATTCTAAACCTAACCCTAAACCTACCCCTACCCCTAAGACTAAACATAACCCTAACCCGTAACCCTAACCCAACCCAAACCATAACGCTACCCCTAACCCTAAGCTTAAATGCAACCCTAACCCTAACCTTAGACCTAACTCTAATCCTAACCCTAACACAAGCCCCTAAACCCAACCCTAACCCTAAACATAACCCTACCCCTAAGACTAAACCTAACACTATCACCTAACCCTAACCCAACCCAAACCCTATATCTAACCCTAACCCTAACGCTACCCCTAACCCTGAGCTTAAATGTAACACAAACCCTAACCCTAACCCTACACCTAAACCTAAGCTTAAATGTAACCCTAACCCTTACCATAACCCTAACTCTAACCGTAACCCTAACCCTAACCGCTAACCCTAACCCAAACCTAACCCGAACCCTGAGCTTAAATGTAACCCTAACCCTAACCCTAAACCTACCGCTAACCCTAAGATTAAATGTAACCCTAAACCTAACCCTAACCGTAAACCTAAATCTAACCCTAACCGTAACTCCTAAACCTAACCCAACCCTAACCCTATATCTAACCCTAACCCTACCCTAAGATTAAATGTAACCCTAACCCTTACCCAACACTAACTCTAACACTAACCCCTAAAACTAACCCAACCCTAACCCTAACCCTAAGCTTAAATGTAACTCTAACCCTAAACCTAACTTTACCCCTAACCCTAAGATTAAATATAACCCTGACCCTAACCCTAACACTAACTATAACCCTACCACAACCCCTAAGCTTAAATGTAACCCTAACCCTAACCCTAAATATAACGCTAACCCTAACCCTAACCCCTAACCCTAACCCAACACCAACCCCAACCCTAACCCTAACCCTAACCCTAACCGTAACCCTACACCTAAGACTAAATCTAACCCTGTTCCCTAACCCTAACCCAACCCTAACCCTATTTCTAACCCTAATCGTAACCCTAACCCTAACCCTAAACCTAACCCTAACACTTACCCTAAACCTAAGCTTAAATGTAACCCTAAACCTAACCCTAACCCTAACAGCTAACCCTAACCCAAGCATAACCCTAAACCTAAGCTTAAATATAACCCTAACCCTAACCCTAAGCCTAACCCTAAATTTAACTCTAACCCTACCACTAACCCTTACCCTAATACTAAAACTAACCCTAACCCATAACCATAAACCAACCCTAACCCTAACTATAACCCTAATCCTAAGCCTAAACCTAACCCCTACCCCTAAGCCAACCCTAACCCTAAACATAAAGCTAATCCTAACCCTACCCCTAACCCATACTCTAACCCTAACCCCAACCCTAACCAAAACCTAACCCTACTACTAAGACTAAACCAAACCCTAAACCTAACCCCTAACCCTAAGCCAACCCAAACCCTGTATCTAACCCTAAAGCTATGCTACCCCTAACCCTAAGCGTAAATGTAACCCTAACATTAAACCTAACCCTAACCCTACCCCTAACCCTAAGCTTAAATGTAACCCTAACCCTTACCATAAACCTAACTCTAACCGTAACCCTAACACTAACCCCTAACCCAAACCCAGCCCTAACCCTAACCCTAAGCTTAAATGAACCCTAACCCTAAACATAAACCTACCTATAACCCTTAGCTTAAATGTAACCCTAACCCTAACTCTAACCCTAACCCTAACCCTAATCTTAACCCCTAACCCTAAGCAAACCCTAACCCTAAGCCTAGCCCTAACCCTAAACTTAACTCTACCCCTAAGAATAAACCTAACCCTAACGCTAACCCTAAGATTAATGTAACCCTAAACCTAACCCTAGACCTAACTCTAATACTAACCCTAACCCTAACACTAACCCCTAACCCTAACTGTAACCCTAACCCTAAACCTAATGCTACCCCTAAGACTAAACCTAACCCTAACCCCTAACCCAAACTCAACCCTGAACCTATCTCTTACCCTAACTCTAACACGAACCCTACCCCTAACGCTAAGATTAAATGTAACCCTAACCCTAACCCTAACTCTAAACCTAACCCAAACCTACCCCTACCCCTAAGACTAAACCTAACCCTAACCCCTAACCCTAACCCGACCCAAACCCTATATCTAACCCTAACCCTAAGCCTAACGCTACCCCTAACCCTAAGCATAAATGTAACCCTAACCCTAACCCTAGACCTAACTCTAATCCTAACCCTAACCCTAACACTAACCCTAAACCTAAGCCTACCCCTAAGACTAAACCTAACCCAAACCCCTAACCCTAACCCAACCCAAACCCTATATCAAACCCTAACCCTAACCCTAACGCTACCCCTAACCCTAAGCTTAAATGTAACACCAACCCTAACCCTAACCCAACGCCTAACCCTAAGCTTTAATGTAACCCTAACCCTTACCCTAACCCTAACTATAATGGTAACCCTAACCCTAAACCCTAACCCAAACCTAACCCTGAGCTTAAATGTAACCCTAACCCTAAACCTAACCCTAACCCTACCGCTAACCCTACGATTAAATGTAACCATAACCCTAACCCTAAATCCAACCCTAACCCTAACTCTTATTCTAAACCTAACCCTAAAACTAACCCTATGCTAAAATGTAACCCTAACCCTAAACCTAAATCTAACCTTAACCATAACTCCTAACCCTAACACAACCCTAACCCTATAGCTAACCCTAACCCTACCCCTAATCCTAAGATTAAATGTAACCCTAACCCTAACCCTAAACCCAAGCTTAAATGTAACACTAACACTTACCCTGACCCTAACCCTAACCCTAACCCTAACCCCAAACCCTAATCCAACCCTAACCCTAACCCTAAGCTTAAAAGTAACCCTAACCCTAAACTTACCCCTAACCCTAAGATTAAATGTAACACTGACCCTAACCCTAACACTAACCCTAACCCTACCACAACCCCTAAGCTTAAATGTAACCCTAACCCTAACCCTAAATATAACGCTAACACTAACCCTAACCCCTAACCCTAACCCAACCCCAACCCCAACCCTAACCCTAACCTAACCCTACACCTAAGACTAAATCTAACCCTGTTCCCCAACCCTAAGCCAACCCTAACCCTATTTCTAACCCTAATCGTAACCCTAACGCTAACCCTAAACCTAACCCTAACCGTTACCGTAACCCTAAGCTTAAATGTAACCCTAACCCTAACCGTAACCACTAAACCTAACCCAAGCCTAACCCTAAACCTACCCCTACGCCTAACCCTAAACTTAACCATAACCCTACCCCTAAACCTTACCCTAACCCTAAAACTAACCCTAACCCATAACCATAACCCAACCCTAACCCTAACTCTAACCCTAAACCTAAGCCTAAAACTAAACCTAACACTAACCATAACCCTAAAGCTAACCCTAACCCTAACCCTACCCCTAACCCAACCCCTAACCCAAACATTAAATTTAAACCTAAGCGCTAACCAAACACAGCCCTAACCCTAACCCTAAACCTAACCCTAAACTACCCCAAACCCTAAGCTTAAAAGTAACCCTAAACCTAAACTTAACCCTAACCCTAACACTAACCCTAACCCTAAGCCTAACGCTAAACCTAACCCTAACACTACCTCTAACCCAAACCCTACCCCTAACCCTAACTTTAACCTTAAACCTAACACCTAACCCTAACCCAACCTTTCTCTATCCTAACCCTAACACTACCCCTAACCCTAAAACTAACTCTAACCCTATCCCTAACCCCAAACACTAACCCAACCCTAACCCTAACACTAACACTAAACATAACCCTACCCTTAAGACTAAACCTAACCCCTAACCCTAACCCAACCCAAACCCTAAACCTAACAATACCCCTACCCCTAACCATAAGCTTAAACCTTAACCCCAGCTTAAATGTAACACTTACCATAACCCTAACCCTAACTCAAACCCTAACCCTAACCCTAACCCTAACCCGAACTCTAAAACTCAGCTTTAATGTAACCCTCATCCTAACAGTAACCCCTAACCCTAACCCAACCCTAACCCTACTCTAACCCTAACTCTAAGCCTAACCCTAACCCCTAACCCTAAACCAACCCTAACCTTCACTCTAACCCTAATTTTAACCCTAAACCTAATCCTACTCCTAAACCTATCCCTACCTCTAACCCTAAAATTAACCTTAACCCTAACCCCTCACACTAACCCAACCCTATCCCTAACCCTAAACCTAACCCTACCCCTAAACCTAACCCTAACACTAACCATAAGCTTAAATGTAACCCTAAACCTAACCCTAAACCTAACCCTACCCCTACACCTAAGGTTATATATAACCCTAACCCTAAACCGAACTCTAACTCTAACCCTAAACCTAATCCCAAACACTAACCCAAACCTAACCCTAACCCTAAACCTAACCCTAACCCTAAACCTATCACTACCCCTAAGACTAAACCTAAACCTAACCCTAACCCCTAACCATAACACGAACCCTAACCCTAACCCTAATCTTAACCCTACCCCTAACCCTAAGCTTAAATGTTACCCTAACCCTAATCCTAACCCTACCCTAACCCTAACCCTAACCCTAAACCCTAACAGTAACCCAACCCTAACCCTAACACTAACCCTAACCCTAATCCTAAGCATACACTTAAGACTAAACCTAACCCTAACCCGAAACCCTAACCCTAACCCAACCCTAACCATAAACCTAACCCTAACCCTACCCCTAACACTAAGCTTACATGTAACCCTAACCCTAACCTTAACCTCAAACTTAAATGTAACCCTTACCCTAACCCTAACCCTAACTCAAAACCTAACCCTAACCCTAACCCTAAAACTCAGATTTAATGTAACACTCATCCTAACCCTAACCCCTAACCATAACCCAACCCTATACCGAACCCTAAACCTAACCCTACCCCTAATCCTATCATTAACACCTAACCCTAACCCAACCCTAACCTTCACTCTAATCCTAATCCTAACCCTCACCCTAATCCTCAGCTTAAATATATCCCTAACACTAACCCTAAACCTAACCCCTAATCCTAACCTAACCCTAACCCTAACCATGAGCTTAAATGTAACCTTAACCCTAACCCTAACCCTACAGCTAACCATAAGAATAAATGTAACCCTAACCCTAACTCCAAACCTAACCCTAACCCTTATTCTAACCCTAACCCTACTACTAACCCTAACCTAAATGTAACCCTAACCCTAACCCTAACCCTAAACCTAAATCTAACCCTAACCGTAACCATAACCCAACCCTAAACCTAAACCTAAACCTAACCCTAACCCTAAACTTAAACCTAACCTTACACCTAAGACTAAACCTAACCTTAACCCCTAACCCTAACCCAACCATAACAATATCTCTAACCCTATCCCTAACCCTAACCCTAACCCTTACCCTAACCGTAAGCTTAAATGTAACCCTAACGCTAACCCTAAGGTTAACCCTAACCCTAACCCCTAACCCAACCCTACCCTAACACTAAGCTTAAATGTAACCCTAACCATAACACTAACCCTAACCCTACCACTAACCCTAAACTTAAATGTAACCCTAACCCTAACCCTAGCGCTAACTCTAACCATAACACTATCCCAACCCAATCCTAACCATCACTCTAGCACTAATCCTAACCCCAACCCTAAACCTAACCCTAACCCTTACCCTAACCATAAGCTTAAATGTAACCCTAACCCTAACACCAACCCTAACCCTAAGCCCTAAACATAACTCAACCCTATCCCTAACCCTAAGCTTAAATGTACCCCTAACCCTAATGCTAACCCTAACCCTAATCCCTAACACTAACCCAAACCTAACCCTAACCCCTAACCATAACCCTAACCCTAACCCTAACCCTAATCTTAACCCTACCCCTAACCCTAAGCTTAAATGTTACCCGAACCCTAATCCTAACCCTACCCTAACCCTAACTCTAACCCTAACCCTAACCCTAACCCCTAAAACTAACCCAACCCTGACGCTAACCCTAACACTAACAGTAACCCTAACCCTAAACCTAACCCTACACTTAAGACTAAACCAAACCCTAACCCTAACCCCTAACGCTAACCCTACCCTATCCATAACCCTAACCCTAACCCTAACCCAACCCTAACCCTAACCCTAAGCTTAAATGTAACCCTAACCCTAACCCTACCCCTAACCCTAAGCTTAAATGTAACCCTAACCCTAACACAAAACTAATCCTCAATCTAACCCTAATCCTAACCATAACCCAAACCCTAACCGTAAACCTACCCCTAACCCTCAGTTTAAATGTAACCCTAAACCTAACCCTAACCCTAAAACTAACCCAATCATAGCCCTACTTCTAACCCTACCCCTAAACCTAACTTTAACCTTAAACCTAACCCCTAACCCACACCCAACCCTAACCCTAACACTACCCCTAATCCTAACACTAACCCTAACACTAAACCTAACCCTACCCTTAAGACTAACCCTAACCCTAACCCCTAACTCTAACCCAACACTAACCGTAAACCTAACCCTAACCCTGCTCCTAACCCTAAGCTTAAATATAACCCTAACCCTAACAGTATCCCAAAGCTTAAATGTAACCCTTACTCTAACCCTAACCCTAACTCAAACCCTAACCCTAACCCTAACCCAAACCCTAACCCAACCCTACCCCTAACACTAACCCTAACCCTAAGCCTAACGCTAACGCTAACCCTAAACCTACCTCTAACCCTAACCCTACCCCTAAGCCTAACTTTAACCTTAAACCTAACACCTTACCCTAACACGACCCCTAACCCTAACCCTAACCGCTAATTCTAACCTTAAACCTAAACTTAACCCTACCCCTAACCTTAAGCTTAAATGTAACCCTAACCCTAACCCTAACGCTAACCCTAACCCTAATCCTAAACCTACCACTACCCCTAAGCTTAAATGTAACCCTAACCCTATCCCGAACCCTACCCTAACCCTAACCCTAACCGTAAACCTAACCATAACTCTAACCCTAACCCTAAACCTAACCCTAACCCTAACTCTATCCATAACCCTAACCCTAACCCTACCACTAACTGTAACCCTAACCCTACCCCTAAACCCAAACCTACCACTAAGACTAAAACTAACACTAACCCCTTACCCTAACCCAACCCTAAACCTATCTCTAACCCTAACTCCAACACTAACACTAACCCTAACCCTACCGCTAAACCTAAGCTTAAATGTAACAATAACACTAACCCTAACCCTAAACCTAACACTAAACCTAAGGTTAAATGTAACCCTAACCTTAACCCTAAACCTACCCAACCCTAACCATAACCCTAATCATAAATGTAACATTAACCCTACCGTAACTCTACCCCTAGCCCTAAGCTTAAATGTAACGCTAACCCTAACTCTAACAGTAACCCTAACCCCAACCTTCAGCCAACCATAACCCTAACCCTAACCCTAAACCTAAACCTAACCCTACTCCTAAGACTAAACCTAACCCTAACCCTAACTCCTAGCCCTAACCCTAACCCTAACACTAAACCTAACCCTAACCCTAACCCTAAGCTTAAATGTAACCCTAACCCTAACCCTACGCTAACCCTAACCCTAACCCTATGCTTAAATGTAACCCTAACCCTAACCACTATCCCTAAGGCAAACCTAACCCTCACTCTAACCCTAATCCTAACCGTAATCCTAACCTCAACCCTAAACCTAACTCCTAACCCTATCCCAACCCTAACCCTAAACCTAACGCTACCACAAACCCTAAGCTTAAATGTAACCCTAACCCTAACCAAAACCCTAAGGCTAATATTAACCCCTAACCCAAAGCCAACCCTAACCCTAACACAAACCCTAACCCTAAACCTAATCCTAAACCTAAGCCTACCCCTGAGACAGAACCTAACCCTAACCCTAACCCAACCCAAACCCTATATCTAACCTTAACCCTAACCCTAACCCTAAAGCTACACCTAACCTTAAACTTATATGAACCCTAACCCAAACCCTACCCCAAACCCTAAGCTTAAATGTAACCCTAACCCTTACCCTTACCCTAACACAAACTCTAACCCTAATCCTAAGATTAAAAGTAACCCTAAGGCTAACCCTAAATCTAAACCTAACCCTCACCTGAACCCTAACCCTAACCCCTAACCCTAACCCACCCTAACCGTAACCCTACCCCTAACCCTAAGATTAAAAGTACCCTAACGCTAACCCTAAATCTAAACCTAACACTCACCTGAACCCTAACCCCTAACCCTAACCCAACATTAACCCTAAACCTAAGCTTAAATATAACCCTAACCCTAACCCTAACCCTACCTCTAACCCTAAGCATAATTGTAACCCAAACCCTAACCGTAAACCTAAATCTAACCCTAACCGTAACCCCTAAACCTAACCCGACCATAACCCTATATCTAACCCTAACCCTACCCCTAACACTAAGATTAAATGTAACGCTAACCCTAACTGTAAACCTAACCTAAGCTTAAATGTAACCCTAACCCTTACCCAACACTAACTCTAACACTAACCCTAACCCTAACACTAACCCCTAAACTAACCCAACCCTAACCCTAACCCTAAGGTTAAATGTAACCCTAACCCTAAGCCTAACCTTACCCCTAACCATAAGATTAAATGTAACCCTGACCCTAACCCTAACCCCAACCCTAACACTACCACAACCCCTAAGCTTAAATGTAACCCTAAATATAACGCTAACACTAACCCTAACCCCTAATCCTAACCCAACCCAAACCCCAACCCCAACCCTAAACCTAACCCTAACCCTAACCCTACACCTAAGACTAAATCTAACCCTGTTCCCTAACCCTAACCCTACCCTAACCCTATTTCTAACCCTAATCGTAACCCTAACCCTAACCCTAACCCTAACCCTAAACCTAACCCTAACCTTTACCCTAAACCTAAGCTTAAATGTAAACCTAAACCTAAACCTAACCCTAACACCTAACCCTAACCCAAGCCTAACCCTAAACCTAAGCTTAAATATAACCCTAACCCTAACCCTACGCCAAACCCTAAACTTAACCCTAACCCTACCCCTAACCCTTACCCTAACAATCAAACTAACCCTAACGCATAACCATAAACCAACCCTAACCCTAACTCTAACCCTAACCCTAAACCTAACCCTAACCCTAAAGCTAACCTTAACCCTACCCTAAACCTAACACCTAACCCTAAGCCAACCCTAACCCTAACCATAAAGCTAATCCTAACCCTAACCCTAAAACTACACCTAACCCATACTCTAACCCTAACCCTAACCCTAAACCTAACCCTACTACTGAGACTAAACCTAACCCTAAACCTAACCCCAAACAATAAGCCAACCCAAACCCTGTATCTAAACCTAACCCTAAACCTAACTCTACCCCTAACCCTAAGCTTAAATGTAACTCTAACATTAAACCTAACCCTAACCCTACCCCTAACCATAAGCTTAAATGTAACCCGAACCCTCACCCTAAACATAACTCTAACCGTAAGCCTAACCCTAAACCCTAACCCTAACCCAACCCTAACCCTAACCCTAAGCTTAAATGTAACCCTAACCCTAGCCATAAACCTACCTATAACCCTTAGCTTAAATGTAACCCTAATCGTAACTCTAACCCTAACCCTAACTCTAACCCTAACCCTAATCCTAACCTTAACCCCTAACCCTAAGCAAACCCTAACCCTAACCCTAACCCTAACCCTAAGCTTAAATGTAACCCTAATCGTAACTCTATCCTAATCCTAACCCTAACCCTAACCCTAATCCTAACCCTAACACTAACACTAACCCCTAACCCTAACCCTAACCCTAACCCTAACCCTAAACCTAACACTACCCCTAAGACTAAACCTAACCCTAACCCCTAACCCAAACCCAATCCTAAACCTATCTCTTACCCTAAATCTAACTCTAACACGAACCCTACCCCTAATGCTAAGATTAAATGTAACCCTAACCCTAACCCAAATTCTAAACCTAACCCTAAACCTACCCCTACCCCTAAGACTAAACCTAACCCTAACCCGTAACCCTAACCCAACACAAACCATAACGCTACCCCTAACCCTAAGCTTAAATGCAACCCAAACCCTAACCTTAGACCTAACTCTAATCCTAACCCTAACACAAGCCGCTAAACCCAACCCTAACCCTAAACATAACCCTATCCCTAAGACTAAACCTAACACTATCACCTAACCCGAATCCAACCCAAACCCTATATCTAACCCTAACCCTAACGCAACCCCTAACCCTGAGCTTAAATGTAACACCATCCCTAACACTAACCCTACGCCTAAACCTAAGCTTAAATGTAACCCTAACCCTTACCATAACCCTAACTCTAACCGTAACCCTAACCCTAACCGCTAACCCTAACCCAAACCTAACCCGAACCCTGAGCTTAAATGTAACCCTAACCTTAACCCTAAACCTACCGCTAACCCTAAGATTAAATGTAACCCTAAACCTAACCGTAACCCTAAACCTAAATCTAACCCTAACCGTAACTCCTAAACCTAACCCAACCCTAACCCTATATCTAACCCTAACCCTAACCCTACCCTAAGATTAAATGTAACCCTAACCCTAAAACTAAACCTAAGCTTAAATGTAACCCTAACCCTTACCCAACACTAACTCTAACACTAACCCTAACACTAACCCCTAAACCTAACCCAACCCTAACCCTAACCCTAAGCTTAAATGTAACCCTAACCCTAAACCTAACTTTACCCCTAACCCTAAGATTAAATATAACCCTGACCCTAACCCTAACACTAACCATAACCCTACCACAACCCCTAAGCTTAAATGTAACCCTAACCCTAACCCTAAATATAACGCTAACCCTAACCCTAACTCCTAACCCTAACCCAACACCAACCCCAACCCTAACCCTAACCCTAACCGTAACCCTACACCTAAGACTAAATCTAACCCTGTTCCCTAACCCTAACCCTACCCTAACCCTATTTCTAACCCTAATCGTAACCCTAACCCTAACCCTAACCCTAACCCTAACCCTAACCCTAACCGTAACCCTACACCTAAGACTAAATCTAACCCTGTTCCCTAACCCTAACCCAACCCTAACCCTATTTCTAACCCTAATCGTAACCCTAACCCTAACCCTAAACCTAACCCTAACACTTACCCTAAACCTAAGCTTAAATGTAACCCTAAACCTAACCCTAAACCTAACAGCTAACCCTAACCCAAGCATAACCCTAAACCTAAGCTTAAATATAACCCTAACCCTAACCCTAAGCCTAACCCTAAACTTAACTCTAACCCTACCCCTAACCCTTAGCCTAATACTAAAACTAACCCTAACCCATAACCATAAACCAACCCTAAACCTAACTATAACCCTAATCCTAAGCCTAAACCTAAACCTAACCCCTAACCCTAAGCCAACCCTAACCCTAAACATAAAGCTAATCCTAACCCTACCCCTAACCCTACCCCTAACCCATACTCTAACCCTAACCCCAACCCTAACCAAAACCTAACCCTACTACTAAGACTAAACCAAACCCTAAACCTAACCCCTAACCCTAAGCCAACCCAAACCCTGTATCTAACCCTAAAGCTAAGCTACCCCTAACCCTAAGCTTAAATGTAACCCTAACATTAAACCTAACCCTAACCCTACCCCTAACCCTAAGCTTAAATGTAACCCTAACCCTTACCATAAACCTAACTCTAACCGTAACCCTAACACTAACCCCTAACCCAAACCCAGCCCTAACCCTAACCCTAAGCTTAAATGTAACCCTAACCCTAAACATAAACCTACCTATAACCCTTAGCTTAAATGTAACCCTAACCCTAACTCTAACCCTAACCCTAACCCTAATCTTAACCCCTAACCCTAAGCAAACCCTAACCCTAAGCCTAGCCCTAACCCTAAACTTAACCCTACCCCTAAGAATAAACCTAACCCTAACGCTAACCCTAAGATTAATGTAACCCTAAACCTAACCCTAGACCTAACTCTAATACTAACCCTAACCCTAACACTAACCTCTAACCCTAACTGTAACCCTAACCCTAAACCTAACGCTACCCCTAAGACTAAACCTAACCCTAACCCCTAACCCAAACTAAACCCTGAACCTATCTCTTACCCTAACTCTAACACGAACCCTACCCCTAACGCTAAGATTAAATGTAACCCTAACCCTAACCCTAACTCTAAACCTAACCCAAAACCTACCCCTACCCCTAAGACTAAACCTAACCCTAACCCCTAACCCTAACCCGACCCAAACCCTATATCTAACCCTAACCCTAAGCCTAACGCTACCCCTAACCCTAAGCATAAATGTAACCCTAACCCTAACCCTAGACCTAACTCTAATCCTAACCCTAACCCTAACACTAACCCTAAACCTAAGCCTACCCCTAAGACTAAACCTAACCCAAACCCCTAACCCTAACCCAACCCAAACCCTATATCTAACCCTAACCCTAACCCTAACGCTACCCCTAACCCTAAGCTTAAATGTAACACCAACCCTAACCCTAACCCAACGCCTAACCCTAAGCTTTAATGTAACCCTAACCCTTACCCTAACCCTAACTATAATGGTAACACTAACCCTAAACCCTAACCCAAACCTAACCCTGAGCTTAAATGTAACCCTAACCCTAAACCTAACCCTAACCCTACCGCTAACCCTACGATTAAATGTAACCATAACCCTAACCCTAAATCCAACCCTAACCCTAACTCTTATTCTAAACCTAACCCTAAAACTAACCCTATGCTAAAATGTAACCCTAACCCTAAACCTAAATCTAACCTTAACCATAACTCCTAACCCTAACACAACCCTAACCCTATATCTAACCCTAACCCTACCCCTAATCCTAAGATTAAATGTAACCCTAACCCTAACCCTAAACCCAAGCTTAAATGTAACACTAACACTTACCCTGACCCTAACCCTAACCCTAACCCTAACCCTAACCCCAAACCCTAACCCAACCCTAACCCTAACCCTAAGCTTAAAAGTAACCCTAACCCTAAACTTACCCCTAACCCTAAGATTAAATGTAACACTGACCCTAACCCTAACACTAACCCTAACCCTACCACAACCCCTAAGCTTAAATGTAACCCTAACCCTAACCCTAAATATAACGCTAACACTAACCCTAACCCCTAACCCTAACCCAACCCCAACCCTAACCCTAACCTAACCCTACACCTAAGACTAAATCTAACCCTGTTCCCCAACCCTAAGCCAACCCTAACCCTATTTCTAACCCTAATCGTAACCCTAACGCTAACCCTAAACCTAACCCTAACCGTTACCGTAACCCTAAGCTTAAATGTAACCCTAACCCTAACCGTAACCACTAAACCTAACCCAAGCCTAACCCTAAACCTACCCCTACGCCTAACCCTAAACTTAACCATAACCCTACCCCTAAACCTTACCCTAACCCTAAAACTAACCCTAACCCATAACCATAACCCAACCCTAACCCTAACTCTAACCCTAAACCTAAGCCTAAAACTAAACCTAACACTAACCATAACCCTAAAGCTAACCCTAACCCTAACCCTACCACTAACCCAACCCCTAACCCAAACATTAAATTTAAACCTAAGCGCTAACCAAACACAGCCCTAACCCTAACCCTAAACCTAACCCTAACCCTACGCCTAACCCTAAGCTTAAAAGTAACCCTAAACCTAAACTTAACCCTAACCCTAACACTAACCCTAACCCTAAGCCTAACGCTAAACCTAACCCTAACACTACCTCTAACCCAAACCCTACCCCTAACCCTAACTTTAACCTTAAACCTAACCCCTAACCCTAACCCAACCTTTCTCTATCCTAACCCTAACACTACCCCTAACCCTAAAACTAACTCTAACCCTATCCCTAACCCCAAACACTAACCCAACCCTAACGCTAACCCTAACACTAAACATAACCCTACCCTTAAGACTAAACCTAACCCCTAACCCTAACCCAACCCAAACCCTAAACCTAACAATACCCCTACCCCTAACCATAAGCTTAAACCTTAACCCCAGCTTAAATGTAACACTTACCATAACCCTAACCCTAACTCAAACCCTAACCCTAACCCTAACCCTAACCCGAACTCTAAAACTCAGCTTTAATGTAACCCTCATCCTAACAGTAACCCCTAACCCTAACCCAACCCTAACCCTACTCTAACCCTAACTCTAAGCCTAACCCTAACCCCTAACCCTAAACCAACCCTAACCTTCACTCTAACCCTAATTTTAACCCTAAACCTAATCCTACTCCTAAACCTATCCCTACCTCTAACCCTAAAATTAACCTTAACCCTAACCCCTCACACTAACCCAACCCTATCCCTAACCCTAAACCTAACCCTACCCCTAAACCTAAACCTAACACTAACCATAAGCATAATTGTAACCCTAACCCTAACCCTAAACCTAACCCTACCCCTACACCTAAGGTTATATATAACCCTAACCCTAAACTGAACTCTAACTCTAACACTAAACCTAATCCCAAACACTAACCCAAACCTAACCCTAACCCTAAACCTAACCCTAACCCTAAACCTATCACTACCCCTAAGACTAAACCTAAACCTAACCCTAACCCCTAACCATAACACGAACCCTAACCCTAACCCTAATCTTAACCCTACCCCTAACCCTAAGCTTAAATGTTACCCTAACCCTAATCCTAACCCTACCCTAACCCTAACCCTAAACCCTAAACCCTAACAGTAACCCAACCCTAACCCTAATACTAAACCTAACCCTAAACCTAACCATACCCTTAAGACTAAACCTAACCCTAACCCGAAACCCTAACCCTAACCCAACCCTAACCATAAACCTAACCCTAACCCTACCCCAACACTAAGCTTACATGTAACCCTAACCCTAACCTTAACCTCAAACTTAAATGTAACCCTTACCCTAACCCTAACCCTAACTCAAAACCTAACCCTAACCCTAACCCTAAAACTCAGATTTAACGTAACACTCATCCTAACCCTAACCCCTAACCATAACCCAACCCTATACCGAACCCTAAACCTAACCCTACCCCTAATCCTATCATTAACACCTAACCCTAACCCAACCCTAACCTTCACTCTAATCCTAATCCTAACCCTCACCCTAATCCTCAGTTTAAATATATCCCAAACACTAACCCTAAACCTAACCCCTAACCCTAACCCAACCCTAACCCTAACCATGAGCATAAATGTAACCTTAACCCTAACCCTAACCCTACAGCTAACCATAAGAATAAATGTAACCCTAACCCTAACCCTAACTCCAAACCTAACCCTAACCCTTATTCTAACCCTAACCCTACTACTAACCCTAAGCTAAAATGTAACCCTAACCCTAACCCTAAACCTAAACCTAACCCTAACCATAACCATAACCCAACCATAACCCTAAACCTAAACCTAACCCTAACCCTAAACCTAAACCTAACCCTACACCTAAGACTAAACCTAACCTTAACCCCTAACCCTAACCCAACCATAACAATATCTCTAACCCTATCCCTAACCCTAACCCTAACCCTAACCCTTACCCTAACCGTAAGCTTAAATGTAACCCTAAAGCTAACCCTAAGGTTAACCCTAACCCTAACCCCTAACCCAACCCTACCCTAACACTAAGCTTAAATGTAACCCTAACCATAACACTAACCCTAACCCTACCACTAACCCTAAACTTAAATGTAACCCTAACCCTAACCCTAGCGCTAACTCTAACCATAACACTATCCCAACCCAATCCTAACCATCACTCTAGCACTAATCCTAACCCCAACCCTAAACCTAACCCTTACCCTAACCATAAGCTTAAATGTAACCCAAACCCTAACACCAACCATAACCCTAAGCCCTAAACATAACTCAACCCTATCCCTAAACCTAAGCTTAAATGTACCCCTAACCCTAATGCTAACCCTAACCCTAATCCCTAACACTAACCCAAACCTAACCCTAACCCTAACCCCTAACCATAACCCTAACCCTAATCTTAACCCTACCCCTAACCCTAAGCTTAAATGTTACCCGAACCCTAATCCTAACCCTACCCTAACCCTAACTCTAACCCTAACCCTAACCCCTAACACTAACCCAACCCTGACGCTAACCCTAACACTAACACTAACCCTAAACCTAACCCTACACTTAAGACTAAACCAAACCCTAACCCTAACCCCTAACCCTAACCCTACCCTATCCATAACCCTAACCCTAACCCTAACCCAACCCTAACCCTAACCCTAAGCTTAAATGTAACCCTAACCCTAACCCTACCCCTAACCCTAAGCTTAAATGTAACCCTAACCCTAACACAAATCTAATCATCAATCTAACCCTAATCCTAACCATAACTCAAACCCTAACCGTAACCTACCCCTAACCCTCAGTTTAAATGTAACCCTAAACCTAACCCTAACCCTAAAATTAACCCAATCGTAGCCCTACCTCTAACCCTAACCCTACCCCTAAACCTAACTTTAACCTTAAACCTAACCCCTAACCGACACCCAACCCTAACCCTAACACTACCCCTAATCCTAACACTAACCCTAACACTAAACCTAACCCTACCCTTAAGACTAACCCTAACCCTAACCCCTAACTCTAACCCAACACTAACCGTAACCTAACCCTAACCCTACTCCTAACCCTAAGCTTAAATGTAACCCTAACCCTAACAGTAACCCCAAGCTTAAATGTAACCCTTACTCTAACCCTAACCCTAACTCAAACCCTAACCCTAACCCTAACCCAAACCCTAACCCAACCCTACCCCTAACACTAACCCTAACCCTAAGCCTAACGCTAACGCTAACCCTAAACCTACCTCTCACCCTAACCCTACCCCTAAGCCTAACTTTAACCTTAAACCTAACACCTAACCCTAACACGACCCCTAACCCTAACCCTAACCGCTAATTCTAACCTTAAACCTAAACTTAACCCTACCCCTAACCTTAAGCTTAAATGTAACCCTAACCGTAACCCTAACGCTAACCCTAACCCTAATCCTAAACCTACCACTAACCCTAAGCTTAAATGTAACCCTAACCCTATCCCGAACCCTACCCTAACCCTAACCCTAACCGTAAATCTAACCATAACTCTAACCCTAACCCTAAACCTAACCCTAACCCTAACTCTATCCATAACCCTAACCCTAACCCTACCACTAACTGTAACCCTAACCCTAGCCCTAAACCCAAACCTACCACTAAGACTAAAACTAACACTAACCCCTTACCCTAACCCAACCCTAAACCTATCTCTAACCCTAACTCTAACACTAACACTAACCCTAACCCTACCGCTAAACCTAAGCTTAAATGTAACAATAACACTAACCCTAACCCTAAACCTAACACTAAACCTAAGGTTAAATGTAACCCTAACCCTAAACCTGACCCAACCCTAACCCTAACCCTAATCATAAATGTAACATTAACCCTACCGTAACTCTACCCCTAGCCCTAAGCTTAAATGTAACGCTAACCCTAACTCTAACAGTAACCCTAACCCCAACCTTCAGCCAACCATAACCCTAACCCTAACCCTAAACCTAAACCTATCCCTACTCCTAAGACTAAACCTAACCCTAACCCTAACTCCTAGCTCTAACCCTAACCCTAACACTAAACCTAACCCTATCCCTAACCCTAAGCTTAAATGTAACCCTAACCCTAACCCTACGCTAACCCTAACCCTAACCCTATGCTTAAATGTAACCCTAACCCTAACCACTATCCCTAAGGCAAACCTAACCCTCACTCTAACCCTAATCCTAACCGTAATCCTAACCTCAACCCTAAACCTAACTCCTAACCCTATCCCAACCCTAACCCTAAACCTAACGCTACCACAAACCCTAAGCTTAAATGTAACCCTAACCCTAACCAAAACCCTAAGGCTAATATTAACCCCTAACCCAAAGCCAACCCTAACCCTAACACAAACCCTAACCCTAAACCTAATCCTAAACCTAAGCCTACCCCTGAGACAGAACCTAACCCTAACCCTAAACCTAACCCTAACACTTACCCTAAACCTAAGCTTAAATGTAACCCTAAACCTAACCCTAACCCTAACAGCTAACCCTAACCCAAGCATAACCCTAAACCTAAGCTTAAATATAACCCTAACCCTAAGCCTAACCCTAAACTTAACTCTAACCCTACCCCTAACCCTTACCCTAATACTAAAACTAACCCTAACCCATAACCATAAACCAACCCTAACTCTAAGTATAACCCTAATCCTAAGCCTAAACCTAAACCTAACCCCTAACCCTAAGCCAACCCTAACCCTAAACATAAAGCTAATCCTAACACTACCCCTAACCCTACACCTAACCCATACTCTAACCCTAACCCCAACCCTAACCAAAACCTAACCCTATTACTAAGACTAAACCAAACCCTAAACCTAACCCCTAACCCTAAGCCAACCCAAACCCTGTATCTAACCCTAAAGCTAAGCTACCCCTAACCCTAAGCTTAAATGTAACCCTAACATTCAACCTAACCCTAACCCTACCCCTAACCCTAAGCTTAAATGTAAACCTAACCCTTACCATAAACCTAACTCTAACCGTAACCCTAACACTAACCCCTGACCCAAACCCAGCCCTAACCCTAACCCTAAGCTTAAATGTAACCCTAACCCTAAACATAAACCTACCTATAACCCTTAGCTTAAATGTAACCCTAACCCTAACTCTAACCCTAACCCTAACCCTAATCTTAACCCCTAACCCTAAGCAAACCCTAACCCTAAGCCTAGCCCTAACCCTAAACTTAACCCTACCCCTAACAATAAACCTAACCCTAACGCTAACCCTAAGATTAATGTAACCCTAAACCTAACCCTAGACCTAACTCTAATACTAACCCTAACCCTAACACTAACCCCTAACCCTAACTGTAACCCTAACCCTAAACCTAACGCTACCCCTAAGAGTAAACCTAACCCTAACCCCTAACCCAAACTCAACCCTGAACCTATCTCTTACCCTAACTCTAACACGAACCCTACCCCTAACGCTAAGATTAAATGTAACCCTAACCCTAACCCTAACTCTAAACCTAACCCAAAACCTACCCCTACCCCTAAGACTAAACCTAACCCTAACCCCTAACCCTAACCCGACCCAAACCCTATATCTAACCCTAACCCTAAGCCTAACGCTACCCCTAACCCTAAGCATAAATGTAACCCTAACCCTAACCCTAGACCTAACTCTAATCCTAACCCTAACCCTAACACTAACCCTAAACCTAAGCCTACACCTAAGACTAAACCTAACCCAAACCCCTAACCCTAACCCAACCCAAACCCTATATCTAACCCTAACCCTAACCCTAACGCTACCCCTAACCCTAAGCTTAAATGTAACACCAACCCTAACCCTAACCCAACGCCTAACCCTAAGCTTTAATGTAACCCTAACCCTTACCCTAACCCTAACTATAATGGTAACCCTAACCCTAAACCCTAACCCAAACCTAACCCTGAGCTTAAATGTAACCCTAACCCTAAACCTAACCCTAACCCTACCGCTAACCCTACGATTAAATGTAACCATAACCCTAACCCTAAATCCAACCCTAACCCTAACCCTTATTCTAAACCTAACCCTAAAACTAACCCTATGCTAAAATGTAACCCTAACCCTAAACCTAAATCTAACCTTAACCATAACTCCTAACCCTGACACAACCCTAACCCTATATCTAACCCTAACCCTACCCCTAATCCTAAGCTTAAACCTAACCCTAACCCTAACCCTAAATATAACGCTAACACTAACCCTAACCCCTAAC
Organism: Microtus pennsylvanicus; assembly: GCF_037038515.1. NCBI lineage: Eukaryota > Metazoa > Chordata > Mammalia > Rodentia > Cricetidae > Microtus > Microtus pennsylvanicus. The sequence continues at coordinate 112,263,751 of NC_134587.1, read as the reverse complement.
CCTAACCCAACCCCAACCCCAACCCTAACCTAACCCTACACCTAAGACTAAATCTAACCCTGTTCCCCAACCCTAAGCCAAACCTAACCCTATTTCTAACCCTAATCGTAACCCTAATGCTAACCCTAAACCTAACCCTAACCGTTACCGTAACCCTAAGCTTAAATGTAACCCTAACCCTAACCGTAACCACTAAACCTAACCCAAGCCTAACCCTAAACCTACCCCTACGCCTAACCCTAAACTTAACCATAACCCTACCCCTAAACCTTACCCTAACCCTAAAACTAACCCTAACCCATAACCATAACCCAACCCTAACCCTAACTCTAACCCTAAACCTAAGCCTAAAACTAAACCTAACACTAACCATAACCCTAAAGCTAACCCTAACCCTAACCCTACCCCTAACCCAACCCCTAACCCAAACATTAAATTTAAAACTAAGTGCTAACCAAACACAGCCCTAACCCTAACCTAAACCTAACCCTAACCCTACCCCTAACCCTAAGCTTAAAAGTAACCCTAAACCTAAATTTAACCCTAACCCTAACACTAACCCTAACCCTAAGCCTAACGCTAAACCTAACCCTAACACTACCTCTAACCCAAACCCTACCCCTAACCCTAACTTTAACCTTAAACCTAACCCTTAACCCTAACCCAACCTTTCTCTATCCTAACCCTAACACTACCCCTAACCCTAAAACTAACTCTAACCCTATCCCTAACCCCAAACATTAACCCAACCCTAACCCTAACCCTAACACTAAACATAACCCTACACTTAAGACTAAACCTAACCCCTAACCCTAACCCAACCCAAACCCTAAACCTAACAATACCCCTACCCCTAACCATAAACTTAAACCTTAACCCCAGCTTAAATGTAACACTTACCATAACCCTAACCCTAACTCAAACCCTAACCCTAACCCTAACCCTAACCCTAACCCGAACTCTAAAACTCAGCTTTAATGTAACCCTCATCCTAACAGTAACCCCTAACCCTAACCCAACCCTAACCCTACTCTAACCCTAACTCTAAGCCTAACCCTAACCCCTAACCCTAAACCAACCCTAACCTTCACTCTAACCCTAATTTTAACCCTAAACCTAATCCTACTCCTAAACCTATCCCTACCTCTAACCCTAAAATTAACCTTAACCCTAACCCCTCACACTAACCCAACCCTATCCCTAACCCTAAACCTAACCCTACCCCTAAACCTAACCCTAACACTAACCATAAGCTTAAATGTAACCCTAAACCTAACCCTAAACCTAACCCTACCCCTACACCTAAGGTTATATATAACCCTAACCCTAAACCGAACTCTAACTCTAACCCTAAACCTAATCCCAAACACTAACCCAAACCTAACCCTAACCCTAAACCTAACCCTAACCCTATCACTACCCCTAAGACTAAACGTAACCCTAACCCTAACCCCTAACCATAACACGAACCCTAACCCTAACCCTAATCTTAACCCTACCCCTAACCCTAAGCTTAAATGTTACCCTAACCCTAATCCTAACCCTACCCTAACCCTAACCCTAAACTAACCTAACCCTAACCTAAACCCTAACAGTAACCCAACCCTAACCCTAATACTAACCCTAACCCTAAACCTAACCATACCCTTAAGACTAAACCTAACCCTAACCCGAAACCCTAACCCTAACCCAACCCTAACCATAAACCTAACCCTAATCCTACCCCTAACACTAAGCTTACATGTAACCCTAACCCTAACCTTAACCTCAAACTTAAATGTAACCCTTACCCTAACCCTAACCCTAACTCAAAACCTAACCCTAACCCTAACCCTAAAACTCAGATTTAATGTAACACTCATCCTAACCCTAACCCCTAACCATAACCCAACCCTATACCGAACCCTAAACCTAACCCTACCCCTAATCCTATCATTAACACCTAACCCTAACCCAACCCTAACCTTCACTCTAATCCTAATCCTAACCCTAACCCTAATCCTCAGCTTAAATATATCCCTAACACTAACCCTAAACCTAACCCCTAACCCTAACCCAACCCTAACCCTAACCATGAGCTTAAATGTAACCTTAACCCTAACCCTAACCCTACAGCTAACCATAAGAATAAATGTAACCCTAACCCTAACCCTAACTCCAAACCTAACCCTAACCCTTATTCTAACCCTAACCCTACTACTAACCCTAAGCTAAAATGTAACCCTAACCCTAACCCTAAACCTAAATATAACCCTAACCGTAACCATAACACAACCCTAACCCTAAACCTAAACCTAACCCTAACCCTAAACCTAAAACTAACCCTACACCTAAGACTAAACCTAACCTTAACCCCTAACCCTAACCCAACCATAACAATATCTCTAACCCTATCCCTAACCCTAACCCTAACCCTTACCCTAACCGTAAGCTTAAATGTAACCCTAACGCTAACCCTAAGGTTAACCCTAACCCTAACCCCTAACCCAACCCTACCCTAACACTAAGCTTAAATGTAACCCTAACCATAACACTAACCCTAACCCTACCACTAACCCTAAACTTAAATGTAACCCTAACCCTAACCCTAGCGCTAACTCTAACCATAACACTATCCCAACCCAATCCTAACCATCACTCTAGCACTAATCCTAACCCCAACCCTAAACCTAACCCTAACCCTTACCCTAACCATAAGCTTAAATGTAACCCTAACCCTAACACCAACCATAACCCTGAGCCCTAAACATAACTCAACCCTATCCCTAACCCTAAGCTTAAATGTACCCCTAACCCTAATGCTAACCCTAACCCTAATCCCTAACACTAACCCAAACCTAACCCTAACCCCTAACAATAACCCTAACCCTAACCCTAACCCTAATCTTAACCCTACCCCTAACCCTAAGCTTAAATGTTACCCGAACCCTAATCCTAACCCTACACTAACCCTAACTCTAACCCTACCCTAACCCTCACCCCTAACACTAACCCAACCCTGACGCTAACCCTAACACTAACACTAACCCTAACCCTAAACCTAACGCTACACTTAAGACTAAACCAAACCCTAACCCTAACCCCTAACCCTAACCCTACCCTATCCATAACCCTAACCCTAACCCAACCCTACCCCTAACACTAAGCTTAAATGTAACCCTAACCCTAACCCTACCCCTAACCCTAAGCTTAAATGTAACCCTAACCCTAACACAAATCTAACCCTCAATCTAACCCTAATCCTAACCATAACCCAAACCCTAACCGTAAACCTACCCCTAACCCTCAGTTTAAATGTAACCCTAAACCTAACCCTAACCCTAAAACTAACCCAATAGTAGCCCTACCTCTAACCCTAACCCTACCCCTAAACCTAACTTTAACCTTAAACCTAACCCCTAACCCACACCCATCCTAACCCTAACACTATCCCTAATCCTAACACTAACCCTAACACTAAACCTAACCCTACCCTTAAGACTAACCCTAACCCTAACCCCTAACTCTAACCCAACACTAACCGTAAACCTAACCCTAACCCTACTCCTAACCCTAAGCTTAAATGTAACCCTTACTCTAACCCTAACCCTAACTCAAACCCTAACCCTAACCCTAACCCAAACCCTAACCCAACCCTACCCCTAACACTAACCCTAACCCTTAGCTAACGCTAACGCTAACCCTAAACCTACCTCTAACCCTAACCCTACCCCTAAGCCTAACTTTAACCTTAAACCTAACACCTAACCCTAACACGACCCCTAACCCTAACCCTAACCGCTAATTCTAACCTTAAACCTAAACTTAACCCTACCCCTAACCTTAAGCTTAAATGTAACCCTAACTCTAACCCTAACGCTAACCCTAACCCTAATCCTAAACCTACCACTAACCCTAAACTTAAATGTAACCCTAACCCTATCCCGAACCCTACCCTAACCCTAACCCTAACCGTAAATCTAACCATAACTCTAACCCTAACCCTAAACCTAACCCTAACCCTAACTCTATCCATAACCCTAACCCTAACCCTACCACTAACTGTAACCCTAACCCTACCCCTAAACCCAAACCTACCACTAAGACTAAAACTAACACTAACCCCTTACCCTAACCCAACCCTAAACCTATCTCTAACCCTAACTCTAACACTAACACTAACCCTAACCCTACCGCTAAACCTAAGCTTAAATGTAACAATAACACTAACCCTAACCCTAAACCTAACACTAAACCTAAGGTTAAATGTAACCCTAACCCTAAACCTGACCCAACACTAACCCTAACCCTAATCATAAATGTAACATTAACCCTACCGTAACTCTACCCCTAGCCCTAAGCTTAAATGTAACGCTAACCCTAACTCTAACAGTAACCCTAACCCCAACCTTCAGCCAACCATAACCCTAACCCTAACCCTAAACCTAAACCTATCCCTACTCCTAAGACTAAACCTAACCCTAACCCTAACTCCTAGCCCTAACCCTAACCCTAACACTAAACCTAACCCTATCCCTAACCCTAAGCTTAAATGTAACCCTAACCCTAACCCTACGCTAACCCTAACCCTAACCCTATGCTTAAATGTAACCCTAACCCTAACCACTATCCCTAAGGCAAACCTAACCCTCACTCTAACCCTAATCCTAACCGTAATCCTAACCTCAACCCTAAACCTAACCCTAAACCTAACCCTACCCCTACACCTAAGGTTATATATAACCCTAACCCTAAACCGAACTCTAACTCTAACCCTAAACCTAATCCCAAACACTAACCCTAACCCAACCCTAACCATAAACCTAACCCTAACCCTACCCCTAACACTAAGCTTACATGTAACCCTAACCCTAACCTTAACCTCAAACTTAAATGTAACCCTTACCCTAACCCTAACCCTAACTCAAAACCTAACCCTAACCCTAACCCTAAAACTCAGATTTAATGTAACACTCATCCTAACCCTAACCCCTAACCCTAACCCAACCCTATACCGAACCCTAAACCTAACCCTACCCCTAATCCTATCATTAACACCTAACCCTAACCCAACCCTAACCTTCACTCTAATCCTAATCCTAACCCTAACCCTAATCCTCAGCTTAAATATATCCCTAACACTAACCCTAAACCTAACCCCTAACCCTAACCCAACCCTAACCCTAACCATGAGCTTAAATGTAACCTTAACCCTAACCCTAACCCTACAGCTAACCATAAGAATAAATGTAACCCTAACCCTAACCCTAACTCCAAACCTAACCCTAACCCTTATTCTAACCCTAACCCTACTACTAACCCTAAGCTAAAATGTAACCCTAACCCTAACCCTAAACCTAAATATAACCCTAACCGTAACCATAACACAACCCTAACCCTAAACCTAAACCTAACCCTAACCCTAAACCTAAAACTAACCCTACACCTAAGACTAAACCTAACCTTAACCCCTAACCCTAACCCAACCATAACAATATCTCTAACCCTATCCCTAACCCTAACCCTAACCCTTACCCTAACCGTAAGCTTAAATGTAACCCTAACGCTAACCCTAAGGTTAACCCTAACCCTAACCCCTAACCCAACCCTACCCTAACACTAAGCTTAAATGTAACCCTAACCATAACACTAACCCTAACCCTACCACTAACCCTAAACTTAAATGTAACCCTAACCCTAACCCTAGCGCTAACTCTAACCATAACACTATCCCAACCCAATCCTAACCATCACTCTAGCACTAATCCTAACCCCAACCCTAAACCTAACCCTAACCCTAACCATAAGCTTAAATGGAACCCTAACCCTAACACCAACCATAACCCTGAGCCCTAAACATAACTCAACCCTATCCCTAACCCTAAGCTTAAATGTACCCCTAACCCTAATGCTAACCCTAACCCTAATCCCTAACACTAACCCAAACCTAACCCTAACCCCTAACAATAACCCTAACCCTAACCCTAACCCTAATCTTAACCCTACCCCTAACCCTAAGCTTAAATGTTACCCGAACCCTAATCCTAACCCTACACTAACCCTAACTCTAACCCTACCCTAACCCTCACCCCTAACACTAACCCAACCCTGACGCTAACCCTAACACTAACACTAACCCTAACCCTAAACCTAACCCTACACTTAAGACTAAACCAAACCCTAACCCTAACCCCTAACCCTAACCCTACCCTATCCATAACCCTAACCCTAACCCAACCCTACCCCTAACCCTAAGCTTAAATGTAACCCTAACCCTAACCCTACCCCTAACCCTAAGCTTAAATGTAACCCTAACCCTAACACAAATCTAACCCTCAATCTAACCCTAATCCTAACCATAACCCAAACCCTAACCGTAAACCTACCCCTAACCCTCAGTTTAAATGTAACCCTAAACCTAACCCTAACCCTAAAACTAACCCAATCGTAGCCCTACCTCTAACCCTAACCCTACCCCTAAACCTAACTTTAACCTTAAACCTAACCCCTAACCCACACCCATCCTAACCCTAACACTATCCCTAATCCTAACACTAACCCTAACACTAAACCTAACCCTACCCTTAAGACTAACCCTAACCCTAACCCCTAACTCTAACCCAACACTAACCGTAAACCTAACCCTAACCCTACTCCTAACCCTAAGCTTAAATGTAACCCTTACTCTAACCCTAACCCTAACTCAAACCCTAACCCTAACCCTAACCCAAACCCTAACCCAACCCTACCCCTAACACTAACCCTAACCCTTAGCTAACGCTAACGCTAACCCTAAACCTACCTCTCACCCTAACCCTACCCCTAAGCCTAACTTTAACCTTAAACCTAACACCTAACCCTAACACGACCCCTAACCCTAACCCTAACCGCTAATTCTAACCTTAAACCTAAACTTAACCCTACCCCTAACCTTAAGCTTAAATGTAACCCTAACTCTAACCCTAACGCTAACCCTAACCCTAATCCTAAACCTACCACTAACCCTAAACTTAAATGTAACCCTAACCCTATCCCGAACCCTACCCTAACCCTAACCCTAACCGTAAACCTAACCATAACTCTAACCCTAACCCTAAACCTAACCCTAACCCTAACTCTATCCATAACCCTAACCCTAACCCTACCACTAACTGTAACCCTAACCCTACCCCTAAACCCAAACCTACCACTAAGACTAAAACTAACACTAACCCCTTACCCTAACCCAACCCTAAACCTATCTCTAACCCTAACTCTAACACTAACACTAACCCTAACCCTACCGCTAAACCTAAGCTTAAATGTAACAATAACACTAACCCTAACCCTAAACCTAACACTAAACCTAAGGTTAAATGTAACCCTAACCCTAAACCTGACCCAACACTAACCCTAACCCTAATCATAAATGTAACATTAACCCTACCGTAACTCTACCCCTAGCCCTAAGCTTAAATGTAACGCTAACCCTAACTCTAACAGTAACCCTAACCCCAACCTTCAGCCAACCATAACCCTAACCCTAACCCTAAACCTAAACCTATCCCTACTCCTAAGACTAAACCTAACCCTAACCCTAACTCCTAGCCCTAACCCTAACCCTAACACTAAACCTAACCCTATCCCTAACCCTAAGCTTAAATGTAACCCTAACCCTAACCCTACGCTAACCCTAACCCTAACCCTATGCTTAAATGTAACCCTAACCCTAACCACTATCCCTAAGGCAAACCTAACCCTCACTCTAACCCTAATCCTAACCGTAATCCTAACCTCAACCCTAAACCTAACCCTAAACCTAACCCTACCCCTACACCTAAGGTTATATATAACCCTAACCCTAAACCGAACTCTAACTCTAACCCTAAACCTAATCCCAAACACTAACCCAAACCTAACCCTAACCCTAAACCTAACCCTAACCCTATCACTACCCCTAAGACTAAACCTAACCCTAACCCTAACCCCTAACCATAACACGAACCCTAACCCTAACCCTAATCTTAACCCTACCCCTAACCCTAAGCTTAAATGTTACCCTAACCCTAATCCTAACCCTACCCTAACCCTAACCCTAACCCTAAACCCTAACAGTAACCCAACCCTAACCCTAATACTAACCCTAACCCTAAACCTAACCATACCCTTAAGACTAAACCTAACCCTAACCCGAAACCCTAACCCTAACCCAACCCTAACCATAAACCTAACCCTAACCCTACCCCTAACACTAAGCTTACATGTAACCCTAACCCTAACCTTAACCTCAAACTTAAATGTAACCCTTACCCTAACCCTAACCCTAACTCAAAACCTAACCCTAACCCTAACCCTAAAACTCAGATTTAATGTAACACTCATCCTAACCCTAACCCCTAACCCTAACCCAACCCTATACCGAACCCTAAACCTAACCCTACCCCTAATCCTATCATTAACACCTAACCCTAACCCAACCCTAACCTTCACTCTAATCCTAATCCTAACCCTAACCCTAATCCTCAGCTTAAATATATCCCTAACACTAACCCTAAACCTAACCCCTAACCCTAACCCAACCCTAACCCTAACCATGAGCTTAAATGTAACCTTAACCCTAACCCTAACCCTACAGCTAACCATAAGAATAAATGTAACCCTAACCCTAACCCTAACTCCAAACCTAACCCTAACCCTTATTCTAACCCTAACCCTACTACTAACCCTAAGCTAAAATGTAACCCTAACCCTAACCCTAAACCTAAATATAACCCTAACCGTAACCATAACACAACCCTAACCCTAAACCTAAACCTAACCCTAACCCTAAACCTAAAACTAACCCTACACCTAAGACTAAACCTAACCTTAACCCCTAACCCTAACCCAACCATAACAATATCTCTAACCCTATCCCTAACCCTAACCCTAACCCTTACCCTAACCGTAAGCTTAAATGTAACCCTAACGCTAACCCTAAGGTTAACCCTAACCCTAACCCCTAACCCAACCCTACCCTAACACTAAGCTTAAATGTAACCCTAACCATAACACTAACCCTAACCCTACCACTAACCCTAAACTTAAATGTAACCCTAACCCTAACCCTAGCGCTAACTCTAACCATAACACTATCCCAACCCAATCCTAACCATCACTCTAGCACTAATCCTAACCCCAACCCTAAACCTAACCCTAACCCTAACCATAAGCTTAAATGGAACCCTAACCCTAACACCAACCATAACCCTGAGCCCTAAACATAACTCAACCCTATCCCTAACCCTAAGCTTAAATGTACCCCTAACCCTAATGCTAACCCTAACCCTAATCCCTAACACTAACCCAAATCTAACCCTAACCCCTAACAATAACCCTAACCCTAACCCTAACCCTAATCTTAACCCTACCCCTAACCCTAAGCTTAAATGTTACCCGAACCCTAATCCTAACCCTACACTAACTCTAACTCTAACCCTACCCTAACCCTCACCCCTAACACTAACCCAACCCTGACGCTAACCCTAACACTAACACTAACCCTAACCCTAAACCTAACCCTACACTTAAGACTAAACCAAACCCTAACCCTAACCCCTAACCCTAACCCTACCCTATCCATAACCCTAACCCTAACCCAACCCTACCCCTAACCCTAAGCTTAAATGTAACCCTAACCCTAACCCTACCCCTAACCCTAAGCTTAAATGTAACCCTAACCCTAACACAAATCTAACCCTCAATCTAACCCTAATCCTAACCATAACCCAAACCCTAACCGTAAACCTACCCCTAACCCTCAGTTTAAATGTAACCCTAAACCTAACCCTAACCCTAAAACTAACCCAATCGTAGCCCTACCTCTAACCCTAACCCTACCCCTAAACCTAACTTTAACCTTAAACCTAACCCCTAACCCACACCCATCCTAACCCTAACACTATCCCTAATCCTAACACTAACCCTAACACTAAACCTAACCCTACCCTTAAGACTAACCCTAACCCTAACCCCTAACTCTAACCCAACACTAACCGTAAACCTAACCCTAACCCTACTCCTAACCCTAAGCTTAAATGTAACCCTTACTCTAACCCTAACCCTAACTCAAACCCTAACCCTAACCCTAACCCAAACCCTAACGCAACCCTACCCCTAACACTAACCCTAACCCTTAGCTAACGCTAACGCTAACCCTAAACCTACCTCTAACCCTAACCCTACCCCTAAGCCTAACTTTAACCTTAAACCTAACACCTAACCCTAACACGACCCCTATCCCTAACCCTAACCGCTAATTCTAACCTTAAACCTAAACTTAACCCTACCCCTAACCTTAAGCTTTAATGTAACCCTAACTCTAACCCTAACGCTAACCCTAACCCTAATCCTAAACCTACCACTAACCCTAAGCTTAAATGTAACCCTAACCCTATCCCGAACCCTACCCTAACCCTAACCCTAACCGTAAACCTAACCATAACTCTAACCCTAACCCTAAACCTAACCCTAACCCTAACTCTATCCATAACCCTAACCCTAACCCTACCACTAACTGTAACCCTAACCCTACCCCTAAACCCAAACCTACCACTAAGACTAAAACTAACACTAACCCCTTACCCTAACCCAACCCTAAACCTATCTCTAACCCTAACTCTAACACTAACACTAACCCTAACCCTACCGCTAAACCTAAGCTTAAATGTAACAATAACACTAACCCTAACCCTAAACCTAACACTAAACCTAAGGTTAAATGTAACCCTAACCCTAAACCTGACCCAACCCTAACCCTAACCCTAATCATAAATGTAACATTAACCCTACCGTAACTCTACCCCTAGCCCTAAGCTTAAATGTAACGCTAACCCTAACTCTAACAGTAACCCTAACCCCAACCTTCAGCCAACCATAACCCTAACCCTAACCCTAAACCTAAATCTATCCCTACTCCTAAGACTAAACCTAACCCTAACCCTAACTCCTAGCCCTAACCCTAACCCTAACACTAAACCTAACCCTATCCCTAACCCTAAGCTTAAATGTAACCCTAACCCTAACCCTACGCTAACCCTAACCCTATGCTTAAATGTAACCCTAACCCTAACCACTATCCCTAAGGCAAACCTAACCCTCACTCTAACCCTAATCCTAACCGTAATCCTAACCTCAACCCTAAACCTAACTCCTAACCCTATCCCAACCCTAACCCTAAACCTAACGCTACCACAAACCCTAAGCTTAAATGTAACCCTAACCCTAACCAAAACCCTAAGGCTAATATTAACCCCTAACCCAAAGCCAACCCTAACCCTAACACAAACCCTAACCCTAAACCTAATCCTAAACCTAAGCCTACCCCTGAGACAGAACCTAACCCTAACCCTAACCAAACCCAAACCCTATATCTAACCCTAACCCTACCCCTAACCCTAAGATTAAATGTAACGCTAACCCTAACCGTAAACCTAAACCTAAGCTTAAATGTAACCCTAACCCTTACCCAACACTAACTCTAACACTAACCCTAACCCTAACACTAACCCCTAAACTAACCCAACCTTAACCCTAACCCTAAGGTTAAATGTAACCCTAACCCTAAGCCTAACCTTACCCCTAACCATAAGATTAAATGTAACCCTGACCCTAACCCTAACCCTAACCCTAACCCTAACACTACCACAACCCATAAGCTTAAATGTAACCCTAAATATAACGCTAACACTAACCCTAACCCCTAATCCTAACCCAACCCAAACCCCAACCCCAACCCTAACCCTAACCCTAACTTTAACCCTAACCCTACACCTAAGACTAAATCTAACCCTGTTCCCTAACCCTAACCCTACCCTAACCCTATTTCTAACCCTAATCGTAACCCTAACCCTAACCCTAACCCTAAACCTAACCCTAACCTTTACCCTAAACCTAAGCTTAAATGTAAACCTAAACCTAAACCTAACCCTAACACCTAACCCTAACCCAAGCCTAACCCTAAACCTAAGCTTAAATATAACCCTAACCCTAACCCTACGCCAAACCCTAAACTTAACCCTAACCCTACCCCTAACCCTTACCCTAACAATCAAACTAACCCTAACGCATAACCATAAACCAACCCTAACCCTAACTCTAACCCTAACCCTAAACCTAACCCTAACCCTAAAGCTAACCGTAAACCTAACCCTAAACCTAACACCTAACCCTAAGCCAACCCTAACCCTAACCATAAAGCTAATCCTAACCCTAACCCTAAAACTACACCTAACCCATACTCTAACCCTAACCCTAACCCTAAACCTAACCCTACCACTGAGACTAAACCTAACCCTAAACCTAACCCCAAACAATAAGCCAACCCAAACCCTGTATCTAAACCTAACCCTAAACCTAACTCTACCCCTAACCCTAAGCTTAAATGTAACTCTAACATTAAACCTAACCCTAACCCTACCCCTAACCATAAGCTTAAATGTAACCCGAACCCTCACCCTAAACATAACTCTAACCGTAAGCCTAACCCTAAACACTAACCCTAACCCAACCCTAACCCTAACCCTAAGCTTAAATGTAACCCTAACCCTAGCCATAAACCTACCTATAACCCTTAGCTTAAATGTAACCCTAATCGTAACTCTAACCCTAACCCTAACTCTAACCCTAACCCTAATCCTAACCTTAACCCCTAACACTAAGCAAACCCTAACCCTAAGCCTAGCCCTAACCCTAAACCTAACCCTACGCCTAAGACTAAACCTAACCCTAACCCTAACCCTAAGCTTAAATGTAACCCTAACCGTAACTCTACCCTAACCCTAACCCTAATCCTAACCCTAACACTAACACTAACCCCTAACCCTAACCCTAACCCTAACCTTAACCCTAAACCTAACACTACCCCTAAGACTAAACCTAACCCTAACCCCTAACCCAAACCCAATCCTAAACCTATCTCTTACCCTAAATCTAACTCTAACACGAACCCTACCCCTAATGCTAAGATTAAATGTAACCCTAACCCTAACCCAAATTCTAAACCTAACCCTAAACCTACCCCTACCCCTAAGACTAAACATAACCCTAACCCGTAACCCTAACCCAACCCAAACCATAACGCTACCCCTAACCCTAAGCTTAAATGCAACCCTAACCCTAACCTTAGACCTAACTCTAATCCTAACCCTAACACAAGCCCCTAAACCCAACCCTAACCCTAAACATAACCCTACCCCTAAGACTAAACCTAACACTATCACCTAACCCTAACCCAACCCAAACCCTATATCTAACCCTAACCCTAACGCTACCCCTAACCCTGAGCTTAAATGTAACACAAACCCTAACCCTAACCCTACACCTAAACCTAAGCTTAAATGTAACCCTAACCCTTACCATAACCCTAACTCTAACCGTAACCCTAACCCTAACCGCTAACCCTAACCCAAACCTAACCCGAACCCTGAGCTTAAATGTAACCCTAACCCTAACCCTAAACCTACCGCTAACCCTAAGATTAAATGTAACCCTAAACCTAACCCTAACCGTAAACCTAAATCTAACCCTAACTGTAACTCCTAAACCTAACCCAACCCTAACCCTATATCTAACCCTAACCCTACCCTAAGATTAAATGTAACCCTAACCCTTACCCAACACTAACTCTAACACTAACCCCTAAAACTAACCCAACCCTAACCCTAACCCTAAGCTTAAATGTAACCCTAACCCTAACCCTAAATATAACGCTAACCCTAACCCTAACCCCTAACCCTAACCCAACACCAACCCCAACCCTAACCCTAACCCTAACCGTAACCCTACACCTAAGACTAAATCTAACCCTGTTCCCTAACCCTAACCCAACCCTAACCCTATTTCTAACCCTAATCGTAACCCTAACCCTAACCCTAAACCTAACCCTAACACTTACCCTAAACCTAAGCTTAAATGTAACCCTAAACCTAACCCTAACCCTAACAGCTAACCCTAACCCAAGCATAACCCTAAACCTAAGCTTAAATATAACCCTAACCCTAACCCTAAGCCTAACCCTAAATTTAACTCTAACCCTACCACTAACCCTTATCCTAATACTAAAACTAACCCTAACCCATAACCATAAACCAACCCTAACCCTAACTATAACCCTAATCCTAAGCCTAAACCTAACCCCTACCCCTAAGCCAACCCTAACCCTAAACATAAAGCTAATCCTAACCCTACCCCTAACCCATACTCTAACCCTAACCCCAACCCTAACCAAAACCTAACCCTACTACTAAGACTAAACCAAACCCTAAACCTAACCCCTAACCCTAAGCCAACCCAAACCCTGTATCTAACCCTAAAGCTATGCTACCCCTAACCCTAAGCTTAAATGTAACCCTAACATTAAACCTAACCCTAACCCTACCCCTAACCCTAAGCTTAAATGTAACCCTAACCCTTACCATAAACCTAACTCTAACCGTAACCCTAACACTAACCCCTAACCCAAACCCAGCCCTAACCCTAACCCTAAGCTTAAATGAACCCTAACCCTAAACATAAACCTACCTATAACCCTTAGCTTAAATGTAACCCTAACCCTAACTCTAACCCTAACCCTAACCCTAATCTTAACCCCTAACCCTAAGCAAACCCTAACCCTAAGCCTAGCCCTAACCCTAAACTTAACTCTACCCCTAAGAATAAACCTAACCCTAACGCTAACCCTAAGATTAATGTAACCCTAAACCTAACCCTAGACCTAACTCTAATACTAACCCTAACCCTAAGACTAACCCCTAACCCTAACTGTAACCCTAACCCTAAACCTAACGCTACCCCTAAGACTAAACCTAACCCTAACCCCTAACCCAAACTCAACCCTGAACCTATCTCTTACCCTAACTCTAACACGAACCCTACCCCTAACGCTAAGATTAAATGTAACCCTAACCCTAACCCTAACTCTAAACCTAACCCAAACCTACCCCTACCCCTAAGACTAAACCTAACCCTAACCCCTAACCCTAACCCGACCCAAACCCTATATCTAACCCTAACCCTAAGCCTAACGCTACCCCTAACCCTAAGCATAAATGTAACCCTAACCCTAACCCTAGACCTAACTCTAATCCTAACCCTAACCCTAACACTAACCCTAAACCTAAGCCTACACCTAAGACTAAACCTAACCCAAACCCCTAACCCTAACCCAACCCAAACCCTATATCTAACCCTAACCCTAACCCTAACGCTACCCCTAACCCTAAGCTTAAATGTAACACCAACCCTAACCCTAACCCAACGCCTAACCCTAAGCTTTAATGTAACCCTAACCCTTACCCTAACCCTAACTATAATGGTAACCCTAACCCTAAACCCTAACCCAAACCTAACCCTGAGCTTAAATGTAACCCTAACCCTAAACCTAACCCTAACCCTACCGCTAACCCTACGATTAAATGTAACCATAACCCTAACCCTAAATCCAACCCTAACCCTAACTCTTATTCTAAACCTAACCCTAAAACTAACCCTATGCTAAAATGTAACCCTAACCCTAAACCTAAATCTAACCTTAACCATAACTCCTAACCCTAACACAACCCTAACCCTATAGCTAACCCTAACCCTACCCCTAATCCTAAGATTAAATGTAACCCTAACCCTAACCCTAAACCCAAGCTTAAATGTAACACTAACACTTACCCTGACCCTAACCCTAACCCTAACCCTAACCCCAAACCCTAATCCAACCCTAACCCTAACCCTAAGCTTAAAAGTAACCCTAACCCTAAACTTACCCCTAACCCTAAGATTAAATGTAACACTGACCCTAACCCTAACACTAACCCTAACCCTACCACAACCCCTAAGCTTAAATGTAACCCTAACCCTAACCCTAAATATAACGCTAACACTAACCCTAACCCCTAACCCTAACCCAACCCCAACCCCAACCCTAACCCTAACCTAACCCTACACCTAAGACTAAATCTAACCCTGTTCCCCAACCCTAAGCCAACCCTAACCCTATTTCTAACCCTAATCGTAACCCTAACGCTAACCCTAAACCTAACCCTAACCGTTACCGTAACCCTAAGCTTAAATGTAACCCTAACCCTAACCGTAACCACTAAACCTAACCCAAGCCTAACCCTAAACCTACCCCTACGCCTAACCCTAAACTTAACCATAACCCTACCCCTAAACCTTACCCTAACCCTAAAACTAACCCTAACCCATAACCATAACCCAACCCTAACCCTAACTCTAACCCTAAACCTAAGCCTAAAACTAAACCTAACACTAACCATAACCCTAAAGCTAACCCTAACCCTAACCCTACCCCTAACCCAACCCCTAACCCAAACATTAAATTTAAACCTAAGCGCTAACCAAACACAGCCCTAACCCTAACCCTAAACCTAACCCTAAACTACCCCAAACCCTAAGCTTAAAAGTAACCCTAAACCTAAACTTAACCCTAACCCTAACACTAACCCTAACCCTAAGCCTAACGCTAATCCTAACCCTAACACTACCTCTAACCCAAACCCTACCCCTAACCCTAACTTTAACCTTAAACCTAACCCCTAACCCTAACCCAACCTTTCTCTATCCTAACCCTAACACTACCCCTAACCCTAAAACTAACTCTAACCCTATCCCTAACCCCAAACACTAACCCAACCCTAACCCTAACACTAACACTAAACATAACCCTACCCTTAAGACTAAACCTAACCCCTAACCCTAACCCAACCCAAACCCTAAACCTAACAATACCCCTACCCCTAACCATAAGCTTAAACCTTAACCCCAGCTTAAATGTAACACTTACCATAACCCTAACCCTAACTCAAACCCTAACCCTAACCCTAACCCTAACCCGAACTCTAAAACTCAGCTTTAATGTAACCCTCATCCTAACAGTAACCCCTAACCCTAACCCAACCCTAACCCTACTCTAACCCTAACTCTAAGCCTAACCCTAACCCCTAACCCTAAACCAACCCTAACCTTCACTCTAACCCTAATTTTAACCCTAAACCTAATCCTACTCCTAAACCTATCCCTACCTCTAACCCTAAAATTAACCTTAACCCTAACCCCTCACACTAACCCAACCCTATCCCTAACCCTAAACCTAACCCTACCCCTAAACCTAACCCTAACACTAACCATAAGCTTAAATGTAACCCTAAACCTAACCCTAAACCTAACCCTACCCCTACACCTAAGGTTATATATAACCCTAACCCTAAACCGAACTCTAACTCTAACCCTAAACCTAATCCCAAACACTAACCCAAACCTAACCCTAACCCTAAACCTAACCCTAACCCTAAACCTATCACTACCCCTAAGACTAAACCTAAACCTAACCCTAACCCCTAACCATAACACGAACCCTAACCCTAACCCTAATCTTAACCCTACCCCTAACCCTAAGCTTAAATGTTACCCTAACCCTAATCCTAACCCTACCCTAACCCTAACCCTAACCCTAAACCCTAACAGTAACCCAACCCTAACCCTAACACTAACCCTAACCCTAATCCTAAGCATACACTTAAGACTAAACCTAACCCTAACCCGAAACCCTAACCCTAACCCAACCCTAACCATAAACCTAACCCTAACCCTACCCCTAACACTAAGCTTACATGTAACCCTAACCTTAACCTTAACCTCAAACTTAAATGTAACCCTTACTCTAACCCTAACCCTAACTCAAAACCTAACCCTAACCCTAACCCTAAAACTCAGATTTAATGTAACACTCATCCTAACCCTAACCCCTAACCATAACCCAACCCTATACCGAACCCTAAACCTAACCCTACCCCTAATCCTATCATTAACACCTAACCCTAACCCAACCCTAACCTTCACTCTAATCCTAATCCTAACCCTCACCCTAATCCTCAGCTTAAATATATCCCTAACACTAACCCTAAACCTAACCCCTAACCCTAACCTAACCCTAACCCTAACCATGAGCTTAAATGTAACCTTAACCCTAACCCTAACCCTACAGCTAACCATAAGAATAAATGTAACCCTAACCCTAACTCCAAACCTAACCCTAACCCTTATTCTAACCCTAACCCTACTACTAACCCTAACCTAAATGTAACCCTAACCCTAACCCTAACCCTAAACCTAAATCTAACTCTAACCGTAACCATAACCCAACCCTAACCCTAAACCTAAACCTAACCCTAACCCTAAACTTAAACCTAACCTTACACCTAAGACTAAACCTAACCTTAACCCCTAACCCTAACCCAACCATAACAATATCTCTAACCCTATCCCTAACCCTAACCCTAACCCTAACCCTTACCCTAACCGTAAGCTTAAATGTAACCCTAACGCTAACCCTAAGGTTAACCCTAACCCTAACCCCTAACCCAACCCTACCCTAACACTAAGCTTAAATGTAACCCTAACCATAACACTAACCCTAACCCTACCACTAACCCTAAACTTAAATGTAACCCTAACCCTAACCCTAGCGCTAACTCTAACCATAACACTATCCCAACCCAATCCTAACCATCACTCTAGCACTAATCCTAACCCCAACCCTAAACCTAACCCTAACCCTTACCCTAACCATAAGCTTAAATGTAACCCTAACCCTAACACCAACCCTAACCCTAAGCCCTAAACATAACTCAACCCTATCCCTAAACCTAAGCTTAAATGTACCCCTAACCCTAATGCTAACCCTAACCCTAATCCCTAACACTAACCCAAACCTAACCCTAACCCCTAACCATAACCCTAACCCTAACCCTAATCTTAACCCTACCCCTAACCCTAAGCTTAAATGTTACCCGAACCCTAATCCTAACCCTACCCTAACCCTAACTCTAACCCTAACCCTAACCCTAACCCCTAAAACTAACCCAACCCTGACGCTAACCCTAACACTAACAGTAACCCTAACCCTAAACCTAACCCTACACTTAAGACTAAACCAAACCCTAACCCTAACCCCTAACGCTAACCCTACCCTATCCATAACCCTAACCCTAACCCTAACCCAACCCTAACCCTAACCCTAAGCTTAAATGTAACCCTAACCCTAACCCTACCCCTAACCCTAAGCTTAAATGTAACCCTAACCCTAACACAAAACTAATCCTCAATCTAACCCTAATCCTAACCATAACCCAAACCCTAACCGTAAACCTACCCCTAACCCTCAGTTTAAATGTAACCCTAAACCTAACCCTAACCCTAAAACTAACCCAATCATAGCCCTACCTCTAACCCTACCCCTAAACCTAACTTTAACCTTAAACCTAACCCCTAACCCACACCCAACCCTAACCCTAACACTACCCCTAATCCTAACACTAACCCTAACACTAAACCTAACCCTACCCTTAAGACTAACCCTAACCCTAACCCCTAACTCTAACCCAACACTAACCGTAAACCTAACCCTAACCCTGCTCCTAACCCTAAGCTTAAATATAACCCTAACCCTAACAGTATCCCAAAGCTTAAATGTAACCCTTACTCTAACCCTAACCCTAACTCAAACCCTAACCCTAACCCTAACCCAAACCCTAACCCAACCCTACCCCTAACACTAACCCTAACCCTAAGCCTAACGCTAACGCTAACCCTAAACCTACCTCTAACCCTAACCCTACCCCTAAGCCTAAATTTAACCTTAAACCTAACACCTTACCCTAACACGACCCCTAACCCTAACCCTAACCGCTAATTCTAACCTTAAACCTAAACTTAACCCTACCCCTAACCTTAAGCTTAAATGTAACCCTAACCCTAAACCTAACGCTAACCCTAACCCTAATCCTAAACCTACCACTAACCCTAAGCTTAAATGTAACCCTAACCCTATCCCGAACCCTACCCTAACCCTAACCCTAACCGTAAACCTAACCATAACTCTAACCCTAACCCTAAACCTAACCCTAACCCTAACTCTATCCATAACCCTAACCCTAACCCTACCACTAACTGTAACCCTAACCCTACCCCTAAACCCAAACCTACCACTAAGACTAAAACTAACACTAACCCCTTACCCTAACCCAACCCTAAACCTATCTCTAACCCTAACTCTAACACTAACACTAACCCTAACCCTACCGCTAAACCTAAGCTTAAATGTAACAATAACACTAACCCTAACCCTAAACCTAACACTAAACCTAAGGTTAAATGTAACCCTAACCTTAACCCTAAACCTACCCAACCCTAACCATAACCCTAATCATAAATGTAACATTAACCCTACCGTAACTCTACCCCTAGCCCTAAGCTTAAATGTAACGCTAACCCTAACTCTAACAGTAACCCTAACCCCAACCTTCAGCCAACCATAACCCTAACTCTAACCCTAAACCTAAACCTAACCCTACTCCTAAGACTAAACCTAACCCTAACCCTAACTCCTAGCCCTAACCCTAACCCTAACACTAAACCTAACCCTAACCCTAACCCTAAGCTTAAATGTAACCCTAACCCTAACCCTACGCTAACCCTAACCCTAACCCTATGCTTAAATGTAACCCTAACCCTAACCACTATCCCTAAGGCAAACCTAACCCTCACTCTAACCCTAATCCTAACCGTAATCCTAACCTCAACCCTAAACCTAACTCCTAACCCTATCCCAACCCTAACCCTAAACCTAACGCTACCACAAACCCTAAGCTTAAATGTAACCCTAACCCTAACCAAAACCCTAAGGCTAATATTAACCCCTAACCCAAAGCCAACCCTAACCCTAACACAAACCCTAACCCTAAACCTAATCCTAAACCTAAGCCTACCCCTGAGACAGAACCTAACCCTAACCCTAACCCAACCCAAACCCTATATCTAACCTTAACCCTAACCCTAACCCTAAAGCTACACCTAACCTTAAACTTATATGAACCCTAACCCAAACCCTACCCCTAACCCTAAGCTTAAATGTAACCCTAACCCTTACCCTTACCCTAACACAAACTCTAACCCTAATCCTAAGATTAAAAGTAACCCTAAGGCTAACCCTAAATCTAAACCTAACCCTCACCTGAACCCTAACCCTAACCCCTAACCCTAACCCACCCTAACCGTAACCCTACCCCTAACCCTAAGATTAAAAGTACCCTAACGCTAACCCTAAATCTAAACCTAACACTCACCTGAACCCTAACCCCTAACCCTAACCCAACATTAACCCTAAACCTAAGCTTAAATATAACCCTAACCCTAACCCTAACCCTACCTCTAACCCTAAGCATAATTGTAACCCTAACCCTAACCGTAAACCTAAATCTAACCCTAACCGTAACCCCTAAACCTAACCCGACCATAACCCTATATCTAACCCTAACCCTACCCCTAACACTAAGATTAAATGTAACGCTAACCCTAACCGTAAACCTAACCTAAGCTTAAATGTAACCCTAACCCTTACCCAACACTAACTCTAACACTAACCCTAACCCTAACACTAACCCCTAAACTAACCCAACCCTAACCCTAACCCTAAGGTTAAATGTAACCCTAACCCTAAGCCTAACCTTACCCCTAACCATAAGATTAAATGTAACCCTGACCCTAACCCTAACCCCAACCCTAACACTACCACAACCCCTAAGCTTAAATGTAACCCTAAATATAATGCTAACACTAACCCTAACCCCTAATCCTAACCCAACCCAAACCCCAACCCCAACCCTAAACCTAACCCTAACCCTAACCCTACACCTAAGACTAAATCTAACCCTGTTCCCTAACCCTAACCCTACCCTAACCCTATTTCTAACCCTAATCGTAACCCTAACCCTAACCCTAACCCTAACCCTAACCCTAACCTTTACCGTAAACCTAAGCTTAAATGTAAACCTAAACCTAAACCTAACCCTAACACCTAACCCTAACCCAAGCCTAACCCTAAACCTAAGCTTAAATATAACCCTAACCCTAACCCTACGCCAAACCCTAAACTTAACCCTAACCCTACCCCTAACCCTTACCCTAACAATCAAACTAACCCTAACGCATAACCATAAACCAACCCTAACCCTAACTCTAACCCTAACCCTAAACCTAACCCTAACCCTAAAGCTAACCGTAAACCTAACCCTAAACCTAACACCTAACCCTAAGCCAACCCTAACCCTAACCATAAAGCTAATCCTAACCCTAACCCTAAAACTACACCTAACCCATACTCTAACCCTAACCCTAACCCTAAACCTAACCCTACTACTGAGACTAAACCTAACCCTAAACCTAACCCCAAACAATAAGCCAACCCAAACCCTGTATCTAAACCTAACCCTAAACCTAACTCTACCCCTAACCCTAAGCTTAAATGTAACTCTAACATTAAACCTAACCCTAACCCTACCCCTAACCATAAGCTTAAATGTAACCCGAACCCTCACCCTAAACATAACTCTAACCGTAAGCCTAACCCTAAACCCTAACCCTAACCCAACCCTAACCCTAACCCTAAGCTTAAATGTAACCCTAACCCTAGCCATAAACCTACCTATAACCCTTAGCTTAAATGTAACCCTAATCGTAACTCTAACCCTAACCCTAACTCTAACCCTAACCCTAATCCTAACCTTAACCCCTAACCCTAAGCAAACCCTAACCCTAACCCTAACCCTAACCCTAAGCTTAAATGTAACCCTAACCGTAACTCTATCCTAATCCTAACCCTAACCCTAACCCTAATCCTAACCCTAACACTAACACTAACCCCTAACCCTAACCCTAACCCTAACCCTAACCCTAAACCTAACACTACCCCTAAGACTAAACCTAACCCTAACCCCTAACCCAAACCCAATCCTAAACCTATCTCTTACCCTAAATCTAACTCTAACACGAACCCTACCCCTAATGCTAAGATTAAATGTAACCCTAACCCTAACCCAAATTCTAAACCTAACCCTAAACCTACCCCTACCCCTAAGACTAAACCTAACCCTAACCCGTAACCCTAACCCAACACAAACCATAACGCTACCCCTAACCCTAAGCTTAAATGCAACCCAAACCCTAAACTTAGACCTAACTCTAATCCTAACCCTAACACAAGCCGCTAAACCCAACCCTAACCATAAACATAACCCTATCCCTAAGACTAAACCTAACACTATCACCTAACCCGAATCCAACCCAAACCCTATATCTAACCCTAACCCTAACGCAACCCCTAACCCTGAGCTTAAATGTAACACCAACCCTAACACTAACCCTACGCCTAAACCTAAGCTTAAATGTAACCCTAACCCTTACCATAACCCTAACTCTAACCGTAACCCTAACCCTAACCGCTAACCCTAACCCAAACCTAACCCGAACCCTGAGCTTAAATGTAACCCTAACCTTAACCCTAAACCTACCGCTAACCCTAAGATTAAATGTAACCCTAAACCTAACCGTAACCCTAAACCTAAATCTAACCCTAACCGTAACTCCTAAACCTAACCCAACCCTAACCCTATATCTAACCCTAACCCTAACCCTACCCTAAGATTAAATGTAACCCTAACCCTAAAACTAAACCTAAGCTTAAATGTAACCCTAACCCTTACCCAACACTAACTCTAACACTAACCCTAACACTAACCCCTAAACCTAACCCAACCCTAACCCTAACCCTAAGCTTAAATGTAACCCTAACCCTAAACCTAACTTTACCCCTAACCCTAAGATTAAATATAACCCTGACCCTAACCCTAACACTAACCATAACCCTACCACAACCCCTAAGCTTAAATGTAACCCTAACCCTAACCCTAAATATAACGCTAACCCTAACCCTAACTCCTAACCCTAACCCAACACCAACCCCAACCCTAACCCTAACCCTAACCGTAACCCTACACCTAAGACTAAATCTAACCCTGTTCCCTAACCCTAACCCTACCCTAACCCTATTTCTAACCCTAATCGTAACCCTAACCCTAACCCTAACCCTAACCCTAACCCTAACCGTAACCCTACACCTAAGACTAAATCTAACCCTGTTCCCTAACCCTAACCCAACCCTAACCCTATTTCTAACCCTAATCGTAACCCTAACCCTAACCCTAAACCTAACCCTAACACTTACCCTAAACCTAAGCTTAAATGTAACCCTAAACCTAACCCTAAACCTAACAGCTAACCCTAACCCAAGCATAACCCTAAACCTAAGCTTAAATATAACCCTAACCCTAACCCTAAGCCTAACCCTAAACTTAACTCTAACCCTACCCCTAACCCTTAGCCTAATACTAAAACTAACCCTAACCCATAACCATAAACCAACCCTAAACCTAACTATAACCCTAATCCTAAGCCTAAACCTAAACCTAACACCTAACCCTAAGCCAACCCTAACCCTAAACATAAAGCTAATCCTAACCCTACCCCTAACCCTACCCCTAACCCATACTCTAACCCTAACCCCAACCCTAACCAAAACCTAACCCTACTACTAAGACTAAACCAAACCCTAAACCTAACCCCTAACCCTAAGCCAACCCAAACCCTGTATCTAACCCTAAAGCTAAGCTACCCCTAACCCTAAGCTTAAATGTAACCCTAACATTAAACCTAACCCTAACCCTACCCCTAACCCTAAGCTTAAATGTAACCCTAACCCTTACCATAAACCTAACTCTAACCGTAACCCTAACACTAACCCCTAACCCAAACCCAGCCCTAACCCTAACCCTAAGCTTAAATGTAACCCTAACCCTAAACATAAACCTACCTATAACCCTTAGCTTAAATGTAACCCTAACCCTAACTCTAACCCTAACCCTAACCCTAATCTTAACCCCTAACCCTAAGCAAACCCTAACCCTAAGCCTAGCCCTAACCCTAAACTTAACCCTACCCCTAAGAATAAACCTAACCCTAACGCTAACCCTAAGATTAATGTAACCCTAAACCTAACCCTAGACCTAACTCTAATACTAACCCTAACCCTAACACTAACCCCTAACCCTAACTGTAACCCTAACCCTAAACCTAACGCTACCCCTAAGACTAAACCTAACCCTAACCCCTAACCCAAACTAAACCCTGAACCTATCTCTTACCCTAACTCTAACACGAACCCTACCCCTAACGCTAAGATTAAATGTAACCCTAACCCTAACCCTAACTCTAAACCTAACCCAAAACCTACCCCTACCCCTAAGACTAAACCTAACCCTAACCCCTAACCCTAACCCGACCCAAACCCTATATCTAACCCTAACCCTAACGCTACCCCTAACCCTAAGCATAAATGTAACCCTAACCCTAACCCTAGACCTAACTCTAATCCTAACCCTAACCCTAACACTAACCCTAAACCTAAGCCTACCCCTAAGACTAAACCTAACCCAAACCCCTAACCCTAACCCAACCCAAACCCTATATCTAACCCTAACCCTAACCCTAACGCTACCCCTAACCCTAAGCTTAAATGTAACACCAACCCTAACCCTAACCCAACGCCTAACCCTAAGCTTTAATGTAACCCTAACCCTTACCCTAACCCTAACTATAATGGTAACCCTAACCCTAAACCCTAACCCAAACCTAACCCTGAGCTTAAATGTAACCCTAACCCTAAACCTAACCCTAACCCTACCGCTAACCCTACGATTAAATGTAACCATAACCCTAACCCTAAATCCAACCCTAACCCTAACTCTTATTCTAAGCCTAACCCTAAAACTAACCCTATGCTAAAATGTAACCCTAACCCTAAACCTAAATCTAACCTTAACCATAACTCCTAACCCTAACACAACCCTAACCCTATATCTAACCCTAACCCTACCCCTAATCCTAAGATTAAATGTAACCCTAACCCTAACCCTAAACCCAAGCTTAAATGTAACACTAACGCTTACCCTGACCCTAACCCTAACCCTAACCCTAACCCTAACCCCAAACCCTAACCCAACCCTAACCCTAACCCTAAGCTTAAAAGTAACCCTAACCCTAAACTTACCCCTAACCCTAAGATTAAATGTAACACTGACCCTAACCCTAACACTAACCCTAACCCTACCACAACCCCTAAGCTTAAATGTAACCCTAACCCTAACCCTAAATATAACGCTAACACTAACCCTAACCCCTAACCCTAACCCAACCCCAACCCTAACCCTAACCTAACCCTACACCTAAGACTAAATCTAACCCTGTTCCCCAACCCTAAGCCAACCCTAACCCTATTTCTAACCCTAATCGTAACCCTAACGCTAACCCTAAACCTAACCCTAACCGTTACCGTAACCCTAAGCTTAAATGTAACCCTAACCCTAACCGTAACCACTAAACCTAACCCAAGCCTAACCCTAAACCTACCCCTACGCCTAACCCTAAACTTAACCATAACCCTACCCCTAAACCTTACCCTAACCCTAAAACTAACCCTAACCCATAACCATAACCCAACCCTAACCCTAACTCTAACCCTAAACCTAAGCCTAAAACTAAACCTAACACTAACCATAACCCTAAAGCTAACCCTAACCCTAACCCTACCACTAACCCAACCCCTAACCCAAACATTAAATTTAAACCTAAGCGCTAACCAAACACAGCCCTAACCCTAACCCTAAACCTAACCCTAACCCTACGCCTAACCCTAAGCTTAAAAGTAACCCTAAACCTAAACTTAACCCTAACCCTAACACTAACCCTAACCCTAAGCCTAACGCTAAACCTAACCCTAACACTACCTCTAACCCAAACCCTACCCCTAACCCTAACTTTAACCTTAAACCTAACCCCTAACCCTAACCCAACCTTTCTCTATCCTAACCCTAACACTACCCCTAACCCTAAAACTAACTCTAACCCTATCCCTAACCCCAAACACTAACACAACCCTAACCCTAACCCTAACACTAAACATAACCCTACCCTTAAGACTAAACCTAACCCCTAACCCTAACCCAACCCAAACCCTAAACCTAACAATACCCCTACCCCTAACCATAAGCTTAAACCTTAACCCCAGCTTAAATGTAACACTTACCATAACCCTAACCCTAACTCAAACCCTAACCCTAACCCTAACCCGAACTCTAAAACTCAGCTTTAATGTAACCCTCATCCTAACAGTAACCCCTAACCCTAACCCAACCCTAACCCTACTCTAACCCTAACTCTAAGCCTAACCCTAACCCCTAACCCTAAACCAACCCTAACCTTCACTCTAACCCTAATTTTAACCCTAAACCTAATCCTACTCCTAAACCTATCCCTACCTCTAACCCTAAAATTAACCTTAACCCTAACCCCTAACACTAACCCAACCCTATACCTAACCCTAAACCTAACCCTACCCCTAAACCTAACCCTAACACTAACCATAAGCTTAAATGTAACCCTAACCCTAAACCTAACCCTACCCCTACACCTAAGGTTATATATAACCCTAACCCTAAACCGAACTCTAACTCTAACCCTAAACCTAATCCCAAACACTAACCCAAACCTAACCCTAACCCTAAACCTAACCCTAACCCTAAACCTATCACTACCCCTAAGACTAAACCTAAACCTAACCCTAACCCCTAACCATAACACGAACCTTAACCCTAACCCTAATCTTAACCCTACCCCTAACCCTAAGCTTGAATGTTACCCTAACCCTAATCCTAACCCTACCCTAACCCTAACCCTAACCCTAAACCCTAACAGTAACCCAACCCTAACCCTAATACTAACCCTAACCCTAAACCTAACCATACCCTTAAGACTAAACCTAACCCTAACCCGAAACCCTAACCCTAACCCAACCCTAACCATAAACCTAACCCTAACCCTACCCCTAACACTAAGCTTACATGTAACCCTAACCCTAACCTTAACCTCAAACTTAAATGTAACCCTTACCCTAACCCTAACCCTAACTCAAAACCTAACCCTAACCCTAACCCTAAAACTCAGATTTAATATAACACTCATCCTAACCCTAACCCCTAACCCTAACCCAACCCAAACCCTATATCTAACCTTAACCCTAACCCTAACTCTAAAGCTACACCTAACCTTAAACTTATATGAACCCTAACCCAAACCCTACCCCTAACCCTAAGCTTAAATGTAACCCTAACCCTTACCCTTACCCTAACACAAACTCTAACCCTAATCCTAAGATTAAAAGTAACCCTAAGGCTAACCCTAAATCTAAACCTAACCCTCACCTGAACCCTAACCCTAACCCCTAACCCTAACCCACCCTAACCGTAACCCTACCCCTAACCCTAAGATTAAAAGTACCCTAACGCTAACCCTAAATCTAAACCTAACACTCACCTGAACCCTAACCCCTAACCCTAACCCAACATTAACCCTAAACCTAACCTTAAATATAACCCTAACACTAACCCTAACCCTACCTCTAACCCTAAGCATAATTGTAACCCTAACCCTAACCGTAAACCTAAATCTAACCCTAACCGTAACCCCTAACCCTAACCCGACCATAACCCTATATCTAACCCTAACCCTACCCCTAACCCTAAGATTAAATGTAACGCTAACCCTAACCGTAAACCTAAACCTAAGCTTAAATGTAACCCTAACCCTTACCCAACACTAACTCTAACACTAAACCTAACCCTAACACTAACCACTAAACTAACCCAACCCTAACCCTAACACTAAGGTTAAATGTAACCCTAACCCTAAGCCTAACCTTACCCCTAACCATAAGATTAAATGTAACCCTTACCCTAACCCTAACCCTAACCCTAACCCTAACACTACCACAACCACTAAGCTTAAATGTAACCCTAAGCCTAAGCCTAACCCTAAATATAACGCTAACACTAACCCTAACCCCTAATCCTAACCCAACCCAAACCCCAACCCCAACCCTAAACCTAACCCTAACCCTAACCCTACACCTAAGACTAAATCTAACCCTGTTCCCTAACCCTAACCCTACCCTAACCCTATTTCTAACCCTAATCGTAACCCTAACCTTAACCCTAACCCTAAACCTAACCCTAACCTTTACCCTAAACCTAAGCTTAAATATAAACCTAAACCTAAACCTAACCCAAACACCTAACCCTAACCCAAGCCTAACCCTAAACCTAAGCTTAAATATAACCCTAACCCTAACCCTACGCCAAACCCTAAACTTAACCCTAACCCTACCCCTAACCCTTACCCTAACAATCAAACTAACCCTAACGCATAACCATAAACCAACCCTAACCCTAACTCTAACCCTAACCCTAAACCTAACCCTAACCCTAAAGCTAACCGTAAACCTAACCCTAAACCTAACACCTAACCCTAAGCCAACCCTAACCCTAACCATAAAGCTAATCCTAACCCTAACCCTAAAACTACACCTAACCCATACTCTAACCCTAACCCTAACCCTAAACCTAACCCTACTACTGAGACTAAACCTAACCCTAAACCTAACCCCAAACAATAAGCCAACCCAAACCCTGTATCTAAACCTAACCCTAAACCTAACTCTACCCCTAACCCTAAGCTTAAATGTAACTCTAACATTAAACCTAACCCTAACCCTACCCCTAACCATAAGCTTAAATGTAACCCGAACCCTCACCCTAAACATAACTCTAACCGTAAGCCTAACCCTAAACCCTAACCCTAACCCAACCCTAACCCTAACCCTAAGCTTAAATGTAACCCTAACCCTAGCCATAAACCTACCTATAACCCTTAGCTTAAATGTAACCCTAATCGTAACTCTAACCCTAACCCTAACTCCAAGCCCTAACCCTAACCCTAACACTAAACCTAACCCTATCCCTAACCCTAAGCTTAAATGTAACCCTAACCATAACCCTACGCTAACCCTAACCCTAACCCTATGCTTAAATGTAACCCTAACCCTAACCACTATCCCTAAGGCAAACCTAACCCTCACTCTAACCCTAATCCTAACCGTAATCCTAACCTCAACCCTAAACCTAACTCCTAACCCTATCCCAACCCTAACCCTAAACCTAACGCTACCACAAACCCTAAGCTTAAATGTAACCCTAACCCTAACCAAAACCCTAAGGCTAATATTAACCCCTAACCCAAAGACAACCCTAACCCTAACACAAACCCTAACCCTAAACCTAATCCTAAACCTAAGCCTACCCCTGAGACAGAACCTAACCCTAACCCTAACCCAACCCAAACCCTATATCTAACCTTAACCCTAACCCTAACCCTAAAGCTACACCTAACCTTAAACTTATATGAACCCTAACCCAAACCCTACCCCTAACCCTAAGCTTAAATGTAACCCTAACCCTTACCCAACACTAACTCTAACACTAACCCTAACCCTAACACTAACCCCTAAACTAACCCAACCCTAACCCTAACCCTAAGGTTAAATGTAACCCTAACCCTAAGCCTAACCTTACCCCTAACCATAAGATTAAATGTAAACCTGACCCTAACCCTAACCCTAACCCTAACCCTAACACTACCACAACCTATAAGCTTAAATGTAACCCTAAATATAACGCTAACACTAACCCTAACCCCTAATCCTAACCCAACCCAAACCCCAACCCCAACCCTAACCCTAACCCTAACCCTAACCCTACACCTAAGACTAAATCTAACCCTGTTCCCTAACCCTAACCCTACCCTAACCCTATTTCTAACCCTAATCGTAACCCTAACCTTAACCCTAACCCTAAACCTAACCCTAACCTTTACCCTAAACCTAAGCTTAAATGTAAACCTAAACCTAAACCTAACCCTAACACCTAACCCTAACCCAAGCCTAACCCTAAACCTAAGCTTAAATATAACCCTAACCCTAACCCTACGCCAAACCCTAAACTTAACCCTAACCCTACCCCTAACCCTTACCCTAACAATCAAACTAACCCTAACGCATGACCATAAACCAACCCTAACCCTAACTCTAACCCTAACCCTAAACCTAACCCTAACCCTAAAGCTAACCGTAAACCTAACCCTAAACCTAACACCTAACCCTAAGCCAACCCTAACCCTAACCATAAAGCTAATCCTAACCCTAACCCTAAAACTACACCTAACCCATACTCTAACCCTAACCCTAACCCTAAACCTAACCCTACTACTGAGACTAAACCTAACCCTAAACCTATCCCCAAACAATAAGCCAACCCAAACCCTGTATCTAAACCTAACCCTAAACCTAACTCTACCCCTAACCCTAAGCTTAAATGTAACTCTAACATTAAACCTAACCCTAACCCTACCCCTAACCCTAAGCTTAAATGTAACCCGAACCCTCACCCTAAACATAACTCTAACCGTAAGCCTAACCCTAAACCCTAACCCTAACCCAACCCTAACCCTAACCCTAAGCTTAAATGTAACCCTAACCCTAGCCATAAACCTACCTATAACCCTTAGCTTAAATGTAACCCTAATCGTAACTCTAACCCTAACCCTAACCCTAACCCTAACCCTAATCCTAACCTTAACACCTAACCCTAAGCAAACCCTAACCCTAAGCCTAGCCCTAACCCTAAACCTAACCCTACGCCTAAGACTAAACCTAACCCTAACCCTACCCCTAAGCTTAAATTTAACCCTAACCGTAACTCTACCCTAACCCTAACCCTAATCCTAACCCTAACACTAACACTAACCCCTAACCCTAACCCTAACACTAACCTTAAACCTAACACTACCCCTAAGACTAAACTTAAACCTAACCCCTAACCCAAACCCAATCCTAAACCTATCTCTTACCCTAAATCTAACTCTAACACGAACCCTACCCCTAATGCTAAGATTAAATGTAACCCTAACCCTAACCCAAATTCTAAACCTAACCCTAAACCTAACACTACCCCTAAGACTAAACCTAACCCTAACCCGTAACCCTAACCCAACCCAAACCATAACGCTACCCCTAACCCTAAGCTTAAATGCAACCCTAACCCTAACCTTAGACCTAACTCTAATCCTAACCCTAACACAAGCCCCTAAACCCAACCCTAACCCTAAACATAACCCTACCCCTAAGACTAAACCTAACACTATCACCTAACCCTAACCCAACCCAAACCCTATATCTAACCCTAACCCTAACGCTACCCCTAACCCTGAGCTTAAATGTAACACCAACCCTAACCCTAACCCTACACCTAAACCTAAGCTTAAATGTAACCCTAACCCTTACCCTAACCCTAACTCTAACCGTAACCCTAACCCTAACCGCTAACCCTAACCCAAACCTAACCCGAACCCTGAGCTTAAATGTAACCCTAACCCTAACCCTAAACCTACCGCTAACCCTAAGATTAAATGTAACCCTAAACCTAACCCTAACCCTAAACCTAAATCTAACCCTAACCGTAACTCCTAAACCTAACCCAACCCTAACCCTATATCTAACCCTAACCCTACCCTAAGATTAAATGTAACCCTAACCCTAAAACTAAACCTAAGCTTAAATGTAACCCTAACCCTTACCCAACACTAACTCTAACACTAACCCCTAAAACTAACCCAAACCTAACCCTAACCCTATGCTTAAATGTAACCCTAACCCTAAACCTAACTTTACACCTAACCCTACGATTAAATAAAACCCTGACCCTAACACTAAACATAACCCTACCACAACCCCTAAGCTTAAATGTAACCCTAACCCTAACCCTAAATATAACGCTAACCCTAACCCTAACACCTAACCCTAACCCAACACCAACCCCAACCCTAACCCTAACCCTAACCGTAACCCTACACCTAAGACTAAATCTAACCCTGTTCCCTAACCCTAACCCAACCCTAACCCTATTTCTAACCCTAATCGTAACCCTAACACTTACCCTAAACCTAAGCTTAAATGTAACCCTAAACCTAACCCTAACCCTAACAGCTAACCCTAACCCAAGCATAACCCTAAACCTAAGCTTAAATATAACCCTAACCCTAACCCTAAGCCTAACCCTAAACTTAACTCTAACCCTACCCCTAACCCATACTCTAACCCTAACCCCAACCCTAACCAAAACCTAACCCTACTACTAAGACTAAACCAAACCCTAAACCTAACCCCTAACCCTAAGCCAACCCAAACCCTGTATCTAACCCTAAAGCTATGCTACCCCTAACCCTAAGCTTAAATGTAACCCTAACATTAAACCTAACCCTAACCCTACCCCTAACCCTAAGCTTAAATGTAACCCTAACCCTTACCATAAACCTAACTCTAACCGTAACCCTAACACTAACCCCTAACCCAAACCCAGCCCTAACCCTAACCCTAAGCTTAAATGAACCCTAACCCTAAACATAAACCTACCTATAACCCTTAGCTTAAATGTAACCCTAACCCTAACTCTAACCCTAACCCTAACCCTAATCTTAACCTCTAACCCTAAGCAAACCCTAACCCTAAGCCTAGCCCTAACCCTAAACTTAACCCTACCCCTAAGAATAAACCTAACCCTAACGCTAACCCTAAGATTAATGTAACCCTAAACCTAACCCTAGACCTAACTCTAATACTAACCCTAACCCTAAGACTAACCCCTAACCCTAACTGTAACCCTAACCCTAAACCTAACGCTACCCCTAAGACTAAACCTAACCCTAACCCCTAACCCAAACTCAACCCTGAACCTATCTCTTACCCTAACTCTAACACGAACCCTACCCCTAACGCTAAGATTAAATGTAACCCTAACCCTAACCCTAACTCTAAACCTAACCCAAACCTACCCCTACCCCTAAGACTAAACCTAACCCTAACCCCTAACCCTAACCCGACCCAAACCCTATATCTAACCCTAACCCTAAGCCTAACGCTACCCCTAACCCTAAGCATAAATGTAACCCTAACCCTAACCCTAGACCTAACTCTAATCCTAACCCTAACCCTAACACTAACCCTAAACCTAAGCCTACCCCTAAGACTAAACCTAACCCAAACCCCTAACCCTAACCCAACCCAAACCCTATATCTAACCCTAACCCTAACCCTAACGCTACCCCTAACCCTAAGCTTAAATGTAACACCAACCCTAACCCTAACCCAACGCCTAACCCTAAGCTTTAATGTAACCCTAACCCTTACCCTAACCCTAACTATAATGGTAACCCTAACCCTAAACCCTAACCCAAACCTAACCCTGAGCTTAAATGTAACCCTAACCCTAAACCTAACCCTAACCCTACCGCTAACCCTACGATTAAATGTAACCATAACCCTAACCCTAAATCCAACCCTAACCCTAACTCTTATTCTAAACCTAACCCTAAAACTAACCCTATGCTAAAATGTAACCCTAACCCTAAACCTAAATCTAACCTTAACCATAACTCCTAACCCTAACAGAACCCTAACCCTATATCTAACCCTAACCCTACCCCTAATCCTAAGATTAAATGTAACCCTAACCCTAACCCTAAACCCAAGCTTAAATGTAACACTAACACTTACCCTGACTCTAACCCTAACCCTAACCCTAACCCCAAACCCTAATCCAACCCTAACCCTAACCCTAAGCTTAAAAGTAACCCTAACCCTAAACTTACCCCTAACCCTAAGATTAAATGTAACACTGACCCTAACCCTAACACTAACCCTAACCCTACCACAACCCCTAAGCTTAAATGTAACCCTAACCCTAACCCTAAATATAACGCTAACACTAACCCTAACCCCTAACCCTAACCCAACCCCAACCCTAACCCTAACCTAACCCTACACCTAAGACTAAATCTAACCCTGTTCCCCAACCCTAAGCCAACCCTAACCCTATTTCTAACCCTAATCGTAACCCTAACGCTAACCCTAAACCTAACCCTAACCGTTACCGTAACCCTAAGCTTAAATGTAACCCTAACCCTAACCGTAACAACTAAACCTAACCCAAGCCTAACCCTAAACCTACCCCTACGCCTAACCCTAAACTTAACCATAACCCTACCCCTAAACCTTACCCTAACCCTAAAACTAACCCTAACCCATAACCATAACCCAACCCTAACCCTAACTCTAACCCTAAACCTAAGCCTAAAACTAAACCTAACACTAACCATAACCCTAAAGCTAACCCTAACCCTAACCCTACCCCTAACCCAACCCCTAACCCAAACATTAAATTTAAACCTAAGCGCTAACCAAACACAGCCCTAACCCTAACCCTAAACCTAACCCTAACCCTACCCCAAACCCTAAGCTTAAAAGTAACCCTAAACCTAAACTTAACCCTAACCCTAACACTAACCCTAACCCTAAGCCTAACGCTAAACCTAACCCTAACACTACCTCTAACCCAAACCCTACCCCTAACCCTAACTTTAACCTTAAACCTAACCCCTAACCCTAACCCAACCTTTCTCTATCCTAACCCTAACACTACCCCTAACCCTAAAACTAACTCTAACCCTATCCCTAACCCCAAACACTAACCCAACCCTAACCCTAACTCTAACACTAAACATAACCCTACCCTTAAGACTAAACCTAACCCCTAACCCTAACCCAACCCAAACCCTAAACCTAACAATACCCCTACCCCTAACCATAAGCTTAAACCTTAACCCCAGCTTAAATGTAACACTTACCATAACCCTAACCCTAACTCAAACCCTAACCCTAACCCTAACCCTAACCCGAACTCTAAAACTCAGCTTTAATGTAACCCTCATCCTAACAGTAACCCCTAACCCTAACCCAACCCTAACCCTACTCTAACCCTAACTCTAAGCCTAACCCTAACCCCTAACCCTAAACCAACCCTAACCTTCACTCTAACCCTAATTTTAACCCTAAACCTAATCCTACTCCTAAACCTATCCCTACCTCTAACCCTAAAATTAACCATAACCCTAACCCCTCACACTAACCCAACCCTATCCCTAACCCTAAACCTAACCCTACCCCTAAACCTAACCCTAACACTAACCATAAGCTTAAATGTAACCCTAAACCTAACCCTAAACCTAACCCTACCCCTACACCTAAGGTTATATATAACCCTAACCCTAAACCGAACTCTAACTCTAACCCTAAACCTAATCCCAAACACTAACCCAAACCTAACCCTAACCCTAAACCTAACCCTAACCCTATCACTACCCCTAAGACTAAACCTAAACCTAACCCTAACCCCTAACCATAACACGAACCTTAACCCTAACCCTAATCTTAACCCTACCCCTAACCCTAAGCTTAAATGTTACCCTAACCCTAATCCTAACCCTACCCTAACCTTAACCCTAACCCTAAACCCTAACAGTAACCCAACCCTAACCCTAATACTAACCCTAACCCTAAACCTAACCATACCCTTAAGACTAAACCTAACCCTAACCCGAAACCCTAACCCTAACCCAACCCTAACCATAAACCTAACCCTAACCCTACCCCTAACACTAAGCTTACATGTAACCCTAACCCTAACCTTAACCTCAAACTTAAATGTAACCCTTACCCTAACCCTAACCCTAACTCAAAACCTAACACTAACCCTAACCCTAAAACTCAGATTTAATGTAACACTCATCCTAACCCTAACCCCTAACCCTAACCCAACCCTATACCGAACCCTAAACCTAACCCTACCCCTAATCCTATCATTAACACCTAACCCTAACCCAACCCTAACCTTCACTCTAATCCTAATCCTAACCCTCACCCTAATCCTCAGCTTAAATATATCCCTAACACTAACCCTAAACCTAACCCCTACCCCTAACCTAACCCTAACCCTAACCATGAGCTTAAATGTAACCTTAACCCTAACCCTAACCCTACAGCTAACCATAAGAATAAATGTAACCCTAACCCTAACTCCAAACCTAACCCTAACCCTTATTCTAACCCTAACCCTACTACTAACCCTAACCTAAATGTAACCCTAACCCTAACCCTAACCCTAAACCTAAATCTAACCCTAACCGTAACCATAACCCAACCCTAACCCTAAACCTAAACCTAACCCTAACCCTAAACTTAAACCTAACCTTACACCTAAGACTAAACCTAACCTTAACCCCTAACCCTAACCCAACCATAACAATATCTCTAACCCTATCCCTAACCCTAACCCTAACCCTAACCCTTACCCTAACCGTAAGCTTAAATGTAACCCTAACGCTAACCCTAAGGTTAACCCTAACCCTAACCCCTAACCCAACCCTACCCTCACACTAAGCTTAAATGTAACCCTAACCATAACACTAACCCTAACCCTACCACTAACCCTAAACTTAAATGTAACCCTAACCCTAACCCTAGCGCTAACTCTAACCATAACACTATCCCAACCCAATCCTAACCATCACTCTAGCACTAATCCTAACCCCAACTCTAAACCTAACCCTAACCCTTACCCTAACCATAAGCTTAAATGTAACCCTAACCCTAACACCAACCCTAACCCTAAGCCCTAAACATAACTCAACCCGATCCCTAACCCTAAGCTTAAATGTACCCCTAACCCTAATGCTAACCCTAACCCTAATCCCTAACACTAACCCAAACCTAACCCTAACCCCTAACCATAACCCTAACCCTAACCCTAACCCTAATCTTAACCCTACCCCTAACCCTAAGCTTAAATGTTACCCGAACCCTAATCCTAACCCTACCCTAACCCTAACTCTAACCCTAACCCTAACCCTAACCCCTAACACTAACCCAACCCTGACGCTAACCCTAACACTAACACTAACCCTAACCCTAAACCTAACCCTACACTTAAGACTAAACCAAACCCTAACCCTAACCCCTAACGCTAACCCTACCCTATCCATAACCCTAACCCTAACCCTAACCCAACCCTAACCCTAACCCTAAGCTTAAATGTAACCCTAACCCTAACCCTACCCCTAACCCTAAGCTTAAATGTAACCCTAACCCTAACAAAAATCTAATCCTCAATCTAACCCTAATCCTAACCATAACCCAAACCCTAACCGTAAACCTACCCCTAACCCTCAGTTTAAATGTAACCCTAAACCTAACCCTAACCCTAAAACTAACCCAATCATAGCCCTACCTCTAACCCTACCCCTAAACCTAACTTTAACCTTAAACCTAACTCCTAACCCACACCCAACCCTAACCCTAACACTACCCCTAATCCTAACACTAACCCTAACACTAAACCTAACCCTACCCTTAAGACTAACCCTAACCCTAACCCCTAACTCTAACCCAACACTAACCGTAAACCTAACCCTAACCCTGCTCCTAACCCTAAGCTTAAATATAACCCTAACCCTAACAGTAACCCCAAGCTTAAATGTAACCCTTACTCTAACCCTAACCCTAACTCAAACCCTAACCCTAACCCTAACCCAAACCCTAACCCAACCCTACCCCTAACACTAACCCTAACCCTAAGCCTAACGCTAACGCTAACCCTAAACCTACCTCTAACCCTAACCCTACCCCTAAGCCTAACTTTAACCTTAAACCTAACACCTTACCCTAACACGACCCCTAACCCTAACCCTAACCGCTAATTCTAACCTTAAACCTAAACTTAACCCTACCCCTAACCATAAGCTTAAATGTAACCCTAACCCTAACCCTAACGCTAACCCTAACCCTAATCCTAAACCTACCACTAACCCTAAGCTTAAATGTAACCCTAACCCTAACAAAAATCTAATCCTCAATCTAACCCTAATCCTAACCATAACCCAAACCCTAACCGTAAACCTACCCCTAACCCTCAGTTTAAATGTAACCCTAAACCTAACCCTAACCCTAAAACTAACCCAATCATAGCCCTACTTCTAACCCTACCCCTAAACCTAACTTTAACCTTAAACCTAACCCCTAACCCACACCCAACCCTAACCCTAACACTACCCCTAATCCTAACACTAACCCTAACACTAAACCTAACCCTACCCTTAAGACTAACCCTAACCCTAACCCCTAACTCTAACCCAACACTAACCGTAAACCTAACCCTAACCCTGCTCCTAACCCTAAGCTTAAATATAACCCTAACCCTAACAGTAACCCCAAGCTTAAATGTAACCCTTACTCTAACCCTAACCCTAACTCAAACCCTAACCCTAACCCTAACCCAAACCCTAACCCAACCCTACCCCTAACACTAACCCTAACCCTAAGCCTAACGCTAACGCTAACCCTAAACCTACCTCTAACCCTAACCCTACCCCTAAGCCTAACTTTAACCTTAAACCTAACACCTTACCCTAACACGACCCCTAACCCTAACCCTAACCGCTAATTCTAACCTTAAACCTAAACTTAACCCTACCCCTAACCTTAAGCTTAAATGTAACCCTAACCCTAACCCTAACGCTAACCCTAACCCTAATCCTAAACCTACCACTAACCCTAAGCTTAAATGTAACCCTAACCCTATCCCGAACCCTACCCTAACCCTAACCGTAAACCTAACCATAACTCTAACCCTAACCCTAAACCTAACCCTAACCCTAACTCTATCCATAACCCTAACCCTAACCCTACCACTAACTGTAACCCTAACCCTACCCCTAAACCCAAACCTACCACTAAGACTAAAACTAACACTAACCCCTTACCCTAACCCAACCCTAAACCTATCTCTAACCCTAACTCTAACACTAACACTAACCCTAACCCTACCGCTAAACCTAAGCTTAAATGTAACAATAACACTAACCCTAACCCTAAACCTAACACTAAACCTAAGGTTAAATGTAACCCTAACCTTAACCCTAAACCTGACCCAACCCTAACCATAACCCTAATCATAAATGTAACATTAACCCTACCGTAACTCTACCCCTAGCCCTAAGCTTAAATGTAACGCTAACCCTAACTCTAACAGTAACCCTAACCCCAACCTTCAGCCAACCATAACCCTAACCTTAACCCTAAACCTAAACCTAACCCTACTCCTAAGACTAAACCTAACCCTAACCCTAACTCCTAGCCCTAACCCTAACCCTAACACTAAACCTAACCCTAACCCTAACCCTAAGCTTAAATGTAACCCTAACCCTAACCCTACGCTAACCCTAACCCTAACCCTATGCTTAAATGTAACCCTAACCCTAACCACTATCCCTAAGGCAAACCTAACCCTCACTCTAACCCTAATCCTAACCGTAATCCTAACCTCAACCCTAAACCTAACTCCTAACCCTATCCCAACCCTAACCCTAAACCTAACGCTACCACAAACCCTAAGCTTAAATGTAACCCTAACCCTAACCAAAACCCTAAGGCTAATATTAACCCCTAACCCAAAGCCAACCCTAACCCTAACACAAACCCTAACCCTAAACCTAATCCTAAACCTAAGCCTACCCCTGAGACAGAACCTAACCCTAACCCTAACCCAACCCAAACCCTATATCTAACCTTAACCCTAACCCTAACCCTAAAGCTACACCTAACCTTAAACTTATATGAACCCTAACCCAAACCCTACCCCTAACCCTAAGCTTAAATGTAACCCTAACCCTTACCCTTACCCTAACACAAACTCTAACCCTAATCCTAAGATTAAAAGTAACCCTAAGGCTAACCCTAAATCTAAACCTAACCCTCACCTGAACCCTAACCCTAACCCCTAACCCTAACCCACCCTAACCGTAACCCTACCCCTAACCCTAAGATTAAAAGTACCCTAACGCTAACCCTAAATCTAAACCTAACACTCACCTGAACCCTAACCCCTAACCCTAACCCAACATTAACCCTAAACCTAAGCTTAAATATAACCCTAACCCTAACCCTAACCCTACCTCTAACCCTAAGCATAATTGTAACCCTAACCCTAACCGTAAACCTAAATCTAACCCTAACCGTAACCCCTAAACCTAACCCGACCATAACCCTATATCTAACCCTAACCCTACCCCTAACCCTAAGATTAAATGTAACGCTAACCCTAACCGTAAACCTAAACTAAGCTTAAATGTAACCCTAACCCTTACCCAACACTAACTCTAACACTAACCCTAACCCTAACACTAACCCCTAAACTAACCCAACCCTAACCCTAACCCTAAGGTTAAATGTAACCCTAACCCTAAGCCTAACCTTACCCCTAACCATAAGATTAAATGTAACCCTGACCCTAACCCTAACCCTAACCCTAACACTACCACAACCCCTAAGCTTAAATGTAACCCTAAATATAACGCTAACACTAACCCTAACCCCTAATCCTAACCCAACCCAAACCCCAACCCCAACCCTAAACCTAACCCTAACCCTAACCCTACACCTAAGACTAAATCTAACCCTGTTCCCTAACCCTAACCCTACCCTAACCCTACTTCTAACCCTAATCGTAACCCTAACCCTAACCCTAACCCTAACCCTAACCCTAACCCTAAACCTAACCCTACACTTTACCCTAAACCTAAGCTTAAATGTAAACCTAAACCTAAACCTAACCCTAACACCTAACCCTAACCCAAGCCTAATCCTAAACCTAAGCTTAAATATAACCCTAACCCTAACCCTACGCCAAACCCTAAACTTAACCCTAACCCTACCCCTAACCCTTACCCTAACAATCAAACTAACCCTAACGCATAACCATAAACCAACCCTAACCCTAACTCTAACACTAACCCTAAACCTAACCCTAACCCTAAAGCTAACCGTAAACCTAACCCTAAACCTAACACCTAACCCTAAGCCAACCCTAACCCTAACCATAAAGCTAATCCTAACCCTAACCCTAAAACTACACCTAACCCATACTCTAACCCTAACCCTAACCCTAAACCTAACCCTACTACTGAGACTAAACCTAACCCTAAACCTAACCCCAAACAATAAGCCAACCCAAACCCTGTATCTAAACCTAACCCTAAACCTAACTCTACCCCTAACCCTAAGCTTAAATGTAACTCTAACATTAAACCTAACCCTAACCCTACCCCTAACCATAAGCTTAAATGTAACCCGAACCCTCACCCTAAACATAACTCTAACCGTAAGCCTAACCCTAAACCCTAACCCTAACCCAACCCTAACCCTAACCCTAAGCTTAAATGTAACCCTAACCCTAGCCATAAACCTACGTATAACCCTTAGCTTAAATGTAACCCTAATCGTAACTCTAACCCTAACCCTAACTCTAACCCTAACCCTAATCCTAACCTTAACCCCTAACCCTAAGCAAACCCTAACCCTAACCCTAACCGTAACCCTAAGCTTAAATGTAACCCTAACCGTAACTCTACTCTAATCCTAACCCTAACACTAACCCTAATCCTAACCCTAACACTAACACTAACCCCTAACCCTAACCCTAACCCTAACCCTAAACCTAACACTACCCCTAAGACTAAACCTAACCCTAACCCCTAACCCAAACCCAATCCTAAACCTATCTCTTACCCTAAATCTAACTCTAACACGAACCCTACCCCTAATGCTAAGATTAAATGTAACCCTAACCCTAACCCAAATTCTAAACCTAACCCTAAACCTACCCCTACCCCTAAGACTAAACCTAACCCTAACCCGTAACCCTAACCCAACACAAACCATAACGCTACCCCTAACCCTAAGCTTAAATGCAACCCAAACCCTAACCTTAGACCTAACTCTAATCCTAACCCTAACACAAGCCGCTAAACCCAACCCTAACCCTAAACATAACCCTATCCCTAAGACTAAACCTAACACTATCACCTAACCCGAACCCAACCCAAACCCTATATCTAACCCTAACCCTAACGCTACCCCTAACCCTGAGCTTAAATGTAACACCAACCCTAACACTAACCATACACCTAAACCTAAGCTTAAATGTAACCCTAACCCTTACCATAACCCTAACTCTAACCGTAACCCTAACCCTAACCGCTAACCCTAACCCAAACCTAACCCGAACCCTGAGCTTAAATGTAACCCTAACCTTAACCCTAAACCTACCGCTAACCCTAAGATTAAATGTAACCCTAAACCTAACCGTAACCCTAAACCTAAATCTAACCCTAACCGTAACTCCTAAACCTAACCCAACCCTAACCCTATATCTAACCCTAACCCTAACCCTACCCTAAGATTAAATGTAACCCTAACCCTAAAACTAAACCTAAGCTTAAATGTAACCCTAACCCTTACCCAACACTAACTCTAACACTAACCCTAACACTAACCCCTAAACCTAACCCAACCCTAAACCTAACCCTAAGCTTAAATGTAACCCTAACCCTAAACCTAACTTTACCCCTAACCCTAAGATTAAATATAACCCTGACCCTAACCCTAACACTAACCATAACCCTACCACAACCCCTAAGCTTAAATGTAACCCTAACCCTAACCCTAAATATAACGCTAACCCTAACCCTAACTCCTAACCCTAACCCAACACCAACCCCAACCCTAACCCTAACCCTAACCGTAACCCTACACCTAAGACTAAATCTAACCCTGTTCCCTAACCCTAACCCTACCCTAACCCTATTTCTAACCCTAATCGTAACCCTAACCCTAACCCTAACCCTAACCCTAACCGTAACCCTACACCTAAGACTAAATCTAACCCTGTTCCCTAACCCTAACCCAACCCTAACCCTATTTCTAACCCTAATAGTAACCCTAACCCTAACCCTAAACCTAACCCTAACACTTACCCTAAACCTAAGCTTAAATGTAACCCTAAACCTAACCCTAACCCTAACAGCTAACCCTAACCCAAGCATAACCCTAAACCTAAGCTTAAATATAACCCTAACCCTAACCCTAAGCCTAACCCTAAACTTAACTCTAACCCTACCCCTAACCCTTACCCTAATACTAAAACTAACCCTAACCCATAACGATAAACCAACCCTAAACCTAACTATAACCCTAATCCTAAGCCTAAACCTAAACCTAACACCTAACCCTAAGCCAACCCTAACCCTAAACATAAAGCTAATCCTAACCCTACCCCTAACCCTACCCCTAACCCATACTCTAACCCTAACCCCAACCCTAACCAAAACCTAACCCTACTACTAAGACTAAACCAAACCCTAAACCTAACCCCTAACCCTAAGCCAACCCAAACCCTGTATCTAACCCTAAAGCTAAGCTACCCCTAACCCTAAGCTTAAATGTAACCCTAACATTAAACCTAACCCTAACCCTACCCCTAACCCTAAGCTTAAATGTAACCCTAACCCTTACCATAAACCTAACTCTAACCGTAACCCTTACACTAACCCCTAACCCAAACCCAGCCCTAACCCTAACCCTAAGCTTAAATGTAACCCTAACCCTAAACATAAACCTACTTATAACCCTTAGCTTAAATGTAACCCTAACCCTAACTCTAACCCTAACCCTAACCCTAATCTTAACCCCTAACCCTAAGCAAACCCTAACCCTAAGCCTAGCCCTAACCCTAAACTTAACCCTACCCCTAAGAATAAACCTAACCCTAACGCTAACCCTAAGATTAATGTAACCCTAAACCTAACCCTAGACCTAACTCTAATACTAACCC
Source organism: Microtus pennsylvanicus (assembly GCF_037038515.1). Classification (NCBI taxonomy): domain Eukaryota; kingdom Metazoa; phylum Chordata; class Mammalia; order Rodentia; family Cricetidae; genus Microtus; species Microtus pennsylvanicus. The sequence goes on along the minus strand of NC_134587.1, from coordinate 112,219,349 downwards.
TAACCCTAACACTAACCCCTAACCCTAACTGTAACCCTAACCCTAAACCTAACGCTACCCCTAAGACTAAACCTAACCCTAACCCCTAACCCAAACTCAACCCTGAACCTATCTCTTACCCTAACTCTAACACGAACCCTACCCCTAACGCTAAGATTAAATGTAACCCTAACCCTAACCCTAACTCTAAACATAACCCAAAACCTACCCCTACCCCTAAGACTAAACCTAACCCTAACCCCTAACCCTAACCCGACCCAAACCCTATATCTAACCCTAACCCTAAGCCTAACGCAACCCCTAACAATAAGCATAAATGTAACCCTAACCCTAACCCTAGACCTAACTCTAATCCTAACCCTAACCCTAACCCCTAACCCTAACACTAACCCTAAACCTAAGCCTACCCCTAAGACTAAACCTAACCCAAACCCCTAACCCTAACCCAACCCAAACCCTATATCTAACCCTAACCCTAACCCTAACGCTACCCCTAACCCTAAGCTTAAATGTAACACCAACCCTAACCCTAACCCAACGCCTAACCCTAAGCTTTAATGTAACCCTAACCCTTACCCTAACCCTAACTATAATGGTAACCCTAACCCTAAACCCTAACCCAAACCTAACCCTGAGCTTAAATGTAACCCTAACCCTAAACCTAACCCTAACCCTACCGCTAACCCTACGATTAAATGTAACCATAACCCTAACCCTAAATCCAACCCTAACCCTAACCCTTATTCTAAACCTAACCCTAAAACTAACCCTATGCTAAAATGTAACCCTAAACCTAAACCTAAATCTAACCTTAACCATAACTCCTAACCCTAACACAACCCTAACCCTATATCTAACCCTGACCCTACCCCTAATCCTAAGATTAAATGTAACCCTAACCCTAACCCTAAACCCAAGCTTTAATGTAACACTAACACTTACCTTACCCTAACCCTAACCCTAACCCTAACCCCAAACCCTAACCCAACCCTAACCCTAACCCTAAGCTTAAAAGTAACCCTAACCCTAAACTTACCCCTAACCCTAAGATTAAATGTAACACTGACCCTAACCCTAACACTAACCCTAACCCTACCACAACCCCTAAGCTTAAATGTAACCCTAACCCTAACCCTAAATATAACGCTAACACTAACCCTAACCCCTAACCCTAACCCAACCCCAACCCTAACCCTAACCTAACCCTACACCTAAGACTAAATCTAACCCTGTTCCCCAACCCTAAGCCAACCCTAACCCTATTTCTAACCCTAATCGTAACCCTAACGCTAACCCTAAACCTAACCCTAACCGTTACCGTAACCCTAAGCTTAAATGTAACCCTAACCCTAACCGTAACCACTAAACCTAACCCAAGCCTAACCCTAAACCTACCCCTACGCCTAACCCTAAACTTAACCATAACCCTACCCCTAAACCTTACCCTAACCCTAAAACTAACCCTAACCCATAACCATAACCCAACCCTAACCCTAACTCTAACCCTAAACCTAAGCCTAAAACTAAACCTAACACTAACCATAACCCTAAAGCTAACCCTAACCCTAACCCTACCACTAACCCAACCCCTAACCCAAACATTAAATTTAAACCTAAGCGCTAACCAAACACAGCCCTAACCCTAACCCTAAACCTAACCCTAACCCTACGCCTAACCCTAAGCTTAAAAGTAACCCTAAACCTAAACTTAACCCTAACCCTAACACTAACCCTAACCCTAAGCCTAACGCTAAACCTAACCCTAACACTACCTCTAACCCAAACCCTACCCCTAACCCTAACTTTAACCTTAAACCTAACCCCTAACCCTAACCCAACCTTTCTCTATCCTAACCCTAACACTACCCCTAACCCTAAAACTAACTCTAACCCTATCCCTAACCCCAAACACTAACCCAACCCTAACGCTAACCCTAACACTAAACATAACCCTACCCTTAAGACTAAACCTAACCCCTAACCCTAACCCAACCCAAACCCTAAACCTAACAATACCCCTACCCCTAACCATAAGCTTAAACCTTAACCCCAGCTTAAATGTAACACTTACCATAACCCTAACCCTAACTCAAACCCTAACCCTAACCCTAACCCTAACCCGAACTCTAAAACTCAGCTTTAATGTAACCCTCATCCTAACAGTAACCCCTAACCCTAACCCAACCCTAACCCTACTCTAACCCTAACTCTAAGCCTAACCCTAACCCCTAACCCTAAACCAACCCTAACCTTCACTCTAACCCTAATTTTAACCCTAAACCTAATCCTACTCCTAAACCTATCCCTACCTCTAACCCTAAAATTAACCTTAACCCTAACCCCTCACACTAACCCAACCCTATCCCTAACCCTAAACCTAACCCTACCCCTAAACCTAAACCTAACACTAACCATAAGCATAATTGTAACCCTAACCCTAACCCTAAACCTAACCCTACCCCTACACCTAAGGTTATATATAACCCTAACCCTAAACTGAACTCTAACTCTAACACTAAACCTAATCCCAAACACTAACCCAAACCTAACCCTAACCCTAAACCTAACCCTAACCCTAAACCTATCACTACCCCTAAGACTAAACCTAAACCTAACCCTAACCCCTAACCATAACACGAACCCTAACCCTAACCCTAATCTTAACCCTACCCCTAACCCTAAGCTTAAATGTTACCCTAACCCTAATCCTAACCCTACCCTAACCCTAACCCTAAACCCTAAACCCTAACAGTAACCCAACCCTAACCCTAATACTAAACCTAACCCTAAACCTAACCATACCCTTAAGACTAAACCTAACCCTAACCCGAAACCCTAACCCTAACCCAACCCTAACCATAAACCTAACCCTAACCCTACCCCAACACTAAGCTTACATGTAACCCTAACCCTAACCTTAACCTCAAACTTAAATGTAACCCTTACCCTAACCCTAACCCTAACTCAAAACCTAACCCTAACCCTAACCCTAAAACTCAGATTTAACGTAACACTCATCCTAACCCTAACCCCTAACCATAACCCAACCCTATACCGAACCCTAAACCTAACCCTACCCCTAATCCTATCATTAACACCTAACCCTAACCCAACCCTAACCTTCACTCTAATCCTAATCCTAACCCTCACCCTAATCCTCAGTTTAAATATATCCCAAACACTAACCCTAAACCTAACCCCTAACCCTAACCCAACCCTAACCCTAACCATGAGCATAAATGTAACCTTAACCCTAACCCTAACCCTACAGCTAACCATAAGAATAAATGTAACCCTAACCCTAACCCTAACTCCAAACCTAACCCTAACCCTTATTCTAACCCTAACCCTACTACTAACCCTAAGCTAAAATGTAACCCTAACCCTAACCCTAAACCTAAACCTAACCCTAACCATAACCATAACCCAACCATAACCCTAAACCTAAACCTAACCCTAACCCTAAACCTAAACCTAACCCTACACCTAAGACTAAACCTAACCTTAACCCCTAACCCTAACCCAACCATAACAATATCTCTAACCCTATCCCTAACCCTAACCCTAACCCTAACCCTTACCCTAACCGTAAGCTTAAATGTAACCCTAAAGCTAACCCTAAGGTTAACCCTAACCCTAACCCCTAACCCAACCCTACCCTAACACTAAGCTTAAATGTAACCCTAACCATAACACTAACCCTAACCCTACCACTAACCCTAAACTTAAATGTAACCCTAACCCTAACCCTAGCGCTAACTCTAACCATAACACTATCCCAACCCAATCCTAACCATCACTCTAGCACTAATCCTAACCCCAACCCTAAACCTAACCCTTACCCTAACCATAAGCTTAAATGTAACCCAAACCCTAACACCAACCATAACCCTAAGCCCTAAACATAACTCAACCCTATCCCTAAACCTAAGCTTAAATGTACCCCTAACCCTAATGCTAACCCTAACCCTAATCCCTAACACTAACCCAAACCTAACCCTAACCCTAACCCCTAACCATAACCCTAACCCTAATCTTAACCCTACCCCTAACCCTAAGCTTAAATGTTACCCGAACCCTAATCCTAACCCTACCCTAACCCTAACTCTAACCCTAACCCTAACCCCTAACACTAACCCAACCCTGACGCTAACCCTAACACTAACACTAACCCTAAACCTAACCCTACACTTAAGACTAAACCAAACCCTAACCCTAACCCCTAACCCTAACCCTACCCTATCCATAACCCTAACCCTAACCCTAACCCAACCCTAACCCTAACCCTAAGCTTAAATGTAACCCTAACCCTAACCCTACCCCTAACCCTAAGCTTAAATGTAACCCTAACCCTAACACAAATCTAATCATCAATCTAACCCTAATCCTAACCATAACTCAAACCCTAACCGTAACCTACCCCTAACCCTCAGTTTAAATGTAACCCTAAACCTAACCCTAACCCTAAAATTAACCCAATCGTAGCCCTACCTCTAACCCTAACCCTACCCCTAAACCTAACTTTAACCTTAAACCTAACCCCTAACCGACACCCAACCCTAACCCTAACACTACCCCTAATCCTAACACTAACCCTAACACTAAACCTAACCCTACCCTTAAGACTAACCCTAACCCTAACCCCTAACTCTAACCCAACACTAACCGTAACCTAACCCTAACCCTACTCCTAACCCTAAGCTTAAATGTAACCCTAACCCTAACAGTAACCCCAAGCTTAAATGTAACCCTTACTCTAACCCTAACCCTAACTCAAACCCTAACCCTAACCCTAACCCAAACCCTAACCCAACCCTACCCCTAACACTAACCCTAACCCTAAGCCTAACGCTAACGCTAACCCTAAACCTACCTCTCACCCTAACCCTACCCCTAAGCCTAACTTTAACCTTAAACCTAACACCTAACCCTAACACGACCCCTAACCCTAACCCTAACCGCTAATTCTAACCTTAAACCTAAACTTAACCCTACCCCTAACCTTAAGCTTAAATGTAACCCTAACCGTAACCCTAACGCTAACCCTAACCCTAATCCTAAACCTACCACTAACCCTAAGCTTAAATGTAACCCTAACCCTATCCCGAACCCTACCCTAACCCTAACCCTAACCGTAAATCTAACCATAACTCTAACCCTAACCCTAAACCTAACCCTAACCCTAACTCTATCCATAACCCTAACCCTAACCCTACCACTAACTGTAACCCTAACCCTAGCCCTAAACCCAAACCTACCACTAAGACTAAAACTAACACTAACCCCTTACCCTAACCCAACCCTAAACCTATCTCTAACCCTAACTCTAACACTAACACTAACCCTAACCCTACCGCTAAACCTAAGCTTAAATGTAACAATAACACTAACCCTAACCCTAAACCTAACACTAAACCTAAGGTTAAATGTAACCCTAACCCTAAACCTGACCCAACCCTAACCCTAACCCTAATCATAAATGTAACATTAACCCTACCGTAACTCTACCCCTAGCCCTAAGCTTAAATGTAACGCTAACCCTAACTCTAACAGTAACCCTAACCCCAACCTTCAGCCAACCATAACCCTAACCCTAACCCTAAACCTAAACCTATCCCTACTCCTAAGACTAAACCTAACCCTAACCCTAACTCCTAGCTCTAACCCTAACCCTAACACTAAACCTAACCCTATCCCTAACCCTAAGCTTAAATGTAACCCTAACCCTAACCCTACGCTAACCCTAACCCTAACCCTATGCTTAAATGTAACCCTAACCCTAACCACTATCCCTAAGGCAAACCTAACCCTCACTCTAACCCTAATCCTAACCGTAATCCTAACCTCAACCCTAAACCTAACTCCTAACCCTATCCCAACCCTAACCCTAAACCTAACGCTACCACAAACCCTAAGCTTAAATGTAACCCTAACCCTAACCAAAACCCTAAGGCTAATATTAACCCCTAACCCAAAGCCAACCCTAACCCTAACACAAACCCTAACCCTAAACCTAATCCTAAACCTAAGCCTACCCCTGAGACAGAACCTAACCCTAACCCTAACCCAACCCAAACCCTATATCTAACCTTAACCCTAACCCTAACCCTAAAGCTACACCTAACCTTAAACTTATATGAACCCTAACCCAAACCCTACCCCAAACCCTAAGCTTAAATGTAACCCTAACCCTTACCCTTACCCTAACACAAACTCTAACCCTAATCCTAAGATTAAAAGTAACCCTAAGGCTAACCCTAAATCTAAACCTAACCCTCACCTGAACCCTAACCCTAACCCCTAACCCTAACCCACCCTAACCGTAACCCTACCCCTAACCCTAAGATTAAAAGTACCCTAACGCTAACCCTAAATCTAAACCTAACACTCACCTGAACCCTAACCCCTAACCCTAACCCAACATTAACCCTAAACCTAAGCTTAAATATAACCCTAACCCTAACCCTAACCCTACCTCTAACCCTAAGCATAATTGTAACCCAAACCCTAACCGTAAACCTAAATCTAACCCTAACCGTAACCCCTAAACCTAACCCGACCATAACCCTATATCTAACCCTAACCCTACCCCTAACACTAAGATTAAATGTAACGCTAACCCTAACCGTAAACCTAACCTAAGCTTAAATGTAACCCTAACCCTTACCCAACACTAACTCTAACACTAACCCTAACCCTAACACTAACCCCTAAACTAACCCAACCCTAACCCTAACCCTAAGGTTAAATGTAACCCTAACCCTAAGCCTAACCTTACCCCTAACCATAAGATTAAATGTAACCCTGACCCTAACCCTAACCCCAACCCTAACACTACCACAACCCCTAAGCTTAAATGTAACCCTAAATATAACGCTAACACTAACCCTAACCCCTAATCCTAACCCAACCCAAACCCCAACCCCAACCCTAAACCTAACCCTAACCCTAACCCTACACCTAAGACTAAATCTAACCCTGTTCCCTAACCCTAACCCTACCCTAACCCTATTTCTAACCCTAATCGTAACCCTAACCCTAACCCTAACCCTAACCCTAAACCTAACCCTAACCTTTACCCTAAACCTAAGCTTAAATGTAAACCTAAACCTAAACCTAACCCTAACACCTAACCCTAACCCAAGCCTAACCCTAAACCTAAGCTTAAATATAACCCTAACCCTAACCCTACGCCAAACCCTAAACTTAACCCTAACCCTACCCCTAACCCTTACCCTAACAATCAAACTAACCCTAACGCATAACCATAAACCAACCCTAACCCTAACTCTAACCCTAACCCTAAACCTAACCCTAACCCTAAAGCTAACCTTAACCCTACCCTAAACCTAACACCTAACCCTAAGCCAACCCTAACCCTAACCATAAAGCTAATCCTAACCCTAACCCTAAAACTACACCTAACCCATACTCTAACCCTAACCCTAACCCTAAACCTAACCCTACTACTGAGACTAAACCTAACCCTAAACCTAACCCCAAACAATAAGCCAACCCAAACCCTGTATCTAAACCTAACCCTAAACCTAACTCTACCCCTAACCCTAAGCTTAAATGTAACTCTAACATTAAACCTAACCCTAACCCTACCCCTAACCATAAGCTTAAATGTAACCCGAACCCTCACCCTAAACATAACTCTAACCGTAAGCCTAACCCTAAACCCTAACCCTAACCCAACCCTAACCCTAACCCTAAGCTTAAATGTAACCCTAACCCTAGCCATAAACCTACCTATAACCCTTAGCTTAAATGTAACCCTAATCGTAACTCTAACCCTAACCCTAACTCTAACCCTAACCCTAATCCTAACCTTAACCCCTAACCCTAAGCAAACCCTAACCCTAACCCTAACCCTAAGCTTAAATGTAACCCTAATCGTAACTCTATCCTAATCCTAACCCTAACCCTAACCCTAATCCTAACCCTAACACTAACACTAACCCCTAACCCTAACCCTAACCCTAACCCTAACCCTAAACCTAACACTACCCCTAAGACTAAACCTAACCCTAACCCCTAACCCAAACCCAATCCTAAACCTATCTCTTACCCTAAATCTAACTCTAACACGAACCCTACCCCTAATGCTAAGATTAAATGTAACCCTAACCCTAACCCAAATTCTAAACCTAACCCTAAACCTACCCCTACCCCTAAGACTAAACCTAACCCTAACCCGTAACCCTAACCCAACACAAACCATAACGCTACCCCTAACCCTAAGCTTAAATGCAACCCAAACCCTAACCTTAGACCTAACTCTAATCCTAACCCTAACACAAGCCGCTAAACCCAACCCTAACCCTAAACATAACCCTATCCCTAAGACTAAACCTAACACTATCACCTAACCCGAATCCAACCCAAACCCTATATCTAACCCTAACCCTAACGCAACCCCTAACCCTGAGCTTAAATGTAACACCATCCCTAACACTAACCCTACGCCTAAACCTAAGCTTAAATGTAACCCTAACCCTTACCATAACCCTAACTCTAACCGTAACCCTAACCCTAACCGCTAACCCTAACCCAAACCTAACCCGAACCCTGAGCTTAAATGTAACCCTAACCTTAACCCTAAACCTACCGCTAACCCTAAGATTAAATGTAACCCTAAACCTAACCGTAACCCTAAACCTAAATCTAACCCTAACCGTAACTCCTAAACCTAACCCAACCCTAACCCTATATCTAACCCTAACCCTAACCCTACCCTAAGATTAAATGTAACCCTAACCCTAAAACTAAACCTAAGCTTAAATGTAACCCTAACCCTTACCCAACACTAACTCTAACACTAACCCTAACACTAACCCCTAAACCTAACCCAACCCTAACCCTAACCCTAAGCTTAAATGTAACCCTAACCCTAAACCTAACTTTACCCCTAACCCTAAGATTAAATATAACCCTGACCCTAACCCTAACACTAACCATAACCCTACCACAACCCCTAAGCTTAAATGTAACCCTAACCCTAACCCTAAATATAACGCTAACCCTAACCCTAACTCCTAACCCTAACCCAACACCAACCCCAACCCTAACCCTAACCCTAACCGTAACCCTACACCTAAGACTAAATCTAACCCTGTTCCCTAACCCTAACCCTACCCTAACCCTATTTCTAACCCTAATCGTAACCCTAACCCTAACCCTAACCCTAACCCTAACCCTAACCGTAACCCTACACCTAAGACTAAATCTAACCCTGTTCCCTAACCCTAACCCAACCCTAACCCTATTTCTAACCCTAATCGTAACCCTAACCCTAACCCTAAACCTAACCCTAACACTTACCCTAAACCTAAGCTTAAATGTAACCCTAAACCTAACCCTAAACCTAACAGCTAACCCTAACCCAAGCATAACCCTAAACCTAAGCTTAAATATAACCCTAACCCTAACCCTAAGCCTAACCCTAAACTTAACTCTAACCCTACCCCTAACCCTTAGCCTAATACTAAAACTAACCCTAACCCATAACCATAAACCAACCCTAAACCTAACTATAACCCTAATCCTAAGCCTAAACCTAAACCTAACCCCTAACCCTAAGCCAACCCTAACCCTAAACATAAAGCTAATCCTAACCCTACCCCTAACCCTACCCCTAACCCATACTCTAACCCTAACCCCAACCCTAACCAAAACCTAACCCTACTACTAAGACTAAACCAAACCCTAAACCTAACCCCTAACCCTAAGCCAACCCAAACCCTGTATCTAACCCTAAAGCTAAGCTACCCCTAACCCTAAGCTTAAATGTAACCCTAACATTAAACCTAACCCTAACCCTACCCCTAACCCTAAGCTTAAATGTAACCCTAACCCTTACCATAAACCTAACTCTAACCGTAACCCTAACACTAACCCCTAACCCAAACCCAGCCCTAACCCTAACCCTAAGCTTAAATGTAACCCTAACCCTAAACATAAACCTACCTATAACCCTTAGCTTAAATGTAACCCTAACCCTAACTCTAACCCTAACCCTAACCCTAATCTTAACCCCTAACCCTAAGCAAACCCTAACCCTAAGCCTAGCCCTAACCCTAAACTTAACCCTACCCCTAAGAATAAACCTAACCCTAACGCTAACCCTAAGATTAATGTAACCCTAAACCTAACCCTAGACCTAACTCTAATACTAACCCTAACCCTAACACTAACCTCTAACCCTAACTGTAACCCTAACCCTAAACCTAACGCTACCCCTAAGAGTAAACCTAACCCTAACCCCTAACCCAAACTCAACCCTGAACCTATCTCTTACCCTAACTCTAACACGAACCCTACCCCTAACGCTAAGATTAAATGTAACCCTAACCCTAACCCTAACTCTAAACCTAACCCAAAACCTACCCCTACCCCTAAGACTAAACCTAACCCTAACCCCTAACCCTAACCCGACCCAAACCCTATATCTAACCCTAACCCTAAGCCTAACGCTACCCCTAACCCTAAGCATAAATGTAACCCTAACCCTAACCCTAGACCTAACTCTAATCCTAACCCTAACCCTAACACTAACCCTAAACCTAAGCCTACCCCTAAGACTAAACCTAACCCAAACCCCTAACCCTAACCCAACCCAAACCCTATATCTAACCCTAACCCTAACCCTAACGCTACCCCTAACCCTAAGCTTAAATGTAACACCAACCCTAACCCTAACCCAACGCCTAACCCTAAGCTTTAATGTAACCCTAACCCTTACCCTAACCCTAACTATAATGGTAACCCTAACCCTAAACCCTAACCCAAACCTAACCCTGAGCTTAAATGTAACCCTAACCCTAAACCTAACCCTAACCCTACCGCTAACCCTACGATTAAATGTAACCATAACCCTAACCCTAAATCCAACCCTAACCCTAACTCTTATTCTAAACCTAACCCTAAAACTAACCCTATGCTAAAATGTAACCCTAACCCTAAACCTAAATCTAACCTTAACCATAACTCCTAACCCTAACACAACCCTAACCCTATATCTAACCCTAACCCTACCCCTAATCCTAAGATTAAATGTAACCCTAACCCTAACCCTAAACCCAAGCTTAAATGTAACACTAACACTTACCCTGACCCTAACCCTAACCCTAACCCTAACCCTAACCCCAAACCCTAACCCAACCCTAACCCTAACCCTAAGCTTAAAAGTAACCCTAACCCTAAACTTACCCCTAACCCTAAGATTAAATGTAACACTGACCCTAACCCTAACACTAACCCTAACCCTACCACAACCCCTAAGCTTAAATGTAACCCTAACCCTAACCCTAAATATAACGCTAACACTAACCCTAACCCCTAACCCTAACCCAACCCCAACCCTAACCCTAACCTAACCCTACACCTAAGACTAAATCTAACCCTGTTCCCCAACCCTAAGCCAACCCTAACCCTATTTCTAACCCTAATCGTAACCCTAACGCTAACCCTAAACCTAACCCTAACCGTTACCGTAACCCTAAGCTTAAATGTAACCCTAACCCTAACCGTAACCACTAAACCTAACCCAAGCCTAACCCTAAACCTACCCCTACGCCTAACCCTAAACTTAACCATAACCCTACCCCTAAACCTTACCCTAACCCTAAAACTAACCCTAACCCATAACCATAACCCAACCCTAACCCTAACTCTAACCCTAAACCTAAGCCTAAAACTAAACCTAACACTAACCATAACCCTAAAGCTAACCCTAACCCTAACCCTACCACTAACCCAACCCCTAACCCAAACATTAAATTTAAACCTAAGCGCTAACCAAACACAGCCCTAACCCTAACCCTAAACCTAACCCTAACCCTACGCCTAACCCTAAGCTTAAAAGTAACCCTAAACCTAAACTTAACCCTAACCCTAACACTAACCCTAACCCTAAGCCTAACGCTAAACCTAACCCTAACACTACCTCTAACCCAAACCCTACCCCTAACCCTAACTTTAACCTTAAACCTAACCCCTAACCCTAACCCAACCTTTCTCTATCCTAACCCTAACACTACCCCTAACCCTAAAACTAACTCTAACCCTATCCCTAACCCCAAACACTAACCCAACCCTAACGCTAACCCTAACACTAAACATAACCCTACCCTTAAGACTAAACCTAACCCCTAACCCTAACCCAACCCAAACCCTAAACCTAACAATACCCCTACCCCTAACCATAAGCTTAAACCTTAACCCCAGCTTAAATGTAACACTTACCATAACCCTAACCCTAACTCAAACCCTAACCCTAACCCTAACCCTAACCCGAACTCTAAAACTCAGCTTTAATGTAACCCTCATCCTAACAGTAACCCCTAACCCTAACCCAACCCTAACCCTACTCTAACCCTAACTCTAAGCCTAACCCTAACCCCTAACCCTAAACCAACCCTAACCTTCACTCTAACCCTAATTTTAACCCTAAACCTAATCCTACTCCTAAACCTATCCCTACCTCTAACCCTAAAATTAACCTTAACCCTAACCCCTCACACTAACCCAACCCTATCCCTAACCCTAAACCTAACCCTACCCCTAAACCTAAACCTAACACTAACCATAAGCATAATTGTAACCCTAACCCTAACCCTAAACCTAACCCTACCCCTACACCTAAGGTTATATATAACCCTAACCCTAAACTGAACTCTAACTCTAACACTAAACCTAATCCCAAACACTAACCCAAACCTAACCCTAACCCTAAACCTAACCCTAACCCTAAACCTATCACTACCCCTAAGACTAAACCTAAACCTAACCCTAACCCCTAACCATAACACGAACCCTAACCCTAACCCTAATCTTAACCCTACCCCTAACCCTAAGCTTAAATGTTACCCTAACCCTAATCCTAACCCTACCCTAACCCTAACCCTAAACCCTAAACCCTAACAGTAACCCAACCCTAACCCTAATACTAAACCTAACCCTAAACCTAACCATACCCTTAAGACTAAACCTAACCCTAACCCGAAACCCTAACCCTAACCCAACCCTAACCATAAACCTAACCCTAACCCTACCCCAACACTAAGCTTACATGTAACCCTAACCCTAACCTTAACCTCAAACTTAAATGTAACCCTTACCCTAACCCTAACCCTAACTCAAAACCTAACCCTAACCCTAACCCTAAAACTCAGATTTAACGTAACACTCATCCTAACCCTAACCCCTAACCATAACCCAACCCTATACCGAACCCTAAACCTAACCCTACCCCTAATCCTATCATTAACACCTAACCCTAACCCAACCCTAACCTTCACTCTAATCCTAATCCTAACCCTCACCCTAATCCTCAGTTTAAATATATCCCAAACACTAACCCTAAACCTAACCCCTAACCCTAACCCAACCCTAACCCTAACCATGAGCATAAATGTAACCTTAACCCTAACCCTAACCCTACAGCTAACCATAAGAATAAATGTAACCCTAACCCTAACCCTAACTCCAAACCTAACCCTAACCCTTATTCTAACCCTAACCCTACTACTAACCCTAAGCTAAAATGTAACCCTAACCCTAACCCTAAACCTAAACCTAACCCTAACCATAACCATAACCCAACCATAACCCTAAACCTAAACCTAACCCTAACCCTAAACCTAAACCTAACCCTACACCTAAGACTAAACCTAACCTTAACCCCTAACCCTAACCCAACCATAACAATATCTCTAACCCTATCCCTAACCCTAACCCTAACCCTAACCCTTACCCTAACCGTAAGCTTAAATGTAACCCTAAAGCTAACCCTAAGGTTAACCCTAACCCTAACCCCTAACCCAACCCTACCCTAACACTAAGCTTAAATGTAACCCTAACCATAACACTAACCCTAACCCTACCACTAACCCTAAACTTAAATGTAACCCTAACCCTAACCCTAGCGCTAACTCTAACCATAACACTATCCCAACCCAATCCTAACCATCACTCTAGCACTAATCCTAACCCCAACCCTAAACCTAACCCTTACCCTAACCATAAGCTTAAATGTAACCCAAACCCTAACACCAACCATAACCCTAAGCCCTAAACATAACTCAACCCTATCCCTAAACCTAAGCTTAAATGTACCCCTAACCCTAATGCTAACCCTAACCCTAATCCCTAACACTAACCCAAACCTAACCCTAACCCTAACCCCTAACCATAACCCTAACCCTAATCTTAACCCTACCCCTAACCCTAAGCTTAAATGTTACCCGAACCCTAATCCTAACCCTACCCTAACCCTAACTCTAACCCTAACCCTAACCCCTAACACTAACCCAACCCTGACGCTAACCCTAACACTAACACTAACCCTAAACCTAACCCTACACTTAAGACTAAACCAAACCCTAACCCTAACCCCTAACCCTAACCCTACCCTATCCATAACCCTAACCCTAACCCTAACCCAACCCTAACCCTAACCCTAAGCTTAAATGTAACCCTAACCCTAACCCTACCCCTAACCCTAAGCTTAAATGTAACCCTAACCCTAACACAAATCTAATCATCAATCTAACCCTAATCCTAACCATAACTCAAACCCTAACCGTAACCTACCCCTAACCCTCAGTTTAAATGTAACCCTAAACCTAACCCTAACCCTAAAATTAACCCAATCGTAGCCCTACCTCTAACCCTAACCCTACCCCTAAACCTAACTTTAACCTTAAACCTAACCCCTAACCGACACCCAACCCTAACCCTAACACTACCCCTAATCCTAACACTAACCCTAACACTAAACCTAACCCTACCCTTAAGACTAACCCTAACCCTAACCCCTAACTCTAACCCAACACTAACCGTAACCTAACCCTAACCCTACTCCTAACCCTAAGCTTAAATGTAACCCTAACCCTAACAGTAACCCCAAGCTTAAATGTAACCCTTACTCTAACCCTAACCCTAACTCAAACCCTAACCCTAACCCTAACCCAAACCCTAACCCAACCCTACCCCTAACACTAACCCTAACCCTAAGCCTAACGCTAACGCTAACCCTAAACCTACCTCTCACCCTAACCCTACCCCTAAGCCTAACTTTAACCTTAAACCTAACACCTAACCCTAACACGACCCCTAACCCTAACCCTAACCGCTAATTCTAACCTTAAACCTAAACTTAACCCTACCCCTAACCTTAAGCTTAAATGTAACCCTAACCGTAACCCTAACGCTAACCCTAACCCTAATCCTAAACCTACCACTAACCCTAAGCTTAAATGTAACCCTAACCCTATCCCGAACCCTACCCTAACCCTAACCCTAACCGTAAATCTAACCATAACTCTAACCCTAACCCTAAACCTAACCCTAACCCTAACTCTATCCATAACCCTAACCCTAACCCTACCACTAACTGTAACCCTAACCCTAGCCCTAAACCCAAACCTACCACTAAGACTAAAACTAACACTAACCCCTTACCCTAACCCAACCCTAAACCTATCTCTAACCCTAACTCTAACACTAACACTAACCCTAACCCTACCGCTAAACCTAAGCTTAAATGTAACAATAACACTAACCCTAACCCTAAACCTAACACTAAACCTAAGGTTAAATGTAACCCTAACCCTAAACCTGACCCAACCCTAACCCTAACCCTAATCATAAATGTAACATTAACCCTACCGTAACTCTACCCCTAGCCCTAAGCTTAAATGTAACGCTAACCCTAACTCTAACAGTAACCCTAACCCCAACCTTCAGCCAACCATAACCCTAACCCTAACCCTAAACCTAAACCTATCCCTACTCCTAAGACTAAACCTAACCCTAACCCTAACTCCTAGCTCTAACCCTAACCCTAACACTAAACCTAACCCTATCCCTAACCCTAAGCTTAAATGTAACCCTAACCCTAACCCTACGCTAACCCTAACCCTAACCCTATGCTTAAATGTAACCCTAACCCTAACCACTATCCCTAAGGCAAACCTAACCCTCACTCTAACCCTAATCCTAACCGTAATCCTAACCTCAACCCTAAACCTAACTCCTAACCCTATCCCAACCCTAACCCTAAACCTAACGCTACCACAAACCCTAAGCTTAAATGTAACCCTAACCCTAACCAAAACCCTAAGGCTAATATTAACCCCTAACCCAAAGCCAACCCTAACCCTAACACAAACCCTAACCCTAAACCTAATCCTAAACCTAAGCCTACCCCTGAGACAGAACCTAACCCTAACCCTAAACCTAACCCTAACACTTACCCTAAACCTAAGCTTAAATGTAACCCTAAACCTAACCCTAACCCTAACAGCTAACCCTAACCCAAGCATAACCCTAAACCTAAGCTTAAATATAACCCTAACCCTAACCCTAAGCCTAACCCTAAACTTAACTCTAACCCTACCCCTAACCCTTACCCTAATACTAAAACTAACCCTAACCCATAACCATAAACCAACCCTAACTCTAAGTATAACCCTAATCCTAAGCCTAAACCTAAACCTAACCCCTAACCCTAAGCCAACCCTAACCCTAAACATAAAGCTAATCCTAACACTACCCCTAACCCTACACCTAACCCATACTCTAACCCTAACCCCAACCCTAACCAAAACCTAACCCTATTACTAAGACTAAACCAAACCCTAAACCTAACCCCTAACCCTAAGCCAACCCAAACCCTGTATCTAACCCTAAAGCTAAGCTACCCCTAACCCTAAGCTTAAATGTAACCCTAACATTCAACCTAACCCTAACCCTACCCCTAACCCTAAGCTTAAATGTAAACCTAACCCTTACCATAAACCTAACTCTAACCGTAACCCTAACACTAACCCCTGACCCAAACCCAGCCCTAACCCTAACCCTAAGCTTAAATGTAACCCTAACCCTAAACATAAACCTACCTATAACCCTTAGCTTAAATGTAACCCTAACCCTAACTCTAACCCTAACCCTAACCCTAATCTTAACCCCTAACCCTAAGCAAACCCTAACCCTAAGCCTAGCCCTAACCCTAAACTTAACCCTACCCCTAACAATAAACCTAACCCTAACGCTAACCCTAAGATTAATGTAACCCTAAACCTAACCCTAGACCTAACTCTAATACTAACCCTAACCCTAACACTAACCCCTAACCCTAACTGTAACCCTAACCCTAAACCTAACGCTACCCCTAAGAGTAAACCTAACCCTAACCCCTAACCCAAACTCAACCCTGAACCTATCTCTTACCCTAACTCTAACACGAACCCTACCCCTAACGCTAAGATTAAATGTAACCCTAACCCTAACCCTAACTCTAAACCTAACCCAAAACCTACCCCTACCCCTAAGACTAAACCTAACCCTAACCCCTAACCCTAACCCGACCCAAACCCTATATCTAACCCTAACCCTAAGCCTAACGCTACCCCTAACCCTAAGCATAAATGTAACCCTAACCCTAACCCTAGACCTAACTCTAATCCTAACCCTAACCCTAACACTAACCCTAAACCTAAGCCTACACCTAAGACTAAACCTAACCCAAACCCCTAACCCTAACCCAACCCAAACCCTATATCTAACCCTAACCCTAACCCTAACGCTACCCCTAACCCTAAGCTTAAATGTAACACCAACCCTAACCCTAACCCAACGCCTAACCCTAAGCTTTAATGTAACCCTAACCCTTACCCTAACCCTAACTATAATGGTAACCCTAACCCTAAACCCTAACCCAAACCTAACCCTGAGCTTAAATGTAACCCTAACCCTAAACCTAACCCTAACCCTACCGCTAACCCTACGATTAAATGTAACCATAACCCTAACCCTAAATCCAACCCTAACCCTAACCCTTATTCTAAACCTAACCCTAAAACTAACCCTATGCTAAAATGTAACCCTAACCCTAAACCTAAATCTAACCTTAACCATAACTCCTAACCCTGACACAACCCTAACCCTATATCTAACCCTAACCCTACCCCTAATCCTAAGCTTAAATGTAACCCTAACCCTAACCCTAAATATAACGCTAACACTAACCCTAACCCCTAACCCTAACCCAACCCCAACCCCAACCCTAACCTAACCCTACACCTAAGACTAAATCTAACCCTGTTCCCCAACCCTAAGCCAAACCTAACCCTATTTCTAACCCTAATCGTAACCCTAATGCTAACCCTAAACCTAACCCTAACCGTTACCGTAACCCTAAGCTTAAATGTAACCCTAACCCTAACCGTAACCACTAAACCTAACCCAAGCCTAACCCTAAACCTACCCCTACGCCTAACCCTAAACTTAACCCTAACCCTACCCCTAAACCTTACCCTAACCCTAAAACTAACCCTAACCCATAACCATAACCCAACCCTAACCCTAACTCTAACCCTAAACCTAAGCCTAAAACTAAACCTAACACTAACCATAACCCTAAAGCTAACCCTAACCCTAACCCTACCCCTAACCCAACCCCTAACCCAAACATTAAATTTAAAACTAAGTGCTAACCAAACACAGCCCTAACCCTAACCTAAACCTAACCCTAACCCTACCCCTAACCCTAAGCTTAAAAGTAACCCTAAACCTAAACTTAACCCTAACCCTAACACTAACCCTAACCCTAAGCCTAACGCTAAACCTAACCCTAACACTACCTCTAACCCAAACCCTACCCCTAACCCTAACTTTAACCTTAAACCTAACCCTTAACCCTAACCCAACCTTTCTCTATCCTAACCCTAACACTACCCCTAACCCTAAAACTAACTCTAACCCTATCCCTAACCCCAAACATTAACCCAACCCTAACCCTAACCCTAACACTAAACATAACCCTACCCTTAAGACTAAACCTAACCCCTAACCCTAACCCAACCCAAACCCTAAACCTAACAATACCCCTACCCCTAACCATAAGCTTAAACCTTAACCCCAGCTTAAATGTAACACTTACCATAACCCTAACCCTAACTCAAACCCTAACCCTAACCCTAACCCTAACCCGAACTCTAAAACTCAGCTTTAATGTAACCCTCATCCTAACAGTAACCCCTAACCCTAACCCAACCCTAACCCTACTCTAACCCTAACTCTAAGCCTAACCCTAACCCCTAACCCTAAACCAACCCTAACCTTCACTCTAACCCTAATTTTAACCCTAAACCTAATCCTACTCCTAAACCTATCCCTACCTCTAACCCTAAAATTAACCTTAACCCTAACCCCTCACACTAACCCAACCCTATCCCTAACCCTAAACCTAACCCTACCCCTAAACCTAACCCTAACACTAACCATAAGCTTAAATGTAACCCTAAACCTAACCCTAAACCTAACCCTACCCCTACACCTAAGGTTATATATAACCCTAACCCTAAACCGAACTCTAACTCTAACCCTAAACCTAATCCCAAACACTAACCCAAACCTAACCCTAACCCTAAACCTAACCCTAACCCTATCACTACCCCTAAGACTAAACGTAACCCTAACCCTAACCCCTAACCATAACACGAACCCTAACCCTAACCCTAATCTTAACCCTACCCCTAACCCTAAGCTTAAATGTTACCCTAACCCTAATCCTAACCCTACCCTAACCCTAACCCTAAACTAACCTAACCCTAACCTAAACCCTAACAGTAACCCAACCCTAACCCTAATACTAACCCTAACCCTAAACCTAACCATACCCTTAAGACTAAACCTAACCCTAACCCGAAACCCTAACCCTAACCCAACCCTAACCATAAACCTAACCCTAATCCTACCCCTAACACTAAGCTTACATGTAACCCTAACCCTAACCTTAACCTCAAACTTAAATGTAACCCTTACCCTAACCCTAACCCTAACTCAAAACCTAACCCTAACCCTAACCCTAAAACTCAGATTTAATGTAACACTCATCCTAACCCTAACCCCTAACCATAACCCAACCCTATACCGAACCCTAAACCTAACCCTACCCCTAATCCTATCATTAACACCTAACCCTAACCCAACCCTAACCTTCACTCTAATCCTAATCCTAACCCTAACCCTAATCCTCAGCTTAAATATATCCCTAACACTAACCCTAAACCTAACCCCTAACCCTAACCCAACCCTAACCCTAACCATGAGCTTAAATGTAACCTTAACCCTAACCCTAACCCTACAGCTAACCATAAGAATAAATGTAACCCTAACCCTAACCCTAACTCCAAACCTAACCCTAACCCTTATTCTAACCCTAACCCTACTACTAACCCTAAGCTAAAATGTAACCCTAACCCTAACCCTAAACCTAAATATAACCCTAACCGTAACCATAACACAACCCTAACCCTAAACCTAAACCTAACCCTAACCCTAAACCTAAAACTAACCCTACACCTAAGACTAAACCTAACCTTAACCCCTAACCCTAACCCAACCATAACAATATCTCTAACCCTATCCCTAACCCTAACCCTAACCCTTACCCTAACCGTAAGCTTAAATGTAACCCTAACGCTAACCCTAAGGTTAACCCTAACCCTAACCCCTAACCCAACCCTACCCTAACACTAAGCTTAAATGTAACCCTAACCATAACACTAACCCTAACCCTACCACTAACCCTAAACTTAAATGTAACCCTAACCCTAACCCTAGCGCTAACTCTAACCATAACACTATCCCAACCCAATCCTAACCATCACTCTAGCACTAATCCTAACCCCAACCCTAAACCTAACCCTAACCCTTACCCTAACCATAAGCTTAAATGTAACCCTAACCCTAACACCAACCATAACCCTGAGCCCTAAACATAACTCAACCCTATCCCTAACCCTAAGCTTAAATGTACCCCTAACCCTAATGCTAACCCTAACCCTAATCCCTAACACTAACCCAAACCTAACCCTAACCCCTAACAATAACCCTAACCCTAACCCTAACCCTAATCTTAACCCTACCCCTAACCCTAAGCTTAAATGTTACCCGAACCCTAATCCTAACCCTACACTAACCCTAACTCTAACCCTACCCTAACCCTCACCCCTAACACTAACCCAACCCTGACGCTAACCCTAACACTAACACTAACCCTAACCCTAAACCTAACGCTACACTTAAGACTAAACCAAACCCTAACCCTAACCCCTAACCCTAACCCTACCCTATCCATAACCCTAACCCTAACCCAACCCTACCCCTAACACTAAGCTTAAATGTAACCCTAACCCTAACCCTACCCCTAACCCTAAGCTTAAATGTAACCCTAACCCTAACACAAATCTAACCCTCAATCTAACCCTAATCCTAACCATAACCCAAACCCTAACCGTAAACCTACCCCTAACCCTCAGTTTAAATGTAACCCTAAACCTAACCCTAACCCTAAAACTAACCCAATAGTAGCCCTACCTCTAACCCTAACCCTACCCCTAAACCTAACTTTAACCTTAAACCTAACCCCTAACCCACACCCATCCTAACCCTAACACTATCCCTAATCCTAACACTAACCCTAACACTAAACCTAACCCTACCCTTAAGACTAACCCTAACCCTAACCCCTAACTCTAACCCAACACTAACCGTAAACCTAACCCTAACCCTACTCCTAACCCTAAGCTTAAATGTAACCCTTACTCTAACCCTAACCCTAACTCAAACCCTAACCCTAACCCTAACCCAAACCCTAACCCAACCCTACCCCTAACACTAACCCTAACCCTTAGCTAACGCTAACGCTAACCCTAAACCTACCTCTAACCCTAACCCTACCCCTAAGCCTAACTTTAACCTTAAACCTAACACCTAACCCTAACACGACCCCTAACCCTAACCCTAACCGCTAATTCTAACCTTAAACCTAAACTTAACCCTACCCCTAACCTTAAGCTTAAATGTAACCCTAACTCTAACCCTAACGCTAACCCTAACCCTAATCCTAAACCTACCACTAACCCTAAACTTAAATGTAACCCTAACCCTATCCCGAACCCTACCCTAACCCTAACCCTAACCGTAAATCTAACCATAACTCTAACCCTAACCCTAAACCTAACCCTAACCCTAACTCTATCCATAACCCTAACCCTAACCCTACCACTAACTGTAACCCTAACCCTACCCCTAAACCCAAACCTACCACTAAGACTAAAACTAACACTAACCCCTTACCCTAACCCAACCCTAAACCTATCTCTAACCCTAACTCTAACACTAACACTAACCCTAACCCTACCGCTAAACCTAAGCTTAAATGTAACAATAACACTAACCCTAACCCTAAACCTAACACTAAACCTAAGGTTAAATGTAACCCTAACCCTAAACCTGACCCAACACTAACCCTAACCCTAATCATAAATGTAACATTAACCCTACCGTAACTCTACCCCTAGCCCTAAGCTTAAATGTAACGCTAACCCTAACTCTAACAGTAACCCTAACCCCAACCTTCAGCCAACCATAACCCTAACCCTAACCCTAAACCTAAACCTATCCCTACTCCTAAGACTAAACCTAACCCTAACCCTAACTCCTAGCCCTAACCCTAACCCTAACACTAAACCTAACCCTATCCCTAACCCTAAGCTTAAATGTAACCCTAACCCTAACCCTACGCTAACCCTAACCCTAACCCTATGCTTAAATGTAACCCTAACCCTAACCACTATCCCTAAGGCAAACCTAACCCTCACTCTAACCCTAATCCTAACCGTAATCCTAACCTCAACCCTAAACCTAACCCTAAACCTAACCCTACCCCTACACCTAAGGTTATATATAACCCTAACCCTAAACCGAACTCTAACTCTAACCCTAAACCTAATCCCAAACACTAACCCTAACCCAACCCTAACCATAAACCTAACCCTAACCCTACCCCTAACACTAAGCTTACATGTAACCCTAACCCTAACCTTAACCTCAAACTTAAATGTAACCCTTACCCTAACCCTAACCCTAACTCAAAACCTAACCCTAACCCTAACCCTAAAACTCAGATTTAATGTAACACTCATCCTAACCCTAACCCCTAACCCTAACCCAACCCTATACCGAACCCTAAACCTAACCCTACCCCTAATCCTATCATTAACACCTAACCCTAACCCAACCCTAACCTTCACTCTAATCCTAATCCTAACCCTAACCCTAATCCTCAGCTTAAATATATCCCTAACACTAACCCTAAACCTAACCCCTAACCCTAACCCAACCCTAACCCTAACCATGAGCTTAAATGTAACCTTAACCCTAACCCTAACCCTACAGCTAACCATAAGAATAAATGTAACCCTAACCCTAACCCTAACTCCAAACCTAACCCTAACCCTTATTCTAACCCTAACCCTACTACTAACCCTAAGCTAAAATGTAACCCTAACCCTAACCCTAAACCTAAATATAACCCTAACCGTAACCATAACACAACCCTAACCCTAAACCTAAACCTAACCCTAACCCTAAACCTAAAACTAACCCTACACCTAAGACTAAACCTAACCTTAACCCCTAACCCTAACCCAACCATAACAATATCTCTAACCCTATCCCTAACCCTAACCCTAACCCTTACCCTAACCGTAAGCTTAAATGTAACCCTAACGCTAACCCTAAGGTTAACCCTAACCCTAACCCCTAACCCAACCCTACCCTAACACTAAGCTTAAATGTAACCCTAACCATAACACTAACCCTAACCCTACCACTAACCCTAAACTTAAATGTAACCCTAACCCTAACCCTAGCGCTAACTCTAACCATAACACTATCCCAACCCAATCCTAACCATCACTCTAGCACTAATCCTAACCCCAACCCTAAACCTAACCCTAACCCTAACCATAAGCTTAAATGGAACCCTAACCCTAACACCAACCATAACCCTGAGCCCTAAACATAACTCAACCCTATCCCTAACCCTAAGCTTAAATGTACCCCTAACCCTAATGCTAACCCTAACCCTAATCCCTAACACTAACCCAAACCTAACCCTAACCCCTAACAATAACCCTAACCCTAACCCTAACCCTAATCTTAACCCTACCCCTAACCCTAAGCTTAAATGTTACCCGAACCCTAATCCTAACCCTACACTAACCCTAACTCTAACCCTACCCTAACCCTCACCCCTAACACTAACCCAACCCTGACGCTAACCCTAACACTAACACTAACCCTAACCCTAAACCTAACCCTACACTTAAGACTAAACCAAACCCTAACCCTAACCCCTAACCCTAACCCTACCCTATCCATAACCCTAACCCTAACCCAACCCTACCCCTAACCCTAAGCTTAAATGTAACCCTAACCCTAACCCTACCCCTAACCCTAAGCTTAAATGTAACCCTAACCCTAACACAAATCTAACCCTCAATCTAACCCTAATCCTAACCATAACCCAAACCCTAACCGTAAACCTACCCCTAACCCTCAGTTTAAATGTAACCCTAAACCTAACCCTAACCCTAAAACTAACCCAATCGTAGCCCTACCTCTAACCCTAACCCTACCCCTAAACCTAACTTTAACCTTAAACCTAACCCCTAACCCACACCCATCCTAACCCTAACACTATCCCTAATCCTAACACTAACCCTAACACTAAACCTAACCCTACCCTTAAGACTAACCCTAACCCTAACCCCTAACTCTAACCCAACACTAACCGTAAACCTAACCCTAACCCTACTCCTAACCCTAAGCTTAAATGTAACCCTTACTCTAACCCTAACCCTAACTCAAACCCTAACCCTAACCCTAACCCAAACCCTAACCCAACCCTACCCCTAACACTAACCCTAACCCTTAGCTAACGCTAACGCTAACCCTAAACCTACCTCTAACCCTAACCCTACCCCTAAGCCTAACTTTAACCTTAAACCTAACACCTAACCCTAACACGACCCCTAACCCTAACCCTAACCGCTAATTCTAACCTTAAACCTAAACTTAACCCTACCCCTAACCTTAAGCTTAAATGTAACCCTAACTCTAACCCTAACGCTAACCCTAACCCTAATCCTAAACCTACCACTAACCCTAAACTTAAATGTAACCCTAACCCTATCCCGAACCCTACCCTAACCCTAACCCTAACCGTAAATCTAACCATAACTCTAACCCTAACCCTAAACCTAACCCTAACCCTAACTCTATCCATAACCCTAACCCTAACCCTACCACTAACTGTAACCCTAACCCTACCCCTAAACCCAAACCTACCACTAAGACTAAAACTAACACTAACCCCTAACCCTAACCCAACCCCAACCCCAACCCTAACCTAACCCTACACCTAAGACTAAATCTAACCCTGTTCCCCAACCCTAAGCCAAACCTAACCCTATTTCTAACCCTAATCGTAACCCTAATGCTAACCCTAAACCTAACCCTAACCGTTACCGTAACCCTAAGCTTAAATGTAACCCTAACCCTAACCGTAACCACTAAACCTAACCCAAGCCTAACCCTAAACCTACCCCTACGCCTAACCCTAAACTTAACCCTAACCCTACCCCTAAACCTTACCCTAACCCTAAAACTAACCCTAACCCATAACCATAACCCAACCCTAACCCTAACTCTAACCCTAAACCTAAGCCTAAAACTAAACCTAACACTAACCATAACCCTAAAGCTAACCCTAACCCTAACCCTACCCCTAACCCAACCCCTAACCCAAACATTAAATTTAAAACTAAGTGCTAACCAAACACAGCCCTAACCCTAACCTAAACCTAACCCTAACCCTACCCCTAACCCTAAGCTTAAAAGTAACCCTAAACCTAAACTTAACCCTAACCCTAACACTAACCCTAACCCTAAGCCTAACGCTAAACCTAACCCTAACACTACCTCTAACCCAAACCCTACCCCTAACCCTAACTTTAACCTTAAACCTAACCCTTAACCCTAACCCAACCTTTCTCTATCCTAACCCTAACACTACCCCTAACCCTAAAACTAACTCTAACCCTATCCCTAACCCCAAACATTAACCCAACCCTAACCCTAACCCTAACACTAAACATAACCCTACCCTTAAGACTAAACCTAACCCCTAACCCTAACCCAACCCAAACCCTAAACCTAACAATACCCCTACCCCTAACCATAAGCTTAAACCTTAACCCCAGCTTAAATGTAACACTTACCATAACCCTAACCCTAACTCAAACCCTAACCCTAACCCTAACCCTAACCCGAACTCTAAAACTCAGCTTTAATGTAACCCTCATCCTAACAGTAACCCCTAACCCTAACCCAACCCTAACCCTACTCTAACCCTAACTCTAAGCCTAACCCTAACCCCTAACCCTAAACCAACCCTAACCTTCACTCTAACCCTAATTTTAACCCTAAACCTAATCCTACTCCTAAACCTATCCCTACCTCTAACCCTAAAATTAACCTTAACCCTAACCCCTCACACTAACCCAACCCTATCCCTAACCCTAAACCTAACCCTACCCCTAAACCTAACCCTAACACTAACCATAAGCTTAAATGTAACCCTAAACCTAACCCTAAACCTAACCCTACCCCTACACCTAAGGTTATATATAACCCTAACCCTAAACCGAACTCTAACTCTAACCCTAAACCTAATCCCAAACACTAACCCAAACCTAACCCTAACCCTAAACCTAACCCTAACCCTATCACTACCCCTAAGACTAAACGTAACCCTAACCCTAACCCCTAACCATAACACGAACCCTAACCCTAACCCTAATCTTAACCCTACCCCTAACCCTAAGCTTAAATGTTACCCTAACCCTAATCCTAACCCTACCCTAACCCTAACCCTAAACTAACCTAACCCTAACCTAAACCCTAACAGTAACCCAACCCTAACCCTAATACTAACCCTAACCCTAAACCTAACCATACCCTTAAGACTAAACCTAACCCTAACCCGAAACCCTAACCCTAACCCAACCCTAACCATAAACCTAACCCTAATCCTACCCCTAACACTAAGCTTACATGTAACCCTAACCCTAACCTTAACCTCAAACTTAAATGTAACCCTTACCCTAACCCTAACCCTAACTCAAAACCTAACCCTAACCCTAACCCTAAAACTCAGATTTAATGTAACACTCATCCTAACCCTAACCCCTAACCATAACCCAACCCTATACCGAACCCTAAACCTAACCCTACCCCTAATCCTATCATTAACACCTAACCCTAACCCAACCCTAACCTTCACTCTAATCCTAATCCTAACCCTAACCCTAATCCTCAGCTTAAATATATCCCTAACACTAACCCTAAACCTAACCCCTAACCCTAACCCAACCCTAACCCTAACCATGAGCTTAAATGTAACCTTAACCCTAACCCTAACCCTACAGCTAACCATAAGAATAAATGTAACCCTAACCCTAACCCTAACTCCAAACCTAACCCTAACCCTTATTCTAACCCTAACCCTACTACTAACCCTAAGCTAAAATGTAACCCTAACCCTAACCCTAAACCTAAATATAACCCTAACCGTAACCATAACACAACCCTAACCCTAAACCTAAACCTAACCCTAACCCTAAACCTAAAACTAACCCTACACCTAAGACTAAACCTAACCTTAACCCCTAACCCTAACCCAACCATAACAATATCTCTAACCCTATCCCTAACCCTAACCCTAACCCTTACCCTAACCGTAAGCTTAAATGTAACCCTAACGCTAACCCTAAGGTTAACCCTAACCCTAACCCCTAACCCAACCCTACCCTAACACTAAGCTTAAATGTAACCCTAACCATAACACTAACCCTAACCCTACCACTAACCCTAAACTTAAATGTAACCCTAACCCTAACCCTAGCGCTAACTCTAACCATAACACTATCCCAACCCAATCCTAACCATCACTCTAGCACTAATCCTAACCCCAACCCTAAACCTAACCCTAACCCTTACCCTAACCATAAGCTTAAATGTAACCCTAACCCTAACACCAACCATAACCCTGAGCCCTAAACATAACTCAACCCTATCCCTAACCCTAAGCTTAAATGTACCCCTAACCCTAATGCTAACCCTAACCCTAATCCCTAACACTAACCCAAACCTAACCCTAACCCCTAACAATAACCCTAACCCTAACCCTAACCCTAATCTTAACCCTACCCCTAACCCTAAGCTTAAATGTTACCCGAACCCTAATCCTAACCCTACACTAACCCTAACTCTAACCCTACCCTAACCCTCACCCCTAACACTAACCCAACCCTGACGCTAACCCTAACACTAACACTAACCCTAACCCTAAACCTAACGCTACACTTAAGACTAAACCAAACCCTAACCCTAACCCCTAACCCTAACCCTACCCTATCCATAACCCTAACCCTAACCCAACCCTACCCCTAACACTAAGCTTAAATGTAACCCTAACCCTAACCCTACCCCTAACCCTAAGCTTAAATGTAACCCTAACCCTAACACAAATCTAACCCTCAATCTAACCCTAATCCTAACCATAACCCAAACCCTAACCGTAAACCTACCCCTAACCCTCAGTTTAAATGTAACCCTAAACCTAACCCTAACCCTAAAACTAACCCAATAGTAGCCCTACCTCTAACCCTAACCCTACCCCTAAACCTAACTTTAACCTTAAACCTAACCCCTAACCCACACCCATCCTAACCCTAACACTATCCCTAATCCTAACACTAACCCTAACACTAAACCTAACCCTACCCTTAAGACTAACCCTAACCCTAACCCCTAACTCTAACCCAACACTAACCGTAAACCTAACCCTAACCCTACTCCTAACCCTAAGCTTAAATGTAACCCTTACTCTAACCCTAACCCTAACTCAAACCCTAACCCTAACCCTAACCCAAACCCTAACCCAACCCTACCCCTAACACTAACCCTAACCCTTAGCTAACGCTAACGCTAACCCTAAACCTACCTCTAACCCTAACCCTACCCCTAAGCCTAACTTTAACCTTAAACCTAACACCTAACCCTAACACGACCCCTAACCCTAACCCTAACCGCTAATTCTAACCTTAAACCTAAACTTAACCCTACCCCTAACCTTAAGCTTAAATGTAACCCTAACTCTAACCCTAACGCTAACCCTAACCCTAATCCTAAACCTACCACTAACCCTAAACTTAAATGTAACCCTAACCCTATCCCGAACCCTACCCTAACCCTAACCCTAACCGTAAATCTAACCATAACTCTAACCCTAACCCTAAACCTAACCCTAACCCTAACTCTATCCATAACCCTAACCCTAACCCTACCACTAACTGTAACCCTAACCCTACCCCTAAACCCAAACCTACCACTAAGACTAAAACTAACACTAACCCCTTACCCTAACCCAACCCTAAACCTATCTCTAACCCTAACTCTAACACTAACACTAACCCTAACCCTACCGCTAAACCTAAGCTTAAATGTAACAATAACACTAACCCTAACCCTAAACCTAACACTAAACCTAAGGTTAAATGTAACCCTAACCCTAAACCTGACCCAACACTAACCCTAACCCTAATCATAAATGTAACATTAACCCTACCGTAACTCTACCCCTAGCCCTAAGCTTAAATGTAACGCTAACCCTAACTCTAACAGTAACCCTAACCCCAACCTTCAGCCAACCATAACCCTAACCCTAACCCTAAACCTAAACCTATCCCTACTCCTAAGACTAAACCTAACCCTAACCCTAACTCCTAGCCCTAACCCTAACCCTAACACTAAACCTAACCCTATCCCTAACCCTAAGCTTAAATGTAACCCTAACCCTAACCCTACGCTAACCCTAACCCTAACCCTATGCTTAAATGTAACCCTAACCCTAACCACTATCCCTAAGGCAAACCTAACCCTCACTCTAACCCTAATCCTAACCGTAATCCTAACCTCAACCCTAAACCTAACCCTAAACCTAACCCTACCCCTACACCTAAGGTTATATATAACCCTAACCCTAAACCGAACTCTAACTCTAACCCTAAACCTAATCCCAAACACTAACCCTAACCCAACCCTAACCATAAACCTAACCCTAACCCTACCCCTAACACTAAGCTTACATGTAACCCTAACCCTAACCTTAACCTCAAACTTAAATGTAACCCTTACCCTAACCCTAACCCTAACTCAAAACCTAACCCTAACCCTAACCCTAAAACTCAGATTTAATGTAACACTCATCCTAACCCTAACCCCTAACCCTAACCCAACCCTATACCGAACCCTAAACCTAACCCTACCCCTAATCCTATCATTAACACCTAACCCTAACCCAACCCTAACCTTCACTCTAATCCTAATCCTAACCCTAACCCTAATCCTCAGCTTAAATATATCCCTAACACTAACCCTAAACCTAACCCCTAACCCTAACCCAACCCTAACCCTAACCATGAGCTTAAATGTAACCTTAACCCTAACCCTAACCCTACAGCTAACCATAAGAATAAATGTAACCCTAACCCTAACCCTAACTCCAAACCTAACCCTAACCCTTATTCTAACCCTAACCCTACTACTAACCCTAAGCTAAAATGTAACCCTAACCCTAACCCTAAACCTAAATATAACCCTAACCGTAACCATAACACAACCCTAACCCTAAACCTAAACCTAACCCTAACCCTAAACCTAAAACTAACCCTACACCTAAGACTAAACCTAACCTTAACCCCTAACCCTAACCCAACCATAACAATATCTCTAACCCTATCCCTAACCCTAACCCTAACCCTTACCCTAACCGTAAGCTTAAATGTAACCCTAACGCTAACCCTAAGGTTAACCCTAACCCTAACCCCTAACCCAACCCTACCCTAACACTAAGCTTAAATGTAACCCTAACCATAACACTAACCCTAACCCTACCACTAACCCTAAACTTAAATGTAACCCTAACCCTAACCCTAGCGCTAACTCTAACCATAACACTATCCCAACCCAATCCTAACCATCACTCTAGCACTAATCCTAACCCCAACCCTAAACCTAACCCTAACCCTAACCATAAGCTTAAATGGAACCCTAACCCTAACACCAACCATAACCCTGAGCCCTAAACATAACTCAACCCTATCCCTAACCCTAAGCTTAAATGTACCCCTAACCCTAATGCTAACCCTAACCCTAATCCCTAACACTAACCCAAACCTAACCCTAACCCCTAACAATAACCCTAACCCTAACCCTAACCCTAATCTTAACCCTACCCCTAACCCTAAGCTTAAATGTTACCCGAACCCTAATCCTAACCCTACACTAACCCTAACTCTAACCCTACCCTAACCCTCACCCCTAACACTAACCCAACCCTGACGCTAACCCTAACACTAACACTAACCCTAACCCTAAACCTAACCCTACACTTAAGACTAAACCAAACCCTAACCCTAACCCCTAACCCTAACCCTACCCTATCCATAACCCTAACCCTAACCCAACCCTACCCCTAACCCTAAGCTTAAATGTAACCCTAACCCTAACCCTACCCCTAACCCTAAGCTTAAATGTAACCCTAACCCTAACACAAATCTAACCCTCAATCTAACCCTAATCCTAACCATAACCCAAACCCTAACCGTAAACCTACCCCTAACCCTCAGTTTAAATGTAACCCTAAACCTAACCCTAACCCTAAAACTAACCCAATCGTAGCCCTACCTCTAACCCTAACCCTACCCCTAAACCTAACTTTAACCTTAAACCTAACCCCTAACCCACACCCATCCTAACCCTAACACTATCCCTAATCCTAACACTAACCCTAACACTAAACCTAACCCTACCCTTAAGACTAACCCTAACCCTAACCCCTAACTCTAACCCAACACTAACCGTAAACCTAACCCTAACCCTACTCCTAACCCTAAGCTTAAATGTAACCCTTACTCTAACCCTAACCCTAACTCAAACCCTAACCCTAACCCTAACCCAAACCCTAACCCAACCCTACCCCTAACACTAACCCTAACCCTTAGCTAACGCTAACGCTAACCCTAAACCTACCTCTAACCCTAACCCTACCCCTAAGCCTAACTTTAACCTTAAACCTAACACCTAACCCTAACACGACCCCTAACCCTAACCCTAACCGCTAATTCTAACCTTAAACCTAAACTTAACCCTACCCCTAACCTTAAGCTTAAATGTAACCCTAACTCTAACCCTAACGCTAACCCTAACCCTAATCCTAAACCTACCACTAACCCTAAACTTAAATGTAACCCTAACCCTATCCCGAACCCTACCCTAACCCTAACCCTAACCGTAAATCTAACCATAACTCTAACCCTAACCCTAAACCTAACCCTAACCCTAACTCTATCCATAACCCTAACCCTAACCCTACCACTAACTGTAACCCTAACCCTACCCCTAAACCCAAACCTACCACTAAGACTAAAACTAACACTAACCCCTTACCCTAACCCAACCCTAAACCTATCTCTAACCCTAACTCTAACACTAACACTAACCCTAACCCTACCGCTAAACCTAAGCTTAAATGTAACAATAACACTAACCCTAACCCTAAACCTAACACTAAACCTAAGGTTAAATGTAACCCTAACCCTAAACCTGACCCAACACTAACCCTAACCCTAATCATAAATGTAACATTAACCCTACCGTAACTCTACCCCTAGCCCTAAGCTTAAATGTAACGCTAACCCTAACTCTAACAGTAACCCTAACCCCAACCTTCAGCCAACCATAACCCTAACCCTAACCCTAAACCTAAACCTATCCCTACTCCTAAGACTAAACCTAACCCTAACCCTAACTCCTAGCCCTAACCCTAACCCTAACACTAAACCTAACCCTATCCCTAACCCTAAGCTTAAATGTAACCCTAACCCTAACCCTACGCTAACCCTAACCCTAACCCTATGCTTAAATGTAACCCTAACCCTAACCACTATCCCTAAGGCAAACCTAACCCTCACTCTAACCCTAATCCTAACCGTAATCCTAACCTCAACCCTAAACCTAACCCTAAACCTAACCCTACCCCTACACCTAAGGTTATATATAACCCTAACCCTAAACCGAACTCTAACTCTAACCCTAAACCTAATCCCAAACACTAACCCAAACCTAACCCTAACCCTAAACCTAACCCTAACCCTATCACTACCCCTAAGACTAAACCTAACCCTAACCCTAACCCCTAACCATAACACGAACCCTAACCCTAACCCTAATCTTAACCCTACCCCTAACCCTAAGCTTAAATGTTACCCTAACCCTAATCCTAACCCTACCCTAACCCTAACCCTAACCCTAAACCCTAACAGTAACCCAACCCTAACCCTAATACTAACCCTAACCCTAAACCTAACCATACCCTTAAGACTAAACCTAACCCTAACCCGAAACCCTAACCCTAACCCAACCCTAACCATAAACCTAACCCTAACCCTACCCCTAACACTAAGCTTACATGTAACCCTAACCCTAACCTTAACCTCAAACTTAAATGTAACCCTTACCCTAACCCTAACCCTAACTCAAAACCTAACCCTAACCCTAACCCTAAAACTCAGATTTAATGTAACACTCATCCTAACCCTAACCCCTAACCATAACCCAACCCTATACCGAACCCTAAACCTAACCCTACCCCTAATCCTATCATTAACACCTAACCCTAACCCAACCCTAACCTTCACTCTAATCCTAATCCTAACCCTAACCCTAATCCTCAGCTTAAATATATCCCTAACACTAACCCTAAACCTAACCCCTAACCCTAACCCAACCCTAACCCTAACCATGAGCTTAAATGTAACCTTAACCCTAACCCTAACCCTACAGCTAACCATAAGAATAAATGTAACCCTAACCCTAACCCTAACTCCAAACCTAACCCTAACCCTTATTCTAACCCTAACCCTACTACTAACCCTAAGCTAAAATGTAACCCTAACCCTAACCCTAAACCTAAATATAACCCTAACCGTAACCATAACCCAACCCTAACCCTAAACCTAAACCTAACCCTAACCCTAAACCTAAAACTAACCCTACACCTAAGACTAAACCTAACCTTAACCCCTAACCCTAACCCAACCATAACAATATCTCTAACCCTATCCCTAACCCTAACCCTAACCCTTACCCTAACCGTAAGCTTAAATGTAACCCTAACGCTAACCCTAAGGTTAACCCTAACCCTAACCCCTAACCCAACCCTACCCTCACACTAAGCTTAAATGTAACCCTAACCATAACACTAACCCTAACCCTACCACTAACCCTAAACTTAAATGTAACCCTAACCCTAACCCTAGCGCTAACTCTAACCATAACACTATCCCAACCCAATCCTAACCATCACTCTAGCACTAATCCTAACCCCAACTCTAAACCTAACCCTAACCCTTACCCTAACCATAAGCTTAAATGTAACCCTAACCCTAACACCAACCCTAACCCTAAGCCCTAAACATAACTCAACCCGATCCCTAACCCTAAGCTTAAATGTACCCCTAACCCTAATGCTAACCCTAACCCTAATCCCTAACACTAACCCAAACCTAACCCTAACCCCTAACCATAACCCTAACCCTAACCCTAACCCTAATCTTAACCCTACCCCTAACCCTAAGCTTAAATGTTACCCGAACCCTAATCCTAACCCTACCCTAACCCTAACTCTAACCCTAACCCTAACCCTAACCCCTAACACTAACCCAACCCTGACGCTAACCCTAACACTAACACTAACCCTAACCCTAAACCTAACGCTACACTTAAGACTAAACCAAACCCTAACCCTAACCCCTAACGCTAACCCTACCCTATCCATAACCCTAACCCTAACCCTAACCCAACCCTAACCCTAACCCTAAGCTTAAATGTAACCCTAACCCTAACCCTACCCCTAACCCTAAGCTTAAATGTAACCCTAACCCTAACAAAAATCTAATCCTCAATCTAACCCTAATCCTAACCATAACCCAAACCCTAACCGTAAACCTACCCCTAACCCTCAGTTTAAATGTAACCCTAAACCTAACCCTAACCCTAAAACTAACCCAATCATAGCCCTACCTCTAACCCTACCCCTAAACCTAACTTTAACCTTAAACCTAACCCCTAACCCACACCCAACCCTAACCCTAACACTACCCCTAATCCTAACACTAACCCTAACACTAAACCTAACCCTACCCTTAAGACTAACCCTAACCCTAACCCCTAACTCTAACCCAACACTAACCGTAAACCTAACCCTAACCCTGCTCCTAACCCTAAGCTTAAATATAACCCTAACCCTAACAGTAACCCCAAGCTTAAATGTAACCCTTACTCTAACCCTAACCCTAACTCAAACCCTAACCCTAACCCTAACCCAAACCCTAACCCAACCCTACCCCTAACACTAACCCTAACCCTAAGCCTAACGCTAACGCTAACCCTAAACCTACCTCTAACCCTAACCCTACCCCTAAGCCTAACTTTAACCTTAAACCTAACACCTTACCCTAACACGACCCCTAACCCTAACCCTAACCGCTAATTCTAACCTTAAACCTAAACTTAACCCTACCCCTAACCATAAGCTTAAATGTAACCCTAACCCTAACCCTAACGCTAACCCTAACCCTAATCCTAAACCTACCACTAACCCTAAGCTTAAATGTAACCCTAACCCTAACAAAAATCTAATCCTCAATCTAACCCTAATCCTAACCATAACCCAAACCCTAACCGTAAACCTACCCCTAACCCTCAGTTTAAATGTAACCCTAAACCTAACCCTAACCCTAAAACTAACCCAATCATAGCCCTACTTCTAACCCTACCCCTAAACCTAACTTTAACCTTAAACCTAACCCCTAACCCACACCCAACCCTAACCCTAACACTACCCCTAATCCTAACACTAACCCTAACACTAAACCTAACCCTACCCTTAAGACTAACCCTAACCCTAACCCCTAACTCTAACCCAACACTAACCGTAAACCTAACCCTAACCCTGCTCCTAACCCTAAGCTTAAATATAACCCTAACCCTAACAGTAACCCCAAGCTTAAATGTAACCCTTACTCTAACCCTAACCCTAACTCAAACCCTAACCCTAACCCTAACCCAAACCCTAACCCAACCCTACCCCTAACACTAACCCTAACCCTAAGCCTAACGCTAACGCTAACCCTAAACCTACCTCTAACCCTAACCCTACCCCTAAGCCTAACTTTAACCTTAAACCTAACACCTTACCCTAACACGACCCCTAACCCTAACCCTAACCGCTAATTCTAACCTTAAACCTAAACTTAACCCTACCCCTAACCTTAAGCTTAAATGTAACCCTAACCCTAACCCTAACGCTAACCCTAACCCTAATCCTAAACCTACCACTAACCCTAAGCTTAAATGTAACCCTAACCCTATCCCGAACCCTACCCTAACCCTAACCGTAAACCTAACCATAACTCTAACCCTAACCCTAAACCTAACCCTAACCCTAACTCTATCCATAACCCTAACCCTAACCCTACCACTAACTGTAACCCTAACCCTACCCCTAAACCCAAACCTACCACTAAGACTAAAACTAACACTAACCCCTTACCCTAACCCAACCCTAAACCTATCTCTAACCCTAACTCTAACACTAACACTAACCCTAACCCTACCGCTAAACCTAAGCTTAAATGTAACAATAACACTAACCCTAACCCTAAACCTAACACTAAACCTAAGGTTAAATGTAACCCTAACCTTAACCCTAAACCTGACCCAACCCTAACCATAACCCTAATCATAAATGTAACATTAACCCTACCGTAACTCTACCCCTAGCCCTAAGCTTAAATGTAACGCTAACCCTAACTCTAACAGTAACCCTAACCCCAACCTTCAGCCAACCATAACCCTAACCTTAACCCTAAACCTAAACCTAACCCTACTCCTAAGACTAAACCTAACCCTAACCCTAACTCCTAGCCCTAACCCTAACCCTAACACTAAACCTAACCCTAACCCTAACCCTAAGCTTAAATGTAACCCTAACCCTAACCCTACGCTAACCCTAACCCTAACCCTATGCTTAAATGTAACCCTAACCCTAACCACTATCCCTAAGGCAAACCTAACCCTCACTCTAACCCTAATCCTAACCGTAATCCTAACCTCAACCCTAAACCTAACTCCTAACCCTATCCCAACCCTAACCCTAAACCTAACGCTACCACAAACCCTAAGCTTAAATGTAACCCTAACCCTAACCAAAACCCTAAGGCTAATATTAACCCCTAACCCAAAGCCAACCCTAACCCTAACACAAACCCTAACCCTAAACCTAATCCTAAACCTAAGCCTACCCCTGAGACAGAACCTAACCCTAACCCTAACCCAACCCAAACCCTATATCTAACCTTAACCCTAACCCTAACCCTAAAGCTACACCTAACCTTAAACTTATATGAACCCTAACCCAAACCCTACCCCTAACCCTAAG
The DNA here is from genome assembly GCF_037038515.1 of Microtus pennsylvanicus. Classification (NCBI taxonomy): domain Eukaryota; kingdom Metazoa; phylum Chordata; class Mammalia; order Rodentia; family Cricetidae; genus Microtus; species Microtus pennsylvanicus. The sequence continues at coordinate 112,181,863 of NC_134587.1, read as the reverse complement.
CTTAAATGTAACCCTAACCCTTACCCTTACCCTAACACAAACTCTAACCCTAATCCTAAGATTAAAAGTAACCCTAAGGCTAACCCTAAATCTAAACCTAACCCTCACCTGAACCCTAACCCTAACCCCTAACCCTAACCCACCCTAACCGTAACCCTACCCCTAACCCTAAGATTAAAAGTACCCTAACGCTAACCCTAAATCTAAACCTAACACTCACCTGAACCCTAACCCCTAACCCTAACCCAACATTAACCCTAAACCTAAGCTTAAATATAACCCTAACCCTAACCCTAACCCTACCTCTAACCCTAAGCATAATTGTAACCCTAACCCTAACCGTAAACCTAAATCTAACCCTAACCGTAACCCCTAAACCTAACCCGACCATAACCCTATATCTAACCCTAACCCTACCCCTAACCCTAAGATTAAATGTAACGCTAACCCTAACCGTAAACCTAAACTAAGCTTAAATGTAACCCTAACCCTTACCCAACACTAACTCTAACACTAACCCTAACCCTAACACTAACCCCTAAACTAACCCAACCCTAACCCTAACCCTAAGGTTAAATGTAACCCTAACCCTAAGCCTAACCTTACCCCTAACCATAAGATTAAATGTAACCCTGACCCTAACCCTAACCCTAACCCTAACACTACCACAACCCCTAAGCTTAAATGTAACCCTAAATATAACGCTAACACTAACCCTAACCCCTAATCCTAACCCAACCCAAACCCCAACCCCAACCCTAAACCTAACCCTAACCCTAACCCTACACCTAAGACTAAATCTAACCCTGTTCCCTAACCCTAACCCTACCCTAACCCTACTTCTAACCCTAATCGTAACCCTAACCCTAACCCTAACCCTAACCCTAACCCTAACCCTAAACCTAACCCTATACTTTACCCTAAACCTAAGCTTAAATGTAAACCTAAACCTAAACCTAACCCTAACACCTAACCCTAACCCAAGCCTAATCCTAAACCTAAGCTTAAATATAACCCTAACCCTAACCCTACGCCAAACCCTAAACTTAACCCTAACCCTACCCCTAACCCTTACCCTAACAATCAAACTAACCCTAACGCATAACCATAAACCAACCCTAACCCTAACTCTAACACTAACCCTAAACCTAACCCTAACCCTAAAGCTAACCGTAAACCTAACCCTAAACCTAACACCTAACCCTAAGCCAACCCTAACCCTAACCATAAAGCTAATCCTAACCCTAACCCTAAAACTACACCTAACCCATACTCTAACCCTAACCCTAACCCTAAACCTAACCCTACTACTGAGACTAAACCTAACCCTAAACCTAACCCCAAACAATAAGCCAACCCAAACCCTGTATCTAAACCTAACCCTAAACCTAACTCTACCCCTAACCCTAAGCTTAAATGTAACTCTAACATTAAACCTAACCCTAACCCTACCCCTAACCATAAGCTTAAATGTAACCCGAACCCTCACCCTAAACATAACTCTAACCGTAAGCCTAACCCTAAACCCTAACCCTAACCCAACCCTAACCCTAACCCTAAGCTTAAATGTAACCCTAACCCTAGCCATAAACCTACGTATAACCCTTAGCTTAAATGTAACCCTAATCGTAACTCTAACCCTAACCCTAACTCTAACCCTAACCCTAATCCTAACCTTAACCCCTAACCCTAAGCAAACCCTAACCCTAACCCTAACCGTAACCCTAAGCTTAAATGTAACCCTAACCGTAACTCTACTCTAATCCTAACCCTAACACTAACCCTAATCCTAACCCTAACACTAACACTAACCCCTAACCCTAACCCTAACCCTAACCCTAAACCTAACACTACCCCTAAGACTAAACCTAACCCTAACCCCTAACCCAAACCCAATCCTAAACCTATCTCTTACCCTAAATCTAACTCTAACACGAACCCTACCCCTAATGCTAAGATTAAATGTAACCCTAACCCTAACCCAAATTCTAAACCTAACCCTAAACCTACCCCTACCCCTAAGACTAAACCTAACCCTAACCCGTAACCCTAACCCAACACAAACCATAACGCTACCCCTAACCCTAAGCTTAAATGCAACCCAAACCCTAACCTTAGACCTAACTCTAATCCTAACCCTAACACAAGCCGCTAAACCCAACCCTAACCCTAAACATAACCCTATCCCTAAGACTAAACCTAACACTATCACCTAACCCGAACCCAACCCAAACCCTATATCTAACCCTAACCCTAACGCTACCCCTAACCCTGAGCTTAAATGTAACACCAACCCTAACACTAACCATACACCTAAACCTAAGCTTAAATGTAACCCTAACCCTTACCATAACCCTAAGTCTAACCGTAACCCTAACCCTAACCGCTAACCCTAACCCAAACCTAACCCGAACCCTGAGCTTAAATGTAACCCTAACCTTAACCCTAAACCTACCGCTAACCCTAAGATTAAATGTAACCCTAAACCTAACCGTAACCCTAAACCTAAATCTAACCCTAACCGTAACTCCTAAACCTAACCCAACCCTAACCCTATATCTAACCCTAACCCTAACCCTACCCTAAGATTAAATGTAACCCTAACCCTAAAACTAAACCTAAGCTTAAATGTAACCCTAACCCTTACCCAACACTAACTCTAACACTAACCCTAACACTAACCCCTAAACCTAACCCAACCCTAAACCTAACCCTAAGCTTAAATGTAACCCTAACCCTAAACCTAACTTTACCCCTAACCCTAAGATTAAATATAACCCTGACCCTAACCCTAACACTAACCATAACCCTACCACAACCCCTAAGCTTAAATGTAACCCTAACCCTAACCCTAAATATAACGCTAACCCTAACCCTAACTCCTAACCCTAACCCAACACCAACCCCAACCCTAACCCTAACCCTAACCGTAACCCTACACCTAAGACTAAATCTAACCCTGTTCCCTAACCCTAACCCTACCCTAACCCTATTTCTAACCCTAATCGTAACCCTAACCCTAACCCTAACCCTAACCCTAACCGTAACCCTACACCTAAGACTAAATCTAACCCTGTTCCCTAACCCTAACCCAACCCTAACCCTATTTCTAACCCTAATAGTAACCCTAACCCTAACCCTAAACCTAACCCTAACACTTACCCTAAACCTAAGCTTAAATGTAACCCTAAACCTAACCCTAACCCTAACAGCTAACCCTAACCCAAGCATAACCCTAAACCTAAGCTTAAATATAACCCTAACCCTAACCCTAAGCCTAACCCTAAACTTAACTCTAACCCTACCCCTAACCCTTACCCTAATACTAAAACTAACCCTAACCCATAACGATAAACCAACCCTAAACCTAACTATAACCCTAATCCTAAGCCTAAACCTAAACCTAACACCTAACCCTAAGCCAACCCTAACCCTAAACATAAAGCTAATCCTAACCCTACCCCTAACCCTACCCCTAACCCATACTCTAACCCTAACCCCAACCCTAACCAAAACCTAACCCTACTACTAAGACTAAACCAAACCCTAAACCTAACCCCTAACCCTAAGCCAACCCAAACCCTGTATCTAACCCTAAAGCTAAGCTACCCCTAACCCTAAGCTTAAATGTAACCCTAACATTAAACCTAACCCTAACCCTACCCCTAACCCTAAGCTTAAATGTAACCCTAACCCTTACCATAAACCTAACTCTAACCGTAACCCTTACACTAACCCCTAACCCAAACCCAGCCCTAACCCTAACCCTAAGCTTAAATGTAACCCTAACCCTAAACATAAACCTACTTATAACCCTTAGCTTAAATGTAACCCTAACCCTAACTCTAACCCTAACCCTAACCCTAATCTTAACCCCTAACCCTAAGCAAACCCTAACCCTAAGCCTAGCCCTAACCCTAAACTTAACCCTACCCCTAAGAATAAACCTAACCCTAACGCTAACCCTAAGATTAATGTAACCCTAAACCTAACCCTAGACCTAACTCTAATACTAACCCTAACCCTAACACTAACCCCTAACCCTAACTGTAACCCTAACCCTAAACCTAACGCTACCCCTAAGACTAAACCTAACCCTAACCCCTAACCCAAACTCAACCCTGAACCTATCTCTTACCCTAACTCTAACACGAACCCTACCCCTAACGCTAAGATTAAATGTAACCCTAACCCTAACCCTAACTCTAAACATAACCCAAAACCTACCCCTACCCCTAAGACTAAACCTAACCCTAACCCCTAACCCTAACCCGACCCAAACCCTATATCTAACCCTAACCCTAAGCCTAACGCAACCCCTAACAATAAGCATAAATGTAACCCTAACCCTAACCCTAGACCTAACTCTAATCCTAACCCTAACCCTAACCCCTAACCCTAACACTAACCCTAAACCTAAGCCTACCCCTAAGACTAAACCTAACCCAAACCCCTAACCCTAACCCAACCCAAACCCTATATCTAACCCTAACCCTAACCCTAACGCTACCCCTAACCCTAAGCTTAAATGTAACACCAACCCTAACCCTAACCCAACGCCTAACCCTAAGCTTTAATGTAACCCTAACCCTTACCCTAACCCTAACTATAATGGTAACCCTAACCCTAAACCCTAACCCAAACCTAACCCTGAGCTTAAATGTAACCCTAACCCTAAACCTAACCCTAACCCTACCGCTAACCCTACGATTAAATGTAACCATAACCCTAACCCTAAATCCAACCCTAACCCTAACCCTTATTCTAAACCTAACCCTAAAACTAACCCTATGCTAAAATGTAACCCTAAACCTAAACCTAAATCTAACCTTAACCATAACTCCTAACCCTAACACAACCCTAACCCTATATCTAACCCTGACCCTACCCCTAATCCTAAGATTAAATGTAACCCTAACCCTAACCCTAAACCCAAGCTTTAATGTAACACTAACACTTACCTTACCCTAACCCTAACCCTAACCCTAACCCCAAACCCTAACCCAACCCTAACCCTAACCCTAAGCTTAAAAGTAACCCTAACCCTAAACTTACCCCTAACCCTAAGATTAAATGTAACACTGACCCTAACCCTAACACTAACCCTAACCCTACCACAACCCCTAAGCTTAAATGTAACCCTAACCCTAACCCTAAATATAACGCTAACACTAACCCTAACCCCTAACCCTAACCCAACCCCAACCCTAACCCTAACCTAACCCTACACCTAAGACTAAATCTAACCCTGTTCCCCAACCCTAAGCCAACCCTAACCCTATTTCTAACCCTAATCGTAACCCTAACGCTAACCCTAAACCTAACCCTAACCGTTACCGTAACCCTAAGCTTAAATGTAACCCTAACCCTAACCGTAACCACTAAACCTAACCCAAGCCTAACCCTAAACCTACCCCTACGCCTAACCCTAAACTTAACCATAACCCTACCCCTAAACCTTACCCTAACCCTAAAACTAACCCTAACCCATAACCATAACCCAACCCTAACCCTAACTCTAACCCTAAACCTAAGCCTAAAACTAAACCTAACACTAACCATAACCCTAAAGCTAACCCTAACCCTAACCCTACCACTAACCCAACCCCTAACCCAAACATTAAATTTAAACCTAAGCGCTAACCAAACACAGCCCTAACCCTAACCCTAAACCTAACCCTAACCCTACGCCTAACCCTAAGCTTAAAAGTAACCCTAAACCTAAACTTAACCCTAACCCTAACACTAACCCTAACCCTAAGCCTAACGCTAAACCTAACCCTAACACTACCTCTAACCCAAACCCTACCCCTAACCCTAACTTTAACCTTAAACCTAACCCCTAACCCTAACCCAACCTTTCTCTATCCTAACCCTAACACTACCCCTAACCCTAAAACTAACTCTAACCCTATCCCTAACCCCAAACACTAACCCAACCCTAACGCTAACCCTAACACTAAACATAACCCTACCCTTAAGACTAAACCTAACCCCTAACCCTAACCCAACCCAAACCCTAAACCTAACAATACCCCTACCCCTAACCATAAGCTTAAACCTTAACCCCAGCTTAAATGTAACACTTACCATAACCCTAACCCTAACTCAAACCCTAACCCTAACCCTAACCCTAACCCGAACTCTAAAACTCAGCTTTAATGTAACCCTCATCCTAACAGTAACCCCTAACCCTAACCCAACCCTAACCCTACTCTAACCCTAACTCTAAGCCTAACCCTAACCCCTAACCCTAAACCAACCCTAACCTTCACTCTAACCCTAATTTTAACCCTAAACCTAATCCTACTCCTAAACCTATCCCTACCTCTAACCCTAAAATTAACCTTAACCCTAACCCCTCACACTAACCCAACCCTATCCCTAACCCTAAACCTAACCCTACCCCTAAACCTAAACCTAACACTAACCATAAGCATAATTGTAACCCTAACCCTAACCCTAAACCTAACCCTACCCCTACACCTAAGGTTATATATAACCCTAACCCTAAACTGAACTCTAACTCTAACACTAAACCTAATCCCAAACACTAACCCAAACCTAACCCTAACCCTAAACCTAACCCTAACCCTAAACCTATCACTACCCCTAAGACTAAACCTAAACCTAACCCTAACCCCTAACCATAACACGAACCCTAACCCTAACCCTAATCTTAACCCTACCCCTAACCCTAAGCTTAAATGTTACCCTAACCCTAATCCTAACCCTACCCTAACCCTAACCCTAAACCCTAAACCCTAACAGTAACCCAACCCTAACCCTAATACTAAACCTAACCCTAAACCTAACCATACCCTTAAGACTAAACCTAACCCTAACCCGAAACCCTAACCCTAACCCAACCCTAACCATAAACCTAACCCTAACCCTACCCCAACACTAAGCTTACATGTAACCCTAACCCTAACCTTAACCTCAAACTTAAATGTAACCCTTACCATAACCCTAACCCTAACTCAAAACCTAACCCTAACCCTAACCCTAAAACTCAGATTTAACGTAACACTCATCCTAACCCTAACCCCTAACCATAACCCAACCCTATACCGAACCCTAAACCTAACCCTACCCCTAATCCTATCATTAACACCTAACCCTAACCCAACCCTAACCTTCACTCTAATCCTAATCCTAACCCTCACCCTAATCCTCAGTTTAAATATATCCCAAACACTAACCCTAAACCTAACCCCTAACCCTAACCCAACCCTAACCCTAACCATGAGCATAAATGTAACCTTAACCCTAACCCTAACCCTACAGCTAACCATAAGAATAAATGTAACCCTAACCCTAACCCTAACTCCAAACCTAACCCTAACCCTTATTCTAACCCTAACCCTACTACTAACCCTAAGCTAAAATGTAACCCTAACCCTAACCCTAAACCTAAACCTAACCCTAACCATAACCATAACCCAACCATAACCCTAAACCTAAACCTAACCCTAACCCTAAACCTAAACCTAACCCTACACCTAAGACTAAACCTAACCTTAACCCCTAACCCTAACCCAACCATAACAATATCTCTAACCCTATCCCTAACCCTAACCCTAACCCTAACCCTTACCCTAACCGTAAGCTTAAATGTAACCCTAAAGCTAACCCTAAGGTTAACCCTAACCCTAACCCCTAACCCAACCCTACCCTAACACTAAGCTTAAATGTAACCCTAACCATAACACTAACCCTAACCCTACCACTAACCCTAAACTTAAATGTAACCCTAACCCTAACCCTAGCGCTAACTCTAACCATAACACTATCCCAACCCAATCCTAACCATCACTCTAGCACTAATCCTAACCCCAACCCTAAACCTAACCCTTACCCTAACCATAAGCTTAAATGTAACCCAAACCCTAACACCAACCATAACCCTAAGCCCTAAACATAACTCAACCCTATCCCTAAACCTAAGCTTAAATGTACCCCTAACCCTAATGCTAACCCTAACCCTAATCCCTAACACTAACCCAAACCTAACCCTAACCCTAACCCCTAACCATAACCCTAACCCTAATCTTAACCCTACCCCTAACCCTAAGCTTAAATGTTACCCGAACCCTAATCCTAACCCTACCCTAACCCTAACTCTAACCCTAACCCTAACCCCTAACACTAACCCAACCCTGACGCTAACCCTAACACTAACACTAACCCTAAACCTAACCCTACACTTAAGACTAAACCAAACCCTAACCCTAACCCCTAACCCTAACCCTACCCTATCCATAACCCTAACCCTAACCCTAACCCAACCCTAACCCTAACCCTAAGCTTAAATGTAACCCTAACCCTAACCCTACCCCTAACCCTAAGCTTAAATGTAACCCTAACCCTAACACAAATCTAATCATCAATCTAACCCTAATCCTAACCATAACTCAAACCCTAACCGTAACCTACCCCTAACCCTCAGTTTAAATGTAACCCTAAACCTAACCCTAACCCTAAAATTAACCCAATCGTAGCCCTACCTCTAACCCTAACCCTACCCCTAAACCTAACTTTAACCTTAAACCTAACCCCTAACCGACACCCAACCCTAACCCTAACACTACCCCTAATCCTAACACTAACCCTAACACTAAACCTAACCCTACCCTTAAGACTAACCCTAACCCTAACCCCTAACTCTAACCCAACACTAACCGTAACCTAACCCTAACCCTACTCCTAACCCTAAGCTTAAATGTAACCCTAACCCTAACAGTAACCCCAAGCTTAAATGTAACCCTTACTCTAACCCTAACCCTAACTCAAACCCTAACCCTAACCCTAACCCAAACCCTAACCCAACCCTACCCCTAACACTAACCCTAACCCTAAGCCTAACGCTAACGCTAACCCTAAACCTACCTCTCACCCTAACCCTACCCCTAAGCCTAACTTTAACCTTAAACCTAACACCTAACCCTAACACGACCCCTAACCCTAACCCTAACCGCTAATTCTAACCTTAAACCTAAACTTAACCCTACCCCTAACCTTAAGCTTAAATGTAACCCTAACCGTAACCCTAACGCTAACCCTAACCCTAATCCTAAACCTACCACTAACCCTAAGCTTAAATGTAACCCTAACCCTATCCCGAACCCTACCCTAACCCTAACCCTAACCGTAAATCTAACCATAACTCTAACCCTAACCCTAAACCTAACCCTAACCCTAACTCTATCCATAACCCTAACCCTAACCCTACCACTAACTGTAACCCTAACCCTAGCCCTAAACCCAAACCTACCACTAAGACTAAAACTAACACTAACCCCTTACCCTAACCCAACCCTAAACCTATCTCTAACCCTAACTCTAACACTAACACTAACCCTAACCCTACCGCTAAACCTAAGCTTAAATGTAACAATAACACTAACCCTAACCCTAAACCTAACACTAAACCTAAGGTTAAATGTAACCCTAACCCTAAACCTGACCCAACCCTAACCCTAACCCTAATCATAAATGTAACATTAACCCTACCGTAACTCTACCCCTAGCCCTAAGCTTAAATGTAACGCTAACCCTAACTCTAACAGTAACCCTAACCCCAACCTTCAGCCAACCATAACCCTAACCCTAACCCTAAACCTAAACCTATCCCTACTCCTAAGACTAAACCTAACCCTAACCCTAACTCCTAGCTCTAACCCTAACCCTAACACTAAACCTAACCCTATCCCTAACCCTAAGCTTAAATGTAACCCTAACCCTAACCCTACGCTAACCCTAACCCTAACCCTATGCTTAAATGTAACCCTAACCCTAACCACTATCCCTAAGGCAAACCTAACCCTCACTCTAACCCTAATCCTAACCGTAATCCTAACCTCAACCCTAAACCTAACTCCTAACCCTATCCCAACCCTAACCCTAAACCTAACGCTACCACAAACCCTAAGCTTAAATGTAACCCTAACCCTAACCAAAACCCTAAGGCTAATATTAACCCCTAACCCAAAGCCAACCCTAACCCTAACACAAACCCTAACCCTAAACCTAATCCTAAACCTAAGCCTACCCCTGAGACAGAACCTAACCCTAACCCTAACCCAACCCAAACCCTATATCTAACCTTAACCCTAACCCTAACCCTAAAGCTACACCTAACCTTAAACTTATATGAACCCTAACCCAAACCCTACCCCAAACCCTAAGCTTAAATGTAACCCTAACCCTTACCCTTACCCTAACACAAACTCTAACCCTAATCCTAAGATTAAAAGTAACCCTAAGGCTAACCCTAAATCTAAACCTAACCCTCACCTGAACCCTAACCCTAACCCCTAACCCTAACCCACCCTAACCGTAACCCTACCCCTAACCCTAAGATTAAAAGTACCCTAACGCTAACCCTAAATCTAAACCTAACACTCACCTGAACCCTAACCCCTAACCCTAACCCAACATTAACCCTAAACCTAAGCTTAAATATAACCCTAACCCTAACCCTAACCCTACCTCTAACCCTAAGCATAATTGTAACCCAAACCCTAACCGTAAACCTAAATCTAACCCTAACCGTAACCCCTAAACCTAACCCGACCATAACCCTATATCTAACCCTAACCCTACCCCTAACACTAAGATTAAATGTAACGCTAACCCTAACCGTAAACCTAACCTAAGCTTAAATGTAACCCTAACCCTTACCCAACACTAACTCTAACACTAACCCTAACCCTAACACTAACCCCTAAACTAACCCAACCCTAACCCTAACCCTAAGGTTAAATGTAACCCTAACCCTAAGCCTAACCTTACCCCTAACCATAAGATTAAATGTAACCCTGACCCTAACCCTAACCCCAACCCTAACACTACCACAACCCCTAAGCTTAAATGTAACCCTAAATATAACGCTAACACTAACCCTAACCCCTAATCCTAACCCAACCCAAACCCCAACCCCAACCCTAAACCTAACCCTAACCCTAACCCTACACCTAAGACTAAATCTAACCCTGTTCCCTAACCCTAACCCTACCCTAACCCTATTTCTAACCTTAATCGTAACCCTAACCCTAACCCTAACCCTAACCCTAAACCTAACCCTAACCTTTACCCTAAACCTAAGCTTAAATGTAAACCTAAACCTAAACCTAACCCTAACACCTAACCCTAACCCAAGCCTAACCCTAAACCTAAGCTTAAATATAACCCTAACCCTAACCCTACGCCAAACCCTAAACTTAACCCTAACCCTACCCCTAACCCTTACCCTAACAATCAAACTAACCCTAACGCATAACCATAAACCAACCCTAACCCTAACTCTAACCCTAACCCTAAACCTAACCCTAACCCTAAAGCTAACCTTAACCCTACCCTAAACCTAACACCTAACCCTAAGCCAACCCTAACCCTAACCATAAAGCTAATCCTAACCCTAACCCTAAAACTACACCTAACCCATACTCTAACCCTAACCCTAACCCTAAACCTAACCCTACTACTGAGACTAAACCTAACCCTAAACCTAACCCCAAACAATAAGCCAACCCAAACCCTGTATCTAAACCTAACCCTAAACCTAACTCTACCCCTAACCCTAAGCTTAAATGTAACTCTAACATTAAACCTAACCCTAACCCTACCCCTAACCATAAGCTTAAATGTAACCCGAACCCTCACCCTAAACATAACTCTAACCGTAAGCCTAACCCTAAACCCTAACCCTAACCCAACCCTAACCCTAACCCTAAGCTTAAATGTAACCCTAACCCTAGCCATAAACCTACCTATAACCCTTAGCTTAAATGTAACCCTAATCGTAACTCTAACCCTAACCCTAACTCTAACCCTAACCCTAATCCTAACCTTAACCCCTAACCCTAAGCAAACCCTAACCCTAACCCTAACCCTAACCCTAAGCTTAAATGTAACCCTAATCGTAACTCTATCCTAATCCTAACCCTAACCCTAACCCTAATCCTAACCCTAACACTAACACTAACCCCTAACCCTAACCCTAACCCTAACCCTAACCCTAAACCTAACACTACCCCTAAGACTAAACCTAACCCTAACCCCTAACCCAAACCCAATCCTAAACCTATCTCTTACCCTAAATCTAACTCTAACACGAACCCTACCCCTAATGCTAAGATTAAATGTAACCCTAACCCTAACCCAAATTCTAAACCTAACCCTAAACCTACCCCTACCCCTAAGACTAAACCTAACCCTAACCCGTAACCCTAACCCAACACAAACCATAACGCTACCCCTAACCCTAAGCTTAAATGCAACCCAAACCCTAACCTTAGACCTAACTCTAATCCTAACCCTAACACAAGCCGCTAAACCCAACCCTAACCCTAAACATAACCCTATCCCTAAGACTAAACCTAACACTATCACCTAACCCGAATCCAACCCAAACCCTATATCTAACCCTAACCCTAACGCAACCCCTAACCCTGAGCTTAAATGTAACACCATCCCTAACACTAACCCTACGCCTAAACCTAAGCTTAAATGTAACCCTAACCCTTACCATAACCCTAACTCTAACCGTAACCCTAACCCTAACCGCTAACCCTAACCCAAACCTAACCCGAACCCTGAGCTTAAATGTAACCCTAACCTTAACCCTAAACCTACCGCTAACCCTAAGATTAAATGTAACCCTAAACCTAACCGTAACCCTAAACCTAAATCTAACCCTAACCGTAACTCCTAAACCTAACCCAACCCTAACCCTATATCTAACCCTAACCCTAACCCTACCCTAAGATTAAATGTAACCCTAACCCTAAAACTAAACCTAAGCTTAAATGTAACCCTAACCCTTACCCAACACTAACTCTAACACTAACCCTAACACTAACCCCTAAACCTAACCCAACCCTAACCCTAACCCTAAGCTTAAATGTAACCCTAACCCTAAACCTAACTTTACCCCTAACCCTAAGATTAAATATAACCCTGACCCTAACCCTAACACTAACCATAACCCTACCACAACCCCTAAGCTTAAATGTAACCCTAACCCTAACCCTAAATATAACGCTAACCCTAACCCTAACTCCTAACCCTAACCCAACACCAACCCCAACCCTAACCCTAACCCTAACCGTAACCCTACACCTAAGACTAAATCTAACCCTGTTCCCTAACCCTAACCCTACCCTAACCCTATTTCTAACCCTAATCGTAACCCTAACCCTAACCCTAACCCTAACCCTAACCCTAACCCTAACCGTAACCCTACACCTAAGACTAAATCTAACCCTGTTCCCTAACCCTAACCCAACCCTAACCCTATTTCTAACCCTAATCGTAACCCTAACCCTAACCCTAAACCTAACCCTAACACTTACCCTAAACCTAAGCTTAAATGTAACCCTAAACCTAACCCTAAACCTAACAGCTAACCCTAACCCAAGCATAACCCTAAACCTAAGCTTAAATATAACCCTAACCCTAACCCTAAGCCTAACCCTAAACTTAACTCTAACCCTACCCCTAACCCTTAGCCTAATACTAAAACTAACCCTAACCCATAACCATAAACCAACCCTAAACCTAACTATAACCCTAATCCTAAGCCTAAACCTAAACCTAACCCCTAACCCTAAGCCAACCCTAACCCTAAACATAAAGCTAATCCTAACCCTACCCCTAACCCTACCCCTAACCCATACTCTAACCCTAACCCCAACCCTAACCAAAACCTAACCCTACTACTAAGACTAAACCAAACCCTAAACCTAACCCCTAACCCTAAGCCAACCCAAACCCTGTATCTAACCCTAAAGCTAAGCTACCCCTAACCCTAAGCTTAAATGTAACCCTAACATTAAACCTAACCCTAACCCTACCCCTAACCCTAAGCTTAAATGTAACCCTAACCCTTACCATAAACCTAACTCTAACCGTAACCCTAACACTAACCCCTGACCCAAACCCAGCCCTAACCCTAACCCTAAGCTTAAATGTAACCCTAACCCTAAACATAAACCTACCTATAACCCTTAGCTTAAATGTAACCCTAACCCTAACTCTAACCCTAACCCTAACCCTAATCTTAACCCCTAACCCTAAGCAAACCCTAACCCTAAGCCTAGCCCTAACCCTAAACTTAACCCTACCCCTAAGAATAAACCTAACCCTAACGCTAACCCTAAGATTAATGTAACCATAAACCTAACCCTAGACCTAACTCTAATACTAACCCTAACCCTAACACTAACCTCTAACCCTAACTGTAACCCTAACCCTAAACCTAACGCTACCCCTAAGACTAAACCTAACCCTAACCCCTAACCCAAACTAAACCCTGAACCTATCTCTTACCCTAACTCTAACACGAACCCTACCCCTAACGCTAAGATTAAATGTAACCCTAACCCTAACCCTAACTCTAAACCTAACCCAAAACCTACCCCTACCCCTAAGACTAAACCTAACCCTAACCCCTAACCCTAACCCGACCCAAACCCTATATCTAACCCTAACCCTAAGCCTAACGCTACCCCTAACCCTAAGCATAAATGTAACCCTAACCCTAACCCTAGACCTAACTCTAATCCTAACCCTAACCCTAACACTAACCCTAAACCTAAGCCTACCCCTAAGACTAAACCTAACCCAAACCCCTAACCCTAACCCAACCCAAACCCTATATCTAACCCTAACCCTAACCCTAACGCTACCCCTAACCCTAAGCTTAAATGTAACACCAACCCTAACCCTAACCCAACGCCTAACCCTAAGCTTTAATGTAACCCTAACCCTTACCCTAACCCTAACTATAATGGTAACCCTAACCCTAAACCCTAACCCAAACCTAACCCTGAGCTTAAATGTAACCCTAACCCTAAACCTAACCCTAACCCTACCGCTAACCCTACGATTAAATGTAACCATAACCCTAACCCTAAATCCAACCCTAACCCTAACTCTTATTCTAAACCTAACCCTAAAACTAACCCTATGCTAAAATGTAACCCTAACCCTAAACCTAAATCTAACCTTAACCATAACTCCTAACCCTAACACAACCCTAACCCTATATCTAACCCTAACCCTACCCCTAATCCTAAGATTAAATGTAACCCTAACCCTAACCCTAAACCCAAGCTTAAATGTAACACTAACACTTACCCTGACCCTAACCCTAACCCTAACCCTAACCCTAACCCCAAACCCTAACCCAACCCTAACCCTAACCCTAAGCTTAAAAGTAACCCTAACCCTAAACTTACCCCTAACCCTAAGATTAAATGTAACACTGACCCTAACCCTAACACTAACCCTAACCCTACCACAACCCCTAAGCTTAAATGTAACCCTAACCCTAACCCTAAATATAACGCTAACACTAACCCTAACCCCTAACCCTAACCCAACCCCAACCCTAACCCTAACCTAACCCTACACCTAAGACTAAATCTAACCCTGTTCCCCAACCCTAAGCCAACCCTAACCCTATTTCTAACCCTAATCGTAACCCTAACGCTAACCCTAAACCTAACCCTAACCGTTACCGTAACCCTAAGCTTAAATGTAACCCTAACCCTAACCGTAACCACTAAACCTAACCCAAGCCTAACCCTAAACCTACCCCTACGCCTAACCCTAAACTTAACCATAACCCTACCCCTAAACCTTACCCTAACCCTAAAACTAACCCTAACCCATAACCATAACCCAACCCTAACCCTAACTCTAACCCTAAACCTAAGCCTAAAACTAAACCTAACACTAACCATAACCCTAAAGCTAACCCTAACCCTAACCCTACCACTAACCCAACCCCTAACCCAAACATTAAATTTAAACCTAAGCGCTAACCAAACACAGCCCTAACCCTAACCCTAAACCTAACCCTAACCCTACGCCTAACCCTAAGCTTAAAAGTAACCCTAAACCTAAACTTAACCCTAACCCTAACACTAACCCTAACCCTAAGCCTAACGCTAAACCTAACCCTAACACTACCTCTAACCCAAACCCTACCCCTAACCCTAACTTTAACCTTAAACCTAACCCCTAACCCTAACCCAACCTTTCTCTATCCTAACCCTAACACTACCCCTAACCCTAAAACTAACTCTAACCCTATCCCTAACCCCAAACACTAACCCAACCCTAACGCTAACCCTAACACTAAACATAACCCTACCCTTAAGACTAAACCTAACCCCTAACCCTAACCCAACCCAAACCCTAAACCTAACAATACCCCTACCCCTAACCATAAGCTTAAACCTTAACCCCAGCTTAAATGTAACACTTACCATAACCCTAACCCTAACTCAAACCCTAACCCTAACCCTAACCCTAACCCGAACTCTAAAACTCAGCTTTAATGTAACCCTCATCCTAACAGTAACCCCTAACCCTAACCCAACCCTAACCCTACTCTAACCCTAACTCTAAGCCTAACCCTAACCCCTAACCCTAAACCAACCCTAACCTTCACTCTAACCCTAATTTTAACCCTAAACCTAATCCTACTCCTAAACCTATCCCTACCTCTAACCCTAAAATTAACCTTAACCCTAACCCCTCACACTAACCCAACCCTATCCCTAACCCTAAACCTAACCCTACCCCTAAACCTAAACCTAACACTAACCATAAGCATAATTGTAACCCTAACCCTAACCCTAAACCTAACCCTACCCCTACACCTAAGGTTATATATAACCCTAACCCTAAACTGAACTCTAACTCTAACACTAAACCTAATCCCAAACACTAACCCAAACCTAACCCTAACCCTAAACCTAACCCTAACCCTAAACCTATCACTACCCCTAAGACTAAACCTAAACCTAACCCTAACCCCTAACCATAACACGAACCCTAACCCTAACCCTAATCTTAACCCTACCCCTAACCCTAAGCTTAAATGTTACCCTAACCCTAATCCTAACCCTACCCTAACCCTAACCCTAAACCCTAAACCCTAACAGTAACCCAACCCTAACCCTAATACTAAACCTAACCCTAAACCTAACCATACCCTTAAGACTAAACCTAACCCTAACCCGAAACCCTAACCCTAACCCAACCCTAACCATAAACCTAACCCTAACCCTACCCCAACACTAAGCTTACATGTAACCCTAACCCTAACCTTAACCTCAAACTTAAATGTAACCCTTACCCTAACCCTAACCCTAACTCAAAACCTAACCCTAACCCTAACCCTAAAACTCAGATTTAACGTAACACTCATCCTAACCCTAACCCCTAACCATAACCCAACCCTATACCGAACCCTAAACCTAACCCTACCCCTAATCCTATCATTAACACCTAACCCTAACCCAACCCTAACCTTCACTCTAATCCTAATCCTAACCCTCACCCTAATCCTCAGTTTAAATATATCCCAAACACTAACCCTAAACCTAACCCCTAACCCTAACCCAACCCTAACCCTAACCATGAGCATAAATGTAACCTTAACCCTAACCCTAACCCTACAGCTAACCATAAGAATAAATGTAACCCTAACCCTAACCCTAACTCCAAACCTAACCCTAACCCTTATTCTAACCCTAACCCTACTACTAACCCTAAGCTAAAATGTAACCCTAACCCTAACCCTAAACCTAAACCTAACCCTAACCATAACCATAACCCAACCATAACCCTAAACCTAAACCTAACCCTAACCCTAAACCTAAACCTAACCCTACACCTAAGACTAAACCTAACCTTAACCCCTAACCCTAACCCAACCATAACAATATCTCTAACCCTATCCCTAACCCTAACCCTAACCCTAACCCTTACCCTAACCGTAAGCTTAAATGTAACCCTAAAGCTAACCCTAAGGTTAACCCTAACCCTAACCCCTAACCCAACCCTACCCTAACACTAAGCTTAAATGTAACCCTAACCATAACACTAACCCTAACCCTACCACTAACCCTAAACTTAAATGTAACCCTAACCCTAACCCTAGCGCTAACTCTAACCATAACACTATCCCAACCCAATCCTAACCATCACTCTAGCACTAATCCTAACCCCAACCCTAAACCTAACCCTTACCCTAACCATAAGCTTAAATGTAACCCAAACCCTAACACCAACCATAACCCTAAGCCCTAAACATAACTCAACCCTATCCCTAAACCTAAGCTTAAATGTACCCCTAACCCTAATGCTAACCCTAACCCTAATCCCTAACACTAACCCAAACCTAACCCTAACCCTAACCCCTAACCATAACCCTAACCCTAATCTTAACCCTACCCCTAACCCTAAGCTTAAATGTTACCCGAACCCTAATCCTAACCCTACCCTAACCCTAACTCTAACCCTAACCCTAACCCCTAACACTAACCCAACCCTGACGCTAACCCTAACACTAACACTAACCCTAAACCTAACCCTACACTTAAGACTAAACCAAACCCTAACCCTAACCCCTAACCCTAACCCTACCCTATCCATAACCCTAACCCTAACCCTAACCCAACCCTAACCCTAACCCTAAGCTTAAATGTAACCCTAACCCTAACCCTACCCCTAACCCTAAGCTTAAATGTAACCCTAACCCTAACACAAATCTAATCATCAATCTAACCCTAATCCTAACCATAACTCAAACCCTAACCGTAACCTACCCCTAACCCTCAGTTTAAATGTAACCCTAAACCTAACCCTAACCCTAAAATTAACCCAATCGTAGCCCTACCTCTAACCCTAACCCTACCCCTAAACCTAACTTTAACCTTAAACCTAACCCCTAACCGACACCCAACCCTAACCCTAACACTACCCCTAATCCTAACACTAACCCTAACACTAAACCTAACCCTACCCTTAAGACTAACCCTAACCCTAACCCCTAACTCTAACCCAACACTAACCGTAACCTAACCCTAACCCTACTCCTAACCCTAAGCTTAAATGTAACCCTAACCCTAACAGTAACCCCAAGCTTAAATGTAACCCTTACTCTAACCCTAACCCTAACTCAAACCCTAACCCTAACCCTAACCCAAACCCTAACCCAACCCTACCCCTAACACTAACCCTAACCCTAAGCCTAATGCTAACGCTAACCCTAAACCTACCTCTCACCCTAACCCTACCCCTAAGCCTAACTTTAACCTTAAACCTAACACCTAACCCTAACACGACCCCTAACCCTAACCCTAACCGCTAATTCTAACCTTAAACCTAAACTTAACCCTACCCCTAACCTTAAGCTTAAATGTAACCCTAACCGTAACCCTAACGCTAACCCTAACCCTAATCCTAAACCTACCACTAACCCTAAGCTTAAATGTAACCCTAACCCTATCCCGAACCCTACCCTAACCCTAACCCTAACCGTAAATCTAACCATAACTCTAACCCTAACCCTAAACCTAACCCTAACCCTAACTCTATCCATAACCCTAACCCTAACCCTACCACTAACTGTAACCCTAACCCTAGCCCTAAACCCAAACCTACCACTAAGACTAAAACTAACACTAACCCCTTACCCTAACCCAACCCTAAACCTATCTCTAACCCTAACTCTAACACTAACACTAAACCTAACCCTACCGCTAAACCTAAGCTTAAATGTAACAATAACACTAACCCTAACCCTAAACCTAACACTAAACCTAAGGTTAAATGTAACCCTAACCCTAAACCTGACCCAACCCTAACCCTAACCCTAATCATAAATGTAACATTAACCCTACCGTAACTCTACCCCTAGCCCTAAGCTTAAATGTAACGCTAACCCTAACTCTAACAGTAACCCTAACCCCAACCTTCAGCCAACCATAACCCTAACCCTAACCCTAAACCTAAACCTATCCCTACTCCTAAGACTAAACCTAACCCTAACCCTAACTCCTAGCTCTAACCCTAACCCTAACACTAAACCTAACCCTATCCCTAACCCTAAGCTTAAATGTAACCCTAACCCTAACCCTACGCTAACCCTAACCCTAACCCTATGCTTAAATGTAACCCTAACCCTAACCACTATCCCTAAGGCAAACCTAACCCTCACTCTAACCCTAATCCTAACCGTAATCCTAACCTCAACCCTAAACCTAACTCCTAACCCTATCCCAACCCTAACCCTAAACCTAACGCTACCACAAACCCTAAGCTTAAATGTAACCCTAACCCTAACCAAAACCCTAAGGCTAATATTAACCCCTAACCCAAAGCCAACCCTAACCCTAACACAAACCCTAACCCTAAACCTAATCCTAAACCTAAGCCTACCCCTGAGACAGAACCTAACCCTAACCCTAAACCTAACCCTAACACTTACCCTAAACCTAAGCTTAAATGTAACCCTAAACCTAACCCTAACCCTAACAGCTAACCCTAACCCAAGCATAACCCTAAACCTAAGCTTAAATATAACCCTAACCCTAACCCTAAGCCTAACCCTAAACTTAACTCTAACCCTACCCCTAACCCTTACCCTAATACTAAAACTAACCCTAACCCATAACCATAAACCAACCCTAACTCTAAGTATAACCCTAATCCTAAGCCTAAACCTAAACCTAACCCCTAACCCTAAGCCAACCCTAACCCTAAACATAAAGCTAATCCTAACACTACCCCTAACCCTACACCTAACCCATACTCTAACCCTAACCCCAACCCTAACCAAAACCTAACCCTATTACTAAGACTAAACCAAACCCTAAACCTAACCCCTAACCCTAAGCCAACCCAAACCCTGTATCTAACCCTAAAGCTAAGCTACCCCTAACCCTAAGCTTAAATGTAACCCTAACATTCAACCTAACCCTAACCCTACCCCTAACCCTAAGCTTAAATGTAAACCTAACCCTTACCATAAACCTAACTCTAACCGTAACCCTAACACTAACCCCTGACCCAAACCCAGCCCTAACCCTAACCCTAAGCTTAAATGTAACCCTAACCCTAAACATAAACCTACCTATAACCCTTAGCTTAAATGTAACCCTAACCCTAACTCTAACCCTAACCCTAACCCTAATCTTAACCCCTAACCCTAAGCAAACCCTAACCCTAAGCCTAGCCCTAACCCTAAACTTAACCCTACCCCTAACAATAAACCTAACCCTAACGCTAACCCTAAGATTAATGTAACCCTAAACCTAACCCTAGACCTAACTCTAATACTAACCCTAACCCTAACACTAACCCCTAACCCTAACTGTAACCCTAACCCTAAACCTAACGCTACCCCTAAGAGTAAACCTAACCCTAACCCCTAACCCAAACTCAACCCTGAACCTATCTCTTACCCTAACTCTAACACGAACCCTACCCCTAACGCTAAGATTAAATGTAACCCTAACCCTAACCCTAACTCTAAACCTAACCCAAAACCTACCCCTACCCCTAAGACTAAACCTAACCCTAACCCCTAACCCTAACCCGACCCAAACCCTATATCTAACCCTAACCCTAAGCCTAACGCTACCCCTAACCCTAAGCATAAATGTAACCCTAACCCTAACCCTAGACCTAACTCTAATCCTAACCCTAACCCTAACACTAACCCTAAACCTAAGCCTACACCTAAGACTAAACCTAACCCAAACCCCTAACCCTAACCCAACCCAAACCCTATATCTAACCCTAACCCTAACCCTAACGCTACCCCTAACCCTAAGCTTAAATGTAACACCAACCCTAACCCTAACCCAACGCCTAACCCTAAGCTTTAATGTAACCCTAACCCTTACCCTAACCCTAACTATAATGGTAACCCTAACCCTAAACCCTAACCCAAACCTAACCCTGAGCTTAAATGTAACCCTAACCCTAAACCTAACCCTAACCCTACCGCTAACCCTACGATTAAATGTAACCATAACCCTAACCCTAAATCCAACCCTAACCCTAACCCTTATTCTAAACCTAACCCTAAAACTAACCCTATGCTAAAATGTAACCCTAACCCTAAACCTAAATCTAACCTTAACCATAACTCCTAACCCTGACACAACCCTAACCCTATATCTAACCCTAACCCTACCCCTAATCCTAAGCTTAAATGTAACCCTAACCCTAACCCTAAATATAACGCTAACACTAACCCTAACCCCTAACCCTAACCCAACCCCAACCCCAACCCTAACCTAACCCTACACCTAAGACTAAATCTAACCCTGTTCCCCAACCCTAAGCCAAACCTAACCCTATTTCTAACCCTAATCGTAACCCTAATGCTAACCCTAAACCTAACCCTAACCGTTACCGTAACCCTAAGCTTAAATGTAACCCTAACCCTAACCGTAACCACTAAACCTAACCCAAGCCTAACCCTAAACCTACCCCTACGCCTAACCCTAAACTTAACCATAACCCTACCCCTAAACCTTACCCTAACCCTAAAACTAACCCTAACCCATAACCATAACCCAACCCTAACCCTAACTCTAACCCTAAACCTAAGCCTAAAACTAAACCTAACACTAACCATAACCCTAAAGCTAACCCTAACCCTAACCCTACCCCTAACCCAACCCCTAACCCAAACATTAAATTTAAAACTAAGTGCTAACCAAACACAGCCCTAACCCTAACCTAAACCTAACCCTAACCCTACCCCTAACCCTAAGCTTAAAAGTAACCCTAAACCTAAACTTAACCCTAACCCTAACACTAACCCTAACCCTAAGCCTAACGCTAAACCTAACCCTAACACTACCTCTAACCCAAACCCTACCCCTAACCCTAACTTTAACCTTAAACCTAACCCTTAACCCTAACCCAACCTTTCTCTATCCTAACCCTAACACTACCCCTAACCCTAAAACTAACTCTAACCCTATCCCTAACCCCAAACATTAACCCAACCCTAACCCTAACCCTAACACTAAACATAACCCTACCCTTAAGACTAAACCTAACCCCTAACCCTAACCCAACCCAAACCCTAAACCTAACAATACCCCTACCCCTAACCATAAGCTTAAACCTTAACCCCAGCTTAAATGTAACACTTACCATAACCCTAACCCTAACTCAAACCCTAACCCTAACCCTAACCCTAACCCGAACTCTAAAACTCAGCTTTAATGTAACCCTCATCCTAACAGTAACCCCTAACCCTAACCCAACCCTAACCCTACTCTAACCCTAACTCTAAGCCTAACCCTAACCCCTAACCCTAAACCAACCCTAACCTTCACTCTAACCCTAATTTTAACCCTAAACCTAATCCTACTCCTAAACCTATCCCTACCTCTAACCCTAAAATTAACCTTAACCCTAACCCCTCACACTAACCCAACCCTATCCCTAACCCTAAACCTAACCCTACCCCTAAACCTAACCCTAACACTAACCATAAGCTTAAATGTAACCCTAAACCTAACCCTAAACCTAACCCTACCCCTACACCTAAGGTTATATATAACCCTAACCCTAAACCGAACTCTAACTCTAACCCTAAACCTAATCCCAAACACTAACCCAAACCTAACCCTAACCCTAAACCTAACCCTAACCCTATCACTACCCCTAAGACTAAACGTAACCCTAACCCTAACCCCTAACCATAACACGAACCCTAACCCTAACCCTAATCTTAACCCTACCCCTAACCCTAAGCTTAAATGTTACCCTAACCCTAATCCTAACCCTACCCTAACCCTAACCCTAAACTAACCTAACCCTAACCTAAACCCTAACAGTAACCCAACCCTAACCCTAATACTAACCCTAACCCTAAACCTAACCATACCCTTAAGACTAAACCTAACCCTAACCCGAAACCCTAACCCTAACCCAACCCTAACCATAAACCTAACCCTAATCCTACCCCTAACACTAAGCTTACATGTAACCCTAACCCTAACCTTAACCTCAAACTTAAATGTAACCCTTACCCTAACCCTAACCCTAACTCAAAACCTAACCCTAACCCTAACCCTAAAACTCAGATTTAATGTAACACTCATCCTAACCCTAACCCCTAACCATAACCCAACCCTATAACGAACCCTAAACCTAACCCTACCCCTAATCCTATCATTAACACCTAACCCTAACCCAACCCTAACCTTCACTCTAATCCTAATCCTAACCCTAACCCTAATCCTCAGCTTAAATATATCCCTAACACTAACCCTAAACCTAACCCCTAACCCTAACCCAACCCTAACCCTAACCATGAGCTTAAATGTAACCTTAACCCTAACCCTAACCCTACAGCTAACCATAAGAATAAATGTAACCCTAACCCTAACCCTAACTCCAAACCTAACCCTAACCCTTATTCTAACCCTAACCCTACTACTAACCCTAAGCTAAAATGTAACCCTAACCCTAACCCTAAACCTAAATATAACCCTAACCGTAACCATAACACAACCCTAACCCTAAACCTAAACCTAACCCTAACCCTAAACCTAAAACTAACCCTACACCTAAGACTAAACCTAACCTTAACCCCTAACCCTAACCCAACCATAACAATATCTCTAACCCTATCCCTAACCCTAACCCTAACCCTTACCCTAACCGTAAGCTTAAATGTAACCCTAACGCTAACCCTAAGGTTAACCCTAACCCTAACCCCTAACCCAACCCTACCCTAACACTAAGCTTAAATGTAACCCTAACCATAACACTAACCCTAACCCTACCACTAACCCTAAACTTAAATGTAACCCTAACCCTAACCCTAGCGCTAACTCTAACCATAACACTATCCCAACCCAATCCTAACCATCACTCTAGCACTAATCCTAACCCCAACCCTAAACCTAACCCTAACCCTAACCATAAGCTTAAATGGAACCCTAACCCTAACACCAACCATAACCCTGAGCCCTAAACATAACTCAACCCTATCCCTAACCCTAAGCTTAAATGTACCCCTAACCCTAATGCTAACCCTAACCCTAATCCCTAACACTAACCCAAACCTAACCCTAACCCCTAACAATAACCCTAACCCTAACCCTAATCTTAACCCTACCCCTAACCCTAAGCTTAAATGTTACCCGAACCCTAATCCTAACCCTACACTAACCCTAACTCTAACCCTACCCTAACCCTCACCCCTAACACTAACCCAACCCTGACGCTAACCCTAACACTAACACTAACCCTAACCCTAAACCTAACGCTACACTTAAGACTAAACCAAACCCTAACCCTAACCCCTAACCCTAACCCTACCCTATCCATAACCCTAACCCTAACCCAACCCTACCCCTAACACTAAGCTTAAATGTAACCCTAACCCTAACCCTACCCCTAACCCTAAGCTTAAATGTAACCCTAACCCTAACACAAATCTAACCCTCAATCTAACCCTAATCCTAACCATAACCCAAACCCTAACCGTAAACCTACCCCTAACCCTCAGTTTAAATGTAACCCTAAACCTAACCCTAACCCTAAAACTAACCCAATCGTAGCCCTACCTCTAACCCTAACCCTACCCCTAAACCTAACTTTAACCTTAAACCTAACCCCTAACCCACACCCATCCTAACCCTAACACTATCCCTAATCCTAACACTAACCCTAACACTAAACCTAACCCTACCCTTAAGACTAACCCTAACCCTAACCCCTAACTCTAACCCAACACTAACCGTAAACCTAACCCTAACCCTACTCCTAACCCTAAGCTTAAATGTAACCCTTACTCTAACCCTAACCCTAACTCAAACCCTAACCCTAACCCTAACCCAAACCCTAACCCAACCCTACCCCTAACACTAACCCTAACCCTTAGCTAACGCTAACGCTAACCCTAAACCTACCTCTAACCCTAACCCTACCCCTAAGCCTAACTTTAACCTTAAACCTAACACCTAACCCTAACACGACCCCTAACCCTAACCCTAACCGCTAATTCTAACCTTAAACCTAAACTTAACCCTACCCCTAACCTTAAGCTTAAATGTAACCCTAACTCTAACCCTAACGCTAACCCTAACCCTAATCCTAAACCTACCACTAACCCTAAACTTAAATGTAACCCTAACCCTATCCCGAACCCTACCCTAACCCTAACCCTAACCGTAAATCTAACCATAACTCTAACCCTAACCCTAAACCTAACCCTAACCCTAACTCTATCCATAACCCTAACCCTAACCCTACCACTAACTGTAACCCTAACCCTACCCCTAAACCCAAACCTACCACTAAGACTAAAACTAACACTAACCCCTTACCCTAACCCAACCCTAAACCTATCTCTAACCCTAACTCTAACACTAACACTAACCCTAACCCTACCGCTAAACCTAAGCTTAAATGTAACAATAACACTAACCCTAACCCTAAACCTAACACTAAACCTAAGGTTAAATGTAACCCTAACCCTAAACCTGACCCAACACTAACCCTAACCCTAATCATAAATGTAACATTAACCCTACCGTAACTCTACCCCTAGCCCTAAGCTTAAATGTAACGCTAACCCTAACTCTAACAGTAACCCTAACCCCAACCTTCAGCCAACCATAACCCTAACCCTAACCCTAAACCTAAACCTATCCCTACTCCTAAGACTAAACCTAACCCTAACCCTAACTCCTAGCCCTAACCCTAACCCTAACACTAAACCTAACCCTATCCCTAACCCTAAGCTTAAATGTAACCCTAACCCTAACCCTACGCTAACCCTAACCCTAACCCTATGCTTAAATGTAACCCTAACCCTAACCACTATCCCTAAGGCAAACCTAACCCTCACTCTAACCCTAATCCTAACCGTAATCCTAACCTCAACCCTAAACCTAACCCTAAACCTAACCCTACCCCTACACCTAAGGTTATATATAACCCTAACCCTAAACCGAACTCTAACTCTAACCCTAAACCTAATCCCAAACACTAACCCAAACCTAACCCTAACCCTAAACCTAACCCTAACCCTATCACTACCCCTAAGACTAAACCTAACCCTAACCCTAACCCCTAACCATAACACGAACCCTAACCCTAACCCTAATCTTAACCCTACCCCTAACCCTAAGCTTAAATGTTACCCTAACCCTAATCCTAACCCTACCCTAACCCTAACCCTAACCCTAAACCCTAACAGTAACCCAACCCTAACCCTAATACTAACCCTAACCCTAAACCTAACCATACCCTTAAGACTAAACCTAACCCTAACCCGAAACCCTAACCCTAACCCAACCCTAACCATAAACCTAACCCTAACCCTACCCCTAACACTAAGCTTACATGTAACCCTAACCCTAACCTTAACCTCAAACTTAAATGTAACCCTTACCCTAACCCTAACCCTAACTCAAAACCTAACCCTAACCCTAACCCTAAAACTCAGATTTAATGTAACACTCATCCTAACCCTAACCCCTAACCATAACCCAACCCTATACCGAACCCTAAACCTAACCCTACCCCTAATCCTATCATTAACACCTAACCCTAACCCAACCCTAACCTTCACTCTAATCCTAATCCTAACCCTAACCCTAATCCTCAGCTTAAATATATCCCTAACACTAACCCTAAACCTAACCCCTAACCCTAACCCAACCCTAACCCTAACCATGAGCTTAAATGTAACCTTAACCCTAACCCTAACCCTACAGCTAACCATAAGAATAAATGTAACCCTAACCCTAACCCTAACTCCAAACCTAACCCTAACCCTTATTCTAACCCTAACCCTACTACTAACCCTAAGCTAAAATGTAACCCTAACCCTAACCCTAAACCTAAATATAACCCTAACCGTAACCATAACCCAACCCTAACCCTAAACCTAAACCTAACCCTAACCCTAAACCTAAAACTAACCCTACACCTAAGACTAAACCTAACCTTAACCCCTAACCCTAACCCAACCATAACAATATCTCTAACCCTATCCCTAACCCTAACCCTAACCCTTACCCTAACCGTAAGCTTAAATGTAACCCTAACGCTAACCCTAAGGTTAACCCTAACCCTAACCCCTAACCCAACCCTACCCTAACACTAAGCTTAAATGTAACCCTAACCATAACACTAACCCTAACCCTACCACTAACCCTAAACTTAAATGTAACCCTAACCCTAACCCTAGCGCTAACTCTAACCATAACACTATCCCAACCCAATCCTAACCATCACTCTAGCACTAATCCTAACCCCAACCCTAAACCTAACCCTAACCCTAACCATAAGCTTAAATGGAACCCTAACCCTAACACCAACCATAACCCTGAGCCCTAAACATAACTCAACCCTATCCCTAACCCTAAGCTTAAATGTACCCCTAACCCTAATGCTAACCCTAACCCTAATCCCTAACACTAACCCAAACCTAACCCTAACCCCTAACAATAACCCTAACCCTAACCCTAACCCTAATCTTAACCCTACCCCTAACCCTAAGCTTAAATGTTACCCGAACCCTAATCCTAACCCTACACTAACCCTAACTCTAACCCTACCCTAACCCTCACCCCTAACACTAACCCAACCCTGACGCTAACCCTAACACTAACACTAACCCTAACCCTAAACCTAACCCTACACTTAAGACTAAACCAAACCCTAACCCTAACCCCTAACCCTAACCCTACCCTATCCATAACCCTAACCCTAACCCAACCCTACCCCTAACCCTAAGCTTAAATGTAACCCTAACCCTAACCCTACCCCTAACCCTAAGCTTAAATGTAACCCTAACCCTAACACAAATCTAACCCTCAATCTAACCCTAATCCTAACCATAACCCAAACCCTAACCGTAAACCTACCCCTAACCCTCAGTTTAAATGTAACCCTAAACCTAACCCTAACCCTAAAACTAACCCAATCGTAGCCCTACCTCTAACCCTAACCCTACCCCTAAACCTAACTTTAACCTTAAACCTAACCCCTAACCCACACCCATCCTAACCCTAACACTATCCCTAATCCTAACACTAACCCTAACACTAAACCTAACCCTACCCTTAAGACTAACCCTAACCCTAACCCCTAACTCTAACCCAACACTAACCGTAAACCTAACCCTAACCCTACTCCTAACCCTAAGCTTAAATGTAACCCTTACTCTAACCCTAACCCTAACTCAAACCCTAACCCTAACCCTAACCCAAACCCTAACCCAACCCTACCCCTAACACTAACCCTAACCCTTAGCTAACGCTAACGCTAACCCTAAACCTACCTCTCACCCTAACCCTACCCCTAAGCCTAACTTTAACCTTAAACCTAACACCTAACCCTAACACGACCCCTAACCCTAACCCTAACCGCTAATTCTAACCTTAAACCTAAACTTAACCCTACCCCTAACCTTAAGCTTAAATGTAACCCTAACTCTAACCCTAACGCTAACCCTAACCCTAATCCTAAACCTACCACTAACCCTAAACTTAAATGTAACCCTAACCCTATCCCGAACCCTACCCTAACCCTAACCCTAACCGTAAACCTAACCATAACTCTAACCCTAACCCTAAACCTAACCCTAACCCTAACTCTATCCATAACCCTAACCCTAACCCTACCACTAACTGTAACCCTAACCCTACCCCTAAACCCAAACCTACCACTAAGACTAAAACTAACACTAACCCCTTACCCTAACCCAACCCTAAACCTATCTCTAACCCTAACTCTAACACTAACACTAACCCTAACCCTACCGCTAAACCTAAGCTTAAATGTAACAATAACACTAACCCTAACCCTAAACCTAACACTAAACCTAAGGTTAAATGTAACCCTAACCCTAAACCTGACCCAACACTAACCCTAACCCTAATCATAAATGTAACATTAACCCTACCGTAACTCTACCCCTAGCCCTAAGCTTAAATGTAACGCTAACCCTAACTCTAACAGTAACCCTAACCCCAACCTTCAGCCAACCATAACCCTAACCCTAACCCTAAACCTAAACCTATCCCTACTCCTAAGACTAAACCTAACCCTAACCCTAACTCCTAGCCCTAACCCTAACCCTAACACTAAACCTAACCCTATCCCTAACCCTAAGCTTAAATGTAACCCTAACCCTACGCTAACCCTAACCCTAACCCTATGCTTAAATGTAACCCTAACCCTAACCACTATCCCTAAGGCAAACCTAACCCTCACTCTAACCCTAATCCTAACCGTAATCCTAACCTCAACCCTAAACCTAACCCTAAACCTAACCCTACCCCTACACCTAAGGTTATATATAACCCTAACCCTAAACCGAACTCTAACTCTAACCCTAAACCTAATCCCAAACACTAACCCAAACCTAACCCTAACCCTAAACCTAACCCTAACCCTATCACTACCCCTAAGACTAAACCTAACCCTAACCCTAACCCCTAACCATAACACGAACCCTAACCCTAACCCTAATCTTAACCCTACCCCTAACCCTAAGCTTAAATGTTACCCTAACCCTAATCCTAACCCTACCCTAACCCTAACCCTAACCCTAAACCCTAACAGTAACCCAACCCTAACCCTAATACTAACCCTAACCCTAAACCTAACCATACCCTTAAGACTAAACCTAACCCTAACCCGAAACCCTAACCCTAACCCAACCCTAACCATAAACCTAACCCTAACCCTACCCCTAACACTAAGCTTACATGTAACCCTAACCCTAACCTTAACCTCAAACTTAAATGTAACCCTTACCCTAACCCTAACCCTAACTCAAAACCTAACCCTAACCCTAACCCTAAAACTCAGATTTAATGTAACACTCATCCTAACCCTAACCCCTAACCCTAACCCAACCCTATACCGAACCCTAAACCTAACCCTACCCCTAATCCTATCATTAACACCTAACCCTAACCCAACCCTAACCTTCACTCTAATCCTAATCCTAACCCTAACCCTAATCCTCAGCTTAAATATATCCCTAACACTAACCCTAAACCTAACCCCTAACCCTAACCCAACCCTAACCCTAACCATGAGCTTAAATGTAACCTTAACCCTAACCCTAACCATACAGCTAAAAATAAGAATAAATGTAACCCTAACCCTAACCCTAACTCCAAACCTAACCCTAACCCTTATTCTAACCCTAACCCTACTACTAACCCTAAGCTAAAATGTAACCCTAACCCTAACCCTAAACCTAAATATAACCCTAACCGTAACCATAACCCAACCCTAACCCTAAACCTAAACCTAACCCTAACCCTAAACCTAAAACTAACCCTACACCTAAGACTAAACCTAACCTTAACCCCTAACCCTAACCCAACCATAACAATATCTCTAACCCTATCCCTAACCCTAACCCTAACCCTTACCCTAACCGTAAGCTTAAATGTAACCCTAACGCTAACCCTAAGGTTAACCCTAACCCTAACCCCTAACCCAACCCTACCCTAACACTAAGCTTAAATGTAACCCTAACCATAACACTAACCCTAACCCTACCACTAACCCTAAACTTAAATGTAACCCTAACCCTAACCCTAGCGCTAACTCTAACCATAACACTATCCCAACCCAATCCTAACCATCACTCTAGCACTAATCCTAACCCCAACCCTAAACCTAACCCTAACCCTAACCATAAGCTTAAATGGAACCCTAACCCTAACACCAACCATAACCCTGAGCCCTAAACATAACTCAACCCTATCCCTAACCCTAAGCTTAAATGTACCCCTAACCCTAATGCTAACCCTAACCCTAATCCCTAACACTAACCCAAATCTAACCCTAACCCCTAACAATAACCCTAACCCTAACCCTAACCCTAATCTTAACCCTACCCCTAACCCTAAGCTTAAATGTTACCCGAACCCTAATCCTAACCCTACACTAACTCTAACTCTAACCCTACCCTAACCCTCACCCCTAACACTAACCCAACCCTGACGCTAACCCTAACACTAACACTAACCCTAACCCTAAACCTAACCCTACACTTAAGACTAAACCAAACCCTAACCCTAACCCCTAACCCTAACCCTACCCTATCCATAACCCTAACCCTAACCCAACCCTACCCCTAACCCTAAGCTTAAATGTAACCCTAACCCTAACCCTACCCCTAACCCTAAGCTTAAATGTAACCCTAACCCTAACACAAATCTAACCCTCAATCTAACCCTAATCCTAACCATAACCCAAACCCTAACCGTAAACCTACCCCTAACCCTCAGTTTAAATGTAACCCTAAACCTAACCCTAACCCTAAAACTAACCCAATCGTAGCCCTACCTCTAACCCTAACCCTACCCCTAAACCTAACTTTAACCTTAAACCTAACCCCTAACCCACACCCATCCTAACCCTAACACTATCCCTAATCCTAACACTAACCCTAACACTAAACCTAACCCTACCCTTAAGACTAACAATAACCCTAACCCCTAACTCTAACCCAACACTAACCGTAAACCTAACCCTAACCCTACTCCTAACCCTAAGCTTAAATGTAACCCTTACTCTAACCCTAACCCTAACTCAAACCCTAACCCTAACCCTAACCCAAACCCTAACCCAACCCTACCCCTAACACTAACCCTAACCCTTAGCTAACGCTAACGCTAACCCTAAACCTACCTCTAACCCTAACCCTACCCCTAAGCCTAACTTTAACCTTAAACCTAACACCTAACCCTAACACGACCCCTATCCCTAACCCTAACCGCTAATTCTAACCTTAAACCTAAACTTAACCCTACCCCTAACCTTAAGCTTAAATGTAACCCTAACTCTAACCCTAACGCTAACCCTAACCCTAATCCTAAACCTACCACTAACCCTAAGCTTAAATGTAACCCTAACCCTATCCCGAACCCTACCCTAACCCTAACCCTAACCGTAAACCTAACCATAACTCTAACCCTAACCCTAAACCTAACCCTAACCCTAACTCTATCCATAACCCTAACCCTAACCCTACCACTAACTGTAACCCTAACCCTACCCCTAAACCCAAACCTACCACTAAGACTAAAACTAACACTAACCCCTTACCCTAACCCAACCCTAAACCTATCTCTAACCCTAACTCTAACACTAACACTAACCCTAACCCTACCGCTAAACCTAAGCTTAAATGTAACAATAACACTAACCCTAACCCTAAACCTAACACTAAACCTAAGGTTAAATGTAACCCTAACCCTAAACCTGACCCAACCCTAACCCTAACCCTAATCATAAATGTAACATTAACCCTACCGTAACTCTACCCCTAGCCCTAAGCTTAAATGTAACGCTAACCCTAACTCTAACAGTAACCCTAACCCCAACCTTCAGCCAACCATAACCCTAACCCTAACCCTAAACCTAAATCTATCCCTACTCCTAAGACTAAACCTAACCCTAACCCTAACTCCTAGCCCTAACCCTAACCCTAACACTAAACCTAACCCTATCCCTAACCCTAAGCTTAAATGTAACCCTAACCCTAACCCTACGCTAACCCTAACCCTATGCTTAAATGTAACCCTAACCCTAACCACTATCCCTAAGGCAAACCTAACCCTCACTCTAACCCTAATCCTAACCGTAATCCTAACCTCAACCCTAAACCTAACTCCTAACCCTATCCCAACCCTAACCCTAAACCTAACGCTACCACAAACCCTAAGCTTAAATGTAACCCTAACCCTAACCAAAACCCTAAGGCTAATATTAACCCCTAACCCAAAGCCAACCCTAACCCTAACACAAACCCTAACCCTAAACCTAATCCTAAACCTAAGCCTACCCCTGAGACAGAACCTAACCCTAACCCTAACCAAACCCAAACCCTATATCTAACCCTAACCCTACCCCTAACCCTAAGATTAAATGTAACGCTAACCCTAACCGTAAACCTAAACCTAAGCTTAAATGTAACCCTAACCCTTACCCAACACTAACTCTAACACTAACCCTAACCCTAACACTAACCCCTAAACTAACCCAACCTTAACCCTAACCCTAAGGTTAAATGTAACCCTAACCCTAAGCCTAACCTTACCCCTAACCATAAGATTAAATGTAACCCTGACCCTAACCCTAACCCTAACCCTAACCCTAACACTACCACAACCCATAAGCTTAAATGTAACCCTAAATATAACGCTAACACTAACCCTAACCCCTAATCCTAACCCAACCCAAACCCCAACCCCAACCCTAACCCTAACCCTAACTTTAACCCTAACCCTACACCTAAGACTAAATCTAACCCTGTTCCCTAACCCTAACCCTACCCTAACCCTATTTCTAACCCTAATCGTAACCCTAACCCTAACCCTAACCCTAAACCTAACCCTAACCTTTACCCTAAACCTAAGCTTAAATGTAAACCTAAACCTAAACCTAACCCTAACACCTAACCCTAACCCAAGCCTAACCCTAAACCTAAGCTTAAATATAACCCTAACCCTAACCCTACGCCAAACCCTAAACTTAACCCTAACCCTACCCCTAACCCTTACCCTAACAATCAAACTAACCCTAACGCATAACCATAAACCAACCCTAACCCTAACTCTAACCCTAACCCTAAACCTAACCCTAACCCTAAAGCTAACCGTAAACCTAACCCTAAACCTAACACCTAACCCTAAGCCAACCCTAACCCTAACCATAAAGCTAATCCTAACCCTAACCCTAAAACTACACCTAACCCATACTCTA
Organism: Microtus pennsylvanicus; assembly: GCF_037038515.1. Classification (NCBI taxonomy): domain Eukaryota; kingdom Metazoa; phylum Chordata; class Mammalia; order Rodentia; family Cricetidae; genus Microtus; species Microtus pennsylvanicus. The sequence goes on along the minus strand of NC_134587.1, from coordinate 112,147,273 downwards.
ACCCTAACCCTAACCCTAAACCTAACCCTACCACTGAGACTAAACCTAACCCTAAACCTAACCCCAAACAATAAGCCAACCCAAACCCTGTATCTAAACCTAACCCTAAACCTAACTCTACCCCTAACCCTAAGCTTAAATGTAACTCTAACATTAAACCTAACCCTAACCCTACCCCTAACCATAAGCTTAAATGTAACCCGAACCCTCACCCTAAACATAACTCTAACCGTAAGCCTAACCCTAAACACTAACCCTAACCCAACCCTAACCCTAACCCTAAGCTTAAATGTAACCCTAACCCTAGCCATAAACCTACCTATAACCCTTAGCTTAAATGTAACCCTAATCGTAACTCTAACCCTAACCCTAACTCTAACCCTAACCCTAATCCTAACCTTAACCCCTAACACTAAGCAAACCCTAACCCTAAGCCTAGCCCTAACCCTAAACCTAACCCTACGCCTAAGACTAAACCTAACCCTAACCCTAACCCTAAGCTTAAATGTAACCCTAACCGTAACTCTACCCTAACCCTAACCCTAATCCTAACCCTAACACTAACACTAACCCCTAACCCTAACCCTAACCCTAACCCTAACCTTAACCCTAAACCTAACACTACCCCTAAGACTAAACCTAACCCTAACCCCTAACCCAAACCCAATCCTAAACCTATCTCTTACCCTAAATCTAACTCTAACACGAACCCTACCCCTAATGCTAAGATTAAATGTAACCCTAACCCTAACCCAAATTCTAAACCTAACCCTAAACCTACCCCTACCCCTAAGACTAAACCTAACCCTAACCCGTAACCCTAACCCAACCCAAACCATAACGCTACCCCTAACCCTAAGCTTAAATGCAACCCTAACCCTAACCTTAGACCTAACTCTAATCCTAACCCTAACACAAGCCCCTAAACCCAACCCTAACCCTAAACATAACCCTACCCCTAAGACTAAACCTAACACTATCACCTAACCCTAACCCAACCCAAACCCTATATCTAACCCTAACCCTAACGCTACCCCTAACCCTGAGCTTAAATGTAACACAAACCCTAACCCTAACCCTACACCTAAACCTAAGCTTAAATGTAACCCTAACCCTTACCATAACCCTAACTCTAACCGTAACCCTAACCCTAACCGCTAACCCTAACACAAACCTAACCCGAACCCTGAGCTTAAATGTAACCCTAACCCTAACCCTAAACCTACCGCTAACCCTAAGATTAAATGTAACCCTAAACCTAACCCTAACCGTAAACCTAAATCTAACCCTAACTGTAACTCCTAAACCTAACCCAACCCTAACCCTATATCTAACCCTAACCCTACCCTAAGATTAAATGTAACCCTAACCCTTACCCAACACTAACTCTAACACTAACCCCTAAAACTAACCCAACCCTAACCCTAACCCTAAGCTTAAATGTAACCCTAACCCTAACCCTAAATATAACGCTAACCCTAACCCTAACCCCTAACCCTAACCCAACACCAACCCCAACCCTAACCCTAACCCTAACCGTAACCCTACACCTAAGACTAAATCTAACCCTGTTCCCTAACCCTAACCCAACCCTAACCCTATTTCTAACCCTAATCGTAACCCTAACCCTAACCCTAAACCTAACCCTAACACTTACCCTAAACCTAAGCTTAAATGTAACCCTAAACCTAACCCTAACCCTAACAGCTAACCCTAACCCAAGCATAACCCTAAACCTAAGCTTAAATATAACCCTAACCCTAACCCTAAGCCTAACCCTAAATTTAACTCTAACCCTACCACTAACCCTTATCCTAATACTAAAACTAACCCTAACCCATAACCATAAACCAACCCTAACCCTAACTATAACCCTAATCCTAAGCCTAAACCTAACCCCTACCCCTAAGCCAACCCTAACCCTAAACATAAAGCTAATCCTAACCCTACCCCTAACCCATACTCTAACCCTAACCCCAACCCTAACCAAAACCTAACCCTACTACTAAGACTAAACCAAACCCTAAACCTAACCCCTAACCCTAAGCCAACCCAAACCCTGTATCTAACCCTAAAGCTATGCTACCCCTAACCCTAAGCTTAAATGTAACCCTAACATTAAACCTAACCCTAACCCTACCCCTAACCCTAAGCTTAAATGTAACCCTAACCCTTACCATAAACCTAACTCTAACCGTAACCCTAACACTAACCCCTAACCCAAACCCAGCCCTAACCCTAACCCTAAGCTTAAATGAACCCTAACCCTAAACATAAACCTACCTATAACCCTTAGCTTAAATGTAACCCTAACCCTAACTCTAACCCTAACCCTAATCTTAACCCCTAACCCTAAGCAAACCCTAACCCTAAGCCTAGCCCTAACCCTAAACTTAACTCTACCCCTAAGAATAAACCTAACCCTAACGCTAACCCTAAGATTAATGTAACCCTAAACCTAACCCTAGACCTAACTCTAATACTAACCCTAACCCTAAGACTAACCCCTAACCCTAACTGTAACCCTAACCCTAAACCTAACGCTACCCCTAAGACTAAACCTAACCCTAACCCCTAACCCAAACTCAACCCTGAACCTATCTCTTACCCTAACTCTAACACGAACCCTACCCCTAACGCTAAGATTAAATGTAACCCTAACCCTAACCCTAACTCTAAACCTAACCCAAACCTACCCCTACCCCTAAGACTAAACCTAACCCTAACCCCTAACCCTAACCCGACCCAAACCCTATATCTAACCCTAACCCTAAGCCTAACGCTACCCCTAACCCTAAGCATAAATGTAACCCTAACCCTAACCCTAGACCTAACTCTAATCCTAACCCTAACCCTAACACTAACCCTAAACCTAAGCCTACACCTAAGACTAAACCTAACCCAAACCCCTAACCCTAACCCAACCCAAACCCTATATCTAACCCTAACCCTAACCCTAACGCTACCCCTAACCCTAAGCTTAAATGTAACACCAACCCTAACCCTAACCCAACGCCTAACCCTAAGCTTTAATGTAACCCTAACCCTTACCC